>NC_088403.1:11599152-11836652 GCF_034236695.1 Oncorhynchus nerka
ACAAAGAATAAAGAGCAAAAACATATACATGATCAAATACAAATCTTAGAATGAACTATTAAAGACTCCCAGAACCACCTGGATTCTCCAATTACCTTGAATGAGCTACAGGACAAAATAAAAACCCTCCGCCCCAAAAAGGCCTGTGGTGTTGATGGTATCCTCAATGAAATTATCAAATATAAAGAAAACAAATTCCAATTGGCTATACTAAAACTCTTTAACATCATCCTTAGCTCTGGCATCCTTAGCTCTTCCCCAATATTTGGAACCAAGGACTGATCACCCCAATCCACAGAAGTAGAGACAAATTTGACCCCAATAACTACCGTCGAATATGCGTCAACAGTAACCTTGGGAAAATCCTCTGCATTATCATTAACAGCAGACTCGTACATTTCCTCAGTGAAAACAATGTACTGAGCAAATGTCACATTGGCTTTTTACCAAATTACCGTACAACAGACCATGTATTCAACCTAATTGACAAACAAACAAACCAAAACAAAGGCAAAGTCTTCTCATGCTTTGTTGATTTCAAAAAAGCCTTCGACTCAATTTGGCATGAGGGTCTGCTATACAAATTGATGGAAAGTGGTGTTGGGGGTAAAACATACGACATTATAAAATCTATGTACACAAACAACAAGTGTGCGGTTAAAATAGGCAAAAAAACACATACATTTCTTCCCACAGGACCGTGGGGTGAGACAGGGATGCAGCTTAAGCCCCACCCTCTTCAACATGTATATCAACGAATTGGCACGGGCACTAGAAAAGTCTGCAGCACCCGGCCACACCCTACTAGAATTTGAAGTCAAATGTCTACTGTTTGCTGATGATCTGGTGCTTCTGTCACCAACTAAGGAGGGCCAACAGCAGCACCTAGATATTCTACACAAATTCTGCCAGACCTGGGCCCTGACAGTAAATCTCAGTAAGACCAAAATAATGGTGTTCCAAAAAAAAGGTCCAGTCGCCAGGACCACGAATACAAATTCCATCTAGACACCGTTGCCCTAGAGCACACAAAAAACAATACATACCTTGGCCTAAACATCAGCGCCACAGGTAACTTCCACAAAGCTGTGAACGATCTGAGAGACAAGGCAAGAAGGGCATTCTATGCCATCAAAAGGAACATAAAATGCAACATACCAATTAGGATCTGGCTAAAAATACTTGAATCAGTTATAGAGCCCTTTATGGTTGTGAGGTCTGGGGTCCGCTCACCAACCACGAATTCACAAAATGGGACAAACACCAAATTGAGACTCTGCATGAAGAATTCTGCAAAAATTCATCTGTGTACAACGTAGAACACCAAATAATGCATGCAGAGCAGAATTAGGCCGATACCCGCTAGTTATCAAAATCCAGAAAAGAGCAGTTCAATTCTTCAACCACCTAAAAGGAAGCGATTCCAAAACCTTCCATAAAAAAGCCATCACCTACAGAGAAATTAACCTGGAGAAGAGTCCCCTAAGCATGCTGGTCCTGGGGCTCTGTTCACAACCACAAACAGACCCCACAGAGCCCCAGGACAGCAACAGAATTAGACCCAACCAAATCATGAGAAAAACTAAAAGATAATTACTTGACACATTGGAAATAATTAACAAAAAAACAGAGCAAACTAGAATGCTATTTGGCCCTAAACAGAGAGTACACAGTGGCAGAATAACTGTGCAATCACAGCAGCAAGATTTGTGACCTGTTGCCACAAGAAAAGGGCAACCAGAGAAGAACAAACACCATTGGAAATAAAACCCATATTCATTTTCCATTTTGTACATTAACTATTTGCACATCATTATAACACTGTATATCGATGTCACATGACATTTTCCTTTGAAACTTGTGAGTGTAATGTTTACGGTTCATTTTTAAGGTTTATTTCACTTTTGTTTATTATCTACTTCACTTGCTTTGGCAATGTAAACATATGTTTTCCATGCCAATAACTCCCTTTGAATTGAGAGAGAGAGATGGCAAAAGAGAGAGAGAGGGGAGGCATACTCCTGCCCTGTGATAGGCTATAATCATTATATGGGTCAACATCTTACATCCTACTTCCTAACAAAGAAGACCAAGAAAGTAACACCAAAGTTTGTAATACCAAGAGGACCAAGGAAGTAATACCAAGAGGACCAAGGAAGTAATACCAAGAGGACCAAGGAAGTAATACCAAGAGGACCAAGGAAGTAATACCAAGAGGACTAAGGAAGTAATACCAAGACACATAAGGAAGTAATACCAAGACACATAAGGAAGTAATACCAAGACACATAAGGAAGTAATACCAAGACACATAAGGAAGTAATACCAAGAGGACTAAGGAAGTAATACCAAGACACATAAGGAAGTAATACCAAGACACATAAGGAAGTAATACCAAGACACATAAGGAAGTAATACCAAGAGGACTAAGGAAGTAATACCAAGACACATAAGGAAGTAATACCAAGAGGACTAAGGAAGTAATACCAAGAGGACCAAGGAAGTAATACCAAGAGGACTAAGGAAGTAATACCAAGACACATAAGGAAGTAATACCAAGAGGACTAAGGAAGTAATACCAAGAGGACTAAGGAAGTAATACCAAGAGGACTAAGGAAGTAATACCAAGAGGACTAAGGAAGTAATACCAAGAGGACTAAGGAAGTAATACCAAGACACATAAGGAAGTAATACCAAGAGGACTAAGGAAGTAATACCAAGAGGACAAAGGAAGTAATACCAAGAGGACCAAGGAAGTAATACCAAGAGGACTAAGGAAGTAATACCAAGAGGACTAAGGAAGTAATACCAAGAGGACCAAGGAAGTAATACCAAGAGGACCAAGGAAGTAATACCAAGAGGACTAAGGAAGTAATACCAAGAGGACTAAGGAAGTAATACCAAGAGGACTAAGGAAGTAATACCAAGAGGACTAAGGAAGTAATACCAAGAGGACTAAGGAAGTAATACCAAGAGGACTAAGGAAGTAATACCAAGAGGACAAGGAAGTAATACAAGAGGACTAAGGAAGTAATACCAAGAGGACTAAGGAAGTAATACCAAGACACATAAGGAAGTAATACCAAGAGGACTAAGGAAGTAATACCAAGAGGACTAAGGAAGTAATACCAAGAGGGACTAAGAGGACATAAGGAAGTAATACCAAGACACATAAGGAAGTAATACCAAGAGGACTAAGGAAGTAATACCAAGAGGACTAAGGAAGTAATACCAAGAGGACTAAGGAAGTAATACCAAGAGGACTAAGGAAGTAATACCAAGAGGACTAAGGAAGTAATACCAAGACACATAAGGAAGTAATACCAAGAGGACTAAGGAAGTAATACCAAGAGGACTAAGGAAGTAATACCAAGAGGACTAAGGAAGTAATACCAAGAGGACTAAGGAAGTAATACCAAGAGGACTAAGGAAGTAATACCAAGACACATAAGGAAGTAATACCAAGACACATAAGGAAGTAATACCAAGAGGACTAAGGAAGTAATACCAAGAGGACTAAGGAAGTAATACCAAGAGGACTAAGGAAGTAATACCAAGAGGACTAAGGAAGTAATACCAAGAGGACTAAGGAAGTAATACCAAGAGGACTAAGGAAGTAATACCAAGAGGACTAAGGAAGTAATACCAAGAGGACTAAGGAAGTAATACCAAGAGGACTAAGGAAGTAATACCAAGAGGACTAAGGAAGTAATACCAAGAGGACTAAGGAAGTAATACCAAGAGGACTAAGGAAGTAATACCAAGAGGACTAAGGAAGTAATACCAAGAGGACTAAGGAAGTAATACCAAGAGGACTAAGGAAGTAATACCAAGAGGACTAAGGAAGTAATACCAAGAGGACTAAGGAAGTAATACCAAGAGGACTAAGGAAGTAATACCAAGAGGACTAAGGAAGTAATACCAAGAGGACTAAGGAAGTAATACCAAGAGGACTAAGGAAGTAAAACAAACACAACAAGAGGACTAAGGAAGTAATACCAAGAATGGACATAAGGAAGTAATACCAAGACACTAAGGATGATCCTCGTAATACCAGGTTATGAGGACTCCACACTAAGGAGGAGGGGGATGTCTCTGTCTGTTAAATGTGGAGGAGGAGGAGAGAGATGTCTGTCTGTTATAATGAGGACATGTCTGTAATAATGTGGAAGGAGGAGGAGGAGGAGAGATGTCTCGGTCTGTTATAATGTGAGGAGGAGGAGGGAGACCATAGAGGACTAAGGGAAGGAGGAGGGAGATAATGTGGAGGAGGAGGAGGAGGAGGGAGATGTCTGTCTGTTATAATGTGGAGGAGGAGGAGGGGGAGATGTCCAAATGAGGAGGAGGAGGGGGAGAGATGTCTCTGTCTGTTATAATGTGGAGGAGGAGGAGGAGGAGGGAGATGTCTCTGTCTGTTATAATGTGGAGGAGGAGGAGGAGAGGGAGATGTCTCTGTCTGTTATAATGTGGAGGAGGAGGAGGAGGAGGGAGATGTCTCTGTCTGTTATAATGTGGAGGAGGAGGAGGAGGGAGATGTCTCTGTCTGTTAAATGTGGAGGAGGAGGAGGAGAGGGAGATGTCAAGAGTCTGTTACTAATGTGGAGGAGGAGGAGGGGGAGATGTCTCTGTCATGTGGAGGAGGAGGGAGATGTCTCTGTCTGTTATAATGTGGAGGAGGAGGAGGAGGGAGATGTCTGTCTGTTATAATGTGGAGGAGGAGGAGGAGGGAGATGTCTGTCTGTTATAATGTGGAGGAGGAGGAGGGAGATGTCTGTCTGTTATAATGTGGAGGAGGAGGAGGAGGGAGATGTCTGTCTGTTATAATGTGGAGGAGGAGGAGGGGGGAGATGTCTCTGTCTGTTATAATGTGGAAGTGGAGGAGGAGGAGGAGGGAGATAATGTCTCTGTCTGTTATATGTGGAGGAGGAGGAGGGAGATGTCTCTGTCTGTTATAATGTGGAGGAGGAGGAGGAGGGAGATGTCTCTGTCTGTTATAATGTGGAGGAGGAGGTCTGTTAGGAGGAGGAGGGAGATGTCTCTGTCTGTTATAATGTGGAGGAGGAGGAGGAGGGAGATGTCTCTGTCTGTTATAATGTGGAGGAGGAGGAGGAGGGAGATGTCTCTGTCTGTTATAATGGGAGGAGGAGGAGGAGGAGATGTCTCTGTCTGTTATAATGTGGAGAGGATAATGTGGAGGAGGAGGAGGGAGATGTCTCTGTCTGTTATAATGTGGAGGAGGAGGAGGAGGATAATGGGAGGAGGAGGAGGAGGAGGATGTCTCTGTCTGTTATAATGTGGAGGAGGAGGAGGGGGAGATGTCTCTGTCTGTTATAATGTGGAGGAGGAGGAGGAGGGAGATGTCTCTGTCTGTTATAATGTGGAGGAGGAGGAGGAGGGAGGAGATGTCTCTGTCTGTTATAATGTGGAGGAGGAGGAGATGTCTCTGTCTGTTATAATGTGGAGGAGGAGGAGGAGGAGATGTCTCTGTCTGTTATAATGTGGAGGAGGAGGAGGAGGGAGATGTCTCTGTCTGTTATAATGTGGAGGAGGAGGAGGAGGGAGATGTCTCTGTCTGTTATAATGTGGAGGAGGAGGAGGAGGAGGTCTCTGTCTGTTATAATGTGGAGATGTCTCTGTCTGTTATAATGTGGAGGAGGAGGAGGAGGGAGATGTCTCTGTCTGTTATAATGTGGAGGAGGAGGAGGAGGAGGGAGATGTCTCTGTCTGTTATAATGTGGAGGAGGAGGAGGGGAGGGAGATGTCTCTGTCTGTTATAATGTGGAGGAGGAGGAGGAGGAGAGGGAGTCTCTGTCTGTTATAATGTGGAGGAGGAGGAGGAGGAGAGATGTCTCTGTCTGTTATAATGTGGAGGAGGAGGAGGAGGAGGGAGATGTCTCTGTCTGTTATAATGTGGAGGAGGAGGAGGAGGGAGTCTCTGTCTGTTATAATGTGGAGGAGGAGGAGGGGGAGGGAGATGTCTCTGTCTGTTATAATGTGGAGGAGGAGGAGGAGGGAGATGTCTCTGTCTGTTATAATGTGGAGGAGGAGGAGGAGGAGAGTCTCTGTCTGTTATAATGTGGAGGAGGAGGAGGAGGAGGGAGATGTCTCTGTCTGTTATAATGTGGAGGAGGAGGAAGGGGGAGATGTCTCTGTTGTTATAATGTGGAGGAGGAGGAGGAGATGGTCTGTTATAATGTGGATGTCTCTGTCTGTTATAATGTGGAGGAGGAGGAGGAGATGTCTGTCTGTTATAATGTGGAGGAGGAGGAGGGGGAGATGTCTCTGTCTGTTATAATGTGGGAGGGAGGAGGAGGAGGAGGAGATGTCTCTGTCTGTTATAATGTGGAGGAGGAGGAGAGGGAGATGTCTCTGTCTGTTATAATGTGGAGGAGGAGGAGGAGGAGGGAGATGTCTCTGTCTGTTATAATGTGGAGGAGGAGGAGGAGGAGGGAGATGTCTCTGTCTGTTATAATGTGGAGGAGGAGGAGGAGGGAGATGTCTCTGTCTGTTATAATGTGGAGGAGGAGGAGGAGGAGGGATGTCTCTGTCTGTTATAATGTGGAGGAGGAGGAGGAGGAGGGGGAGATGTCTCTGTCTGTTATAATGTGGAGGAGGAGGAGGAGGGAGATGTCTCTGTCTGTTATAATGTGGAGGAGGAGGAGGAGGGGAGATGTCTCTGTCTGTTATAATGTGGAGGAGGAGGAGGAGGAGGAGGAGGAGGAGAGATGTCTCTGTCTGTTATAATGTGGAGGAGGAGGAGGAGGGAGATGTCTCTGTTATAATGTGGAGGAGGAGGAGGAGGGACATGTCTGTATGTTATAATGTGGAGGAGGAGGAGGATGTCTCTGTCTGTTATAATATAATGTGGAGGAGGAGGAGGGAGATGTCTCTGTCTGTTATAATGTGGAGGAGGAGGAGGAGATGTCTCTGTCTGTTATAATGTGGAGGAGGAGGAGGAGGAGATGTGTCTATAATGTGGAGGAGGAGGAGGAGGGGAGATGTCTCTGTCTGTTATAATGTGGAGGAGGAGGAGGACTCTGTCTGTTATAATGTGGAGGAGGAGGAGGAGGAGGGAGATGTCTCTGTCTGTTATAATGTGGAGGAGGAGGAGGGGAGGGAGATGTCTCTGTCTGTTATAATGAGGAGGAGGAGGAGGAGGGAGATGTCTCTGTCTGTTATAATGTGGAGGAGGAGGGAGGATAATGGGAGGGGAGGGATGTCTCTGTCTGTTATAATGTGGAGGAGGAGGAGGAGGAGATGTCTCTGTCTGTTATAATGTGGAGGAGGAGGAGGAGGGAGATGTCTGTCTGTTATAATGTGGAGGAGGAGGAGGAGGAGATGTCTCTGTCTGTTATAATGTGGAGGAGGAGGAGGAGGAGATGGAGGAGGAGGAGGAGGGAGATGTCTCTGTCTGTTATAATGTGGAGGAGGAGGAGGAGGAGATGTCTGTCTGTTATAATGTCTCTGTCTGTTATAATGTGGAGGAGGAGGAGGGAGAGATGTGGAGGGAGGAGGAGGAGGGGAGATGTCTCTGTCTGTTATAATGTGGAGGAGGAGGAGGAGGAGAGATGTCTCTGTCTGTTATAATGTGGAGGAGGAGGAGGAGGGAGATGTCTCTGTTGTTATAATGTGGAGGAGGAGGAGGAGGGAGAGATGTCTCTGTCTGTTATAATGTGGGAGGAGGAGGAGGAGGAGGGAGATGTCTCTGTCTGTTATAATGTGGAGGAGGAGGAGGGAGATGTCTCTGTCTGTTATAATGTGGAGGAGGAGGAGGGGAGGGAGATGTCTCTGTCTGTTATAATGTGGAGGAGGAGGAGGAGGGAGATGTCTCTGTCTGTTATAATGTGGAGGAGGAGGAGGGGAGGGAGATGTCTCTGTCTGTTATAATGTGGAGGAGGAGGAGGAGGTCTCTGTCTGTTAGGGAGATGTCTCTGTCTGTTATAATGTGGAGGAGGAGGAGGGAGGAGATGTCTCTGTCTGTTATAATGTGGAGGAGGAGGAGGAGGGAGATGTCTCTGTCTGTTATAATGTGGAGGAGGAGGAGGAGGGAGATGTCTCTGTCTGTTATAATGTGGAGGAGGAGGAGATGGTCTGTTAGGGGAGGAGGAGGAGGGAGATGTCTCTGTCTGTTATAATGTGGAGGAGGAGGAGGGGGAGATGTCTCTGTCTGTTATAATGTGGAGGAGGAGGAGGAGGAGGGAGATGTCTCTGTCTGTTATAATGTGGAGGAGGAGGAGGAGGAGATGTCTCTGTCTGTTATAATGTGGAGGAGGAGGAGGAGGGAGATGTCTCTGTCTGTTATAATGTGGAGGAGGAGGAGGAGAGATGTCTCTGTCTGTTATAATGTGGAGGAGGAGGAGGGGGGAGATGTCTGTCTGTTATAATGTGGAGGAGGAGGAGGGGGAGATGTCTGTCTGTTATAATGTGGAGGAGGAGGAGGGGGAGATGTCTCTGTCTGTTATAATGGGAGGAGGAGGAGGAGGGGGAGATGTCTCTGTCTGTTATAATGTGGAGGAGGAGGAGGAGGAGGAGGAGATGGAGGAGATGTCTCTGTCTGTTATAATGTGGAGGAGGAGGAGGAGGGAGATGTCTCTGTCTGTTATAATGTGGAGGAGGAGGAGGAGGGGAGAGATGTCTCTGTCTGTTATAATGTGGAGGAGGAGGAGGGGGAGATGTCTCTGTCTGTTATAATGTGGAGGAGGAGGAGAGGGAGATGTCTCTGTCTGTTATAGGATGTGGTTATAATGTGGAGAGGAGGAGGAGGGGAGATGTCTCTGTCTGTTATAATGTGGAGGAGGAGGAGGAGGAGATGTCTCTGTCTGTTATAATGTGGAGGAGGAGGAGGAGGGAGATGTCTTATAATGTGTCTGTTATAATGTGGAGGAGGAGGAGGAGGGGAGGAGATGTCTCTGTCTGTTATAATGTGGAGGAGGAGGAGGAGGAGATGTCTCTGTCTGTTATAATGTGGAGGAGGAGGAGGAGGGAGATGATGTCTCTGTCTGTTATAATGTGGAGGAGGAGGAGGGAGGAGATGTCTCTGTCTGTTATAATGTGGAGGAGGAGGAGGAGGAGGAGATGTCTCTGTCTGTTATAATGTGGAGGAGGAGGAGGAGGGAGATGTCTCTGTCTGTTATAATGTGGAGGAGGAGGAGGGGAGATGTCTCTGTCTGTTATAATGTGGAGGAGGAGGAGGAGGGAGATGTCTCTGTCTGTTATAATGTGGAGGAGGAGGAGGGAGATGTCTGTTGTTATAATGTGGAGGAGGAGGAGGAGGAGGGAGATGTCTCTGTCTGTTATAATGTGGAGGAGGAGGAGGAGGAGAGATGTCTCTGTCTGTTATAATGTGGAGGAGGAGGAGGAGGGGGAGATGTCTCTGTCTGTTATAATGTGGGAGGAGGAGGAGGAGGGAGATGTCTCTGTCTGTTATAATGTGGAGGATTATAATGGAGGAGGAGGGAGATGTCTCTGTCTGTTATAATGTGAGGAGGAGGAGGAGATGTCTCTGTCTGTTATAATGTGGAGGAGGAGGAGGAGGGAGATGTCTCTGTCTGTTATAATGTGGAGGAGGAGGAGGAGGGAGATGTCTGTCTGTCTGTTATAATGTGGAGGAGGAGGAGGAGGAGGAGGAGATGTCTCTGTCTGTTATAATGTGGAGGAGGAGGAGGAGGGAGATGTCTGTCTGTTATAATGTTAGGAGGAGGGAGATGTCTCTGGTTAGGAGGAGGAGGAGGAGGGAGATGTCTCTGTCTGTTATAATGTGGAGGAGGAGGAGGAGGGAGATGTCTCTGTATGTTATAATGTGGAGGAGGAGGAGGGAGAGATGTCTGTCTGTTATAATGTGGAGGAGGGGGAGATGTCTCTGTCTGTTATAATGTGGAGGAGGAGGAGGAGGAGGGAGATGTCTCTGTCTGTTATAATGTGGAGGAGGAGGAAGGGGGGGAGATGTCTCTGTCTGTTATAATGTGGAGGAGGAGGAAGGGGGGGAGATGTCTCCTCTCCTCTCTTCCCACAGGTCAGAAAAGACATTAAGAAAGCTAACGTCTGTCTCATTGCACTAAGCCTGCAGCTACAGCTAACAACATGTCATGTGTCAGACAGTGGGGATTCCTCCTTAGTAAAGTCAACGAGACAGTCCAGTGTGTTATGTGTGTTAACAGAGTGCTGTAGTCCATTGTGACTCCCCGACCAGCACCTCTGTGTTCTTAAACGACGGAGACTCATTTTGATTGAATGCATTCAGTTAAGCAACTGACTAGGTATCCTCCTTTCCCTTCTCTGACAGAGGGTATTATGTTCTCACACACACACACAGACGCACACACACAGAGACACACACACACACCAGTAGAACTAGTTTTAAAGACCAGGCACATTCCTTGAATACAAACAACAGATGAAGGACTGAACGTTGTTATTTTGGAGAATGTCTCAACGACGTCTTTCAGGTTACAAGGTAGTCATTATTTATGGGATTTTCTCACCTTTTTCTAACAAAAGGGATTTGACTGACAGCAGCTGTTGTGTTGTCATCCAGACAATCTCTCTGAGGTCCGCATGTCACTACTACTCTTAGGTGAGGTTCACAGTAAACTAGCGTAACCATAGTGATGTGATTCCACTGAAGATCAGATGTACAAAACAAGAAGAAATTCAGCATCTTTACTTTCAAGAAACCAATTTCTCCTCAACTTTTTTCTTAAGGAGAAGTATAAGAAATAATGCACAACCATTTCCAATAACCTTTTTGGGGAATAGCAACTTGACTTAACTTTCTTCATAAGTCTATAGTGAAGGACAGAAGACATTTCTTCTTAAGAAGGTTTTGTGAATCCGGGCTGTGATGTCATTGTTGCCATCTCCTTGGCAACACAGTTCATGTCAACACATCAGAGACAATCAGCGCTAACTCAAGGGATAAGACACCTTTCTCTCACCGTTCTCACACTGAACACAAAGACAGGTGACAAACACTAATATCCACATCAGCCTTTCTCTGTTGCTACGGTAACACAAAACAGTGTGGTGATTGAGTCAGAACCACACCCTTCCTTACCTGAGACAGACAAAACCCCTCTAATGGTTAAGGTTAAGATTGGGCAAACCTGATCCTAGATCTGTGGTTAAGTTAGTTTCTAATGGTTCAGGTTAAGATTGGTAATCCGTTGCTAGACAGATTTGCGGTTGGGGGCAAGTCCAGGGGAGAACTTTTTCCACATTTTGTTACGTTACAGCCTTAATCTAAAATTGATTAAATAAATGTTGTTCCTCATCAATCTACACACAATACCCCATAACGACAAAGTCAAAACAGGTTTTTACAAATTTTAGCAAATGTATTAAAATAAAAAAACAGAAATACCTTATATGAGACTCGAAATTAAGCTCAGGTGCATCCTGTTTCCATTGATCATCCTTGAGATGTTTCTACAACTTGATTGGAGTCCACATGTGGTGAATTCAATTGATTGGACATGACTCGGAAAGGCACACAGCTGTCTATATAAGGTCCCAGAGTTGAAAGTGCATGTCAGAGCAAAAACCAAGCCATGAGGTCGAAGGAATTATCCGTAGAGCACCAAGACAGGATTGTGTTGAGGCACAGATCTGAGGAAGGGTACCATAACATTTCTGCAGCATTGAATGCCAAAGCGTCACGTCTGGAGGAAACCTGGCACCATCCCTACAGTGAAGCATGGTGGTGGCAGCAGGATGTTTTCAGTGGCACGAACTGGGAGACTAGTCAGGATCGAGGGAAAGATGAACGGAGCAAAGTACAGAGAGATCCTTGATGAAAACCTGCTCCAGAGCACTCAGGACCTCAGACTGGGGCCAAGGTTCAGCTTCCAACAGGACAACGACCCTAAGCACAGCCAAGATAATGCAGGAGTGGCTTCGGGACAAGTCTCAATGTCCTTGAGTGGACCAGCCAGAGCCCTGACTTGAACCCGATCTAACATCTGTGGAGGGACCTGAAAATAGCTGTGCAGCGACGCTCCCCATCCAACCTGACAGAGCTGGAGAGGATCTGCAGAGAAGAATGCGAGAAACTCCACAAATGCAGTTGTGCGACGTTTGTAGCATCATACCCAAGAAAACCTGAGGCTGTAATCGCTGCCAAAGATGCTTCAACAAAGTACTGAGTAAAGGGTCTGAATACTTCTGGAAATGTGATATTTAAAAAATATATATATTTTAAATGTACAAACATGTCTAAAAACCTGTTTTGGCTTTGCCATTATGGCGTACTGTGTGTAGACTGATGAGGGGAAAGAACTATTTCATCCATTTTAGAATAAGGCTGTATGTGGGGCAATGGCGTAGGAATTCTTTCCTACAACCACAGAGTTGTCAGTCACACCCTAGCTGGCTACACCCTGCAGTGCTTTATGTCTGAGGTAAAACATTTTCCATCCAGAAGAAAATGTCTGTTTGTGCTGCAGCAGAAGGAGCCAGAGACTCATCTGGTATGGAGAGAGACTCGGCTGGAACACTGACACACCTGGTATGGAGAGAGACTCGGCTGGAACACTGACACATCTGGTATGGAGAGAGACTCGGCTGGAACACTGACACATCTGGTATGGAGGGAGACTCGGCTGGAACACTGACACATCTGGTATGGAGAGAGACTCGGCTGGAACACTGACACATCTGGTATGGAGAGAGACACGGCTGGAACACTGACACATCTGGTATGGAGAGAGACACGGCTGGAACACTGACACGTCTGGTATGGAGAGAGACTCGTCTGGAACACTGACATCTGGTATGGAGAGAGACTCGTCTGGAACACTGACACATCTGGTATGGAGAGAGACTCGGCTGGAACACTGACATCTGGTATGGAGAGAGACTCGGCTGGAACACTGACACATCTGGTATGGAGAGAGACTCGTCTGGAACACTGACACATCTGGTATGGAGAGAGACTCGGCTGGAACACTGACATCTGGTATGGAGAGAGACTCGGCTGGAACACTGACACATCTGGTATGGAGAGAGACTTGGCTGGAACACTGACACGTCTGGTATGGAGAGAGACTCGGCTGGAACACTGACACATCTGGTATGGAGAGAGACTCGGCTGGAACACTGACACATCTGGTATGGAGGGAGGAAGTATCGCCTTACTAAACACCCCATAGCAGCACACACACACACACACACACACACCTTACAGCGTGAAGGTCACAAACACACATTTTAGGACTAAGAGCTCACAGTGACATATTCTAGATTCTACCAACCTATGGCTGGTTAAAACAGGATGTGAAACAGAACAGAATCAACAAGGGGCTTTTTCTAAAACTGTGACCTCCAGTCTCTCAGTCACAACACCGGCCCACAATAGCACAATAACGCAGCCTACACCCAAACACATAATTTCAGATGAGATCCAATGCAACACCATTCTGCACCTATGTGAGAGACGGATAGACACCAGCTTATTCCATCACAGCTCGTACAGTGATGTAAGTCTATTATAGACTTCACTAGCTCATGTGACTTGGGCTAAATAAAACCAACTATCCAACTAAGCAGGCAAGGCTGGACTGGGACGTGTGACATGACTGGTCCGGTCCTTTGTTGACTCCTAAATGGTACCCTATTCCCTATGGGGTCTGGTCAAAAGTTGTGTACTATGTAGGGAGCAGGGTGCCATTTGGAACAGATCCATAGCCCAGATCAGGTGAGGGTTAATGAGATCACACTGCAGTGACAGAATGACAGACAGCATTCCGGTCTGGACAGCACCCATCACATTACATAACATACACTCCCCCTTAACAGTCTGGACAGCACCCATCACATTACACAACATACACTCCCCCCTTAATAGTCTGGACAGCACCCATCACATTCCATAACATAACATACACTCCCCCCTTAATAGTCTGGACAGCACCCATCACATTACATAACATACACTCCCCCTTAACAGTCTGGACAGCACCCATCACATTACATAACATACACTCCCCCTTAACAGTCTGGACAGCACCCATCACATTACATAACATACACTCCCCCTTAACAGTCTGGACAGCACCCATCACATTACATAACATAACATAACATACACTCCCCCTTAACAGTCTGGACAGCACCCATCACATAACATAACATACACTCCCCCTTAACAGTCTGGACAGCACCCATCACATAACATAACATACACTCCCCCTTAACAGTCTGGACAGCACCCATCACATAACATAACATACACTCCCCCTTAACAGTCTGGACAGCACCCACCACATAACATAACATAACATAACATAACATACACTCCCCCCTTAACAGCCTGGACAGCACCCATCACATTACATAACATAACATAACATACACTCCCCCTTAACAGTCTGGACAGCACCCATCACATAATATAACATACACTCCCCCTTAACAGTCTGGACAGCACCCATCACATAATATAACATACACTCCCCCTTAACAGTCTGGACAGCACCCATCGCATTACATAACATTACATAACATAACATACACTCCCACCTTAGCCTTCTAATAAACTGAGTATAAAAAACATTCAGGACATCTGCTCTTTCCGGAACAGACTGACCAGGTGAATCCAGGTAAAATCTATGATCCCTTATTGACGTCAGTTGTTAAATCCACTTCAGTCAGTGTAGATGGAGGGGAGGAGACAGTTTAAAGGAGGAATTTTAAGCCTTGAGACAATTAAGACTTGGATTGTGTCTGTGTGCCATTCAGAGGGTGAATAGACAAGACCTAAACAATTAAGTGCCTTGGAACAGCGTATGGTAGTAGGTGCCAGGCGCACCGGTTTGTGTCAAGAACTGCAACGCTGCTGGGTTTTTCACGCTCAAAAGTTTCCTGTGTATATCAATATTGGTCGACCACCCAAAGGACATCCAGCCAACTTGACACAACTGTGGGAAGCATTGGAGTCCACATGGACCAGCCTCCCTGTGGAGGGGGGTTTATTAGAAACATGTATTTAATATTTGGTATACTCAGTGTATATCATATCACCCCCGGTCTAGCCCAACTCCTAACCAGATATATCACCCCCGGTCTAGCCCAACTCCTAACCAGATATATCACCCCCGGTCTAGCCCAACTCCTAACCAGATATATCACCCCCGGTCTAGCCCAACTCCTAACCAGATATATCACCCTTGTTATAGCCCAACTCCTAACCAGATATATCACCCTTTGTCTAGCCCAACTCCTAACCAGATCACCCCGGTCTAGCCCAACTCCTAACCAGATATATCACCCTTGTTATACCCCCCAACACCTGACTCCTAACCAGATATACCAGATATACTGCATCACCCCGTTATAGCCCAACTCCTAACCAGATATATCACCCTCGTTCTAGCCCAACTCCTAACCAGATATATCACCCTTGTTATAGCCCAACTCCTAACCAGATATATCACCCTTGTTATAGCCCAACTCCTAACCAGATATATCACCCTCGTTATAGCCCAACACCTGACCAGATATACTGCATCACCCTCGTTATAGCCCAACTCCTAACCAGATATATCACCCTCGTTATAGCCCAACACCTGACCAGATATACTGCATCACCCTCGTTATAGCCCAACACCTGACCAGATATACTGCATCACCCTCATTATAGCCCAACTCCTGACCAGATATCACCCTGTTATAGCAACCCTGACCAGATATATCACACCCTCGCCCAACTCCTACCACACCCTGACCCAACACCTGACCAGATATACTGTATCACCCTCGTTATTGCCCAACACCTGACCAGATATACTGCATCACCCTCATTATAGCCCAACTCCTGACCATATATATCACCCCCGTTATAGCCCAACACCTGACCAGATATATCACCCTTGTTATAGCCCAACACCTGACCAGATATACTGTATCACCCCCGTAATAGCCCAACACCTGACCAGATATATCACCCTTGTTATAGCCCAACTCCTAACCAGATATACGGCATCACCCTTGTTATAGCCCAACTCGTAACCAGATATACTGTATCACCCCGTAATAGCCCAACTCCTGACTAGATATACTGTATCACCCCCGTAATAGCCCAACACCTGACCATGATGTTTCCCCTCTAGGTGTCTGACTGGAAGAGATCGACTCAGAATGAATCAGACATTTGTGCCAACTGATGGAAAAGATTAGAAGCCTGTTTTAAACACATTCAATTCCAGGAGTGCTAGTTTATTGTGAAGTGCAAAGTAGCTATGAAGGAGCTAAGAAAACACAAGATTAAGATACCGGCCGATGGTATTGGAACAGACTAGCGGCCTGTCAGGGGGTGCACCTGTATCAAGCTGTGTCATGCTACAGAAACAGGAGATGGGCTCCTGCTCCTACGAGCCACTCTCCTAGGAGCAGTCCTTTTCCCATAAACCTCTCCACACCGAGGGAAGTGAAACGTCTCGTTGTAAAGGGCACAAAGCCACGAGGGGGGAGAGAGAGAGAGAGAGAAAGAGAGACAGAATAACGGAGAGGGATAAGAGAAGGTGAAGAGAAATGGATAGAAAGACAGATCAATGGAGAGTAATAAGGAGAAAGACAGAGACACAGAGGTAGAGATCGATAGAGACATTGCTCTCTGTCTCTCTCTCTCTTGTTACGTCTCTATCCATTTTTCTACCCACATGTCTCTGTCTTTCTCCTTACTTTCTATCCATTTCTCTTTTCCTTCTCTATGTCTCTCCGTTTTGCTCTCCCTCCCTACGGTCTCTCTCTCTGCTGAGTCTCTGTCTCAGAGGAGGGCTGTAGGTTCATGTCATAACATGTTCTGCTAACAGCTAGCAGGGTGGAGTCATTCCCATTCAAACACATTAGGAGTTGTTTGGACCTGACTGGCTAAATGACTGACTGCTCTCTATCATTCTCTACCTGTCCCTCTCTCGGTCTTGTTCTGTCAGTCTGAATCAACACCACCTCCTCTGAATCAACACAGCACCTCCTCTGAATCAACACAGCACCTCCTCTGAATCAACACACTACCTCCTCTGAATCAACACACTACCTCCTCTGAATCAACACAGCACCTCCTCTGAATCAACACACCTCCTCTGAATCACCCACCTCTGAATCAACACTCTGAATCACCTCCTCTGAATCAACACAGCACCTCCTCTGAATCAACACAGCACCTCCTCTGAATCAACACAGCACCTCCTCTGAATCAACACACACCTCCTCTGAATCAACACACTACCTCCTCTGAATCAACACACTACCTCCTCTGAATCAACACACTACCTCCTCTGAATCAACACACTACCTCCTCTGAATCAACACACTACCTCCTCTGAATCAACACACTACCTCCTCTGAATCAACACACACCTCCTCTGAATCAACACACTACCTCCTCTGAATCAACACACTACCTCCTCTGAATCAACACACTACCTCCTCTGAATCAACACCACCTCCTCTGAATCAACACCACCTCCTCTGAATCAACACCACCTCCTCTGAATCAACACCACCTCCTCTGAATCAACACCACCTCCTCTGAATCAACACACCACCTCCTCTGAATCAACTCTACACCCTCCTCTGAATCAACACACTACCTCCTCTGAATCAACATTAGGGATCCTCCTCTGAATCAACACACTACCTCCTCTGAATCAACACACTACCTCCTCTGAATCAACACATTTCCTCCTCTGAATCAACACACACCTCCTCTGAATCAACACTACCTGAATCAAGACCACCTCCTCTACAAATAATCAAGAGTTTTACCTCCTCTGAATCAACACCACCTCCTCTGAATCAACACCACCTCCTCTGAATCAACACCACCTCCTCTGAATCAACACCACCTCCTCTGAATCAACACCACCTCCTCTGAATCAACACCACCTCCTCTGAATCAACTCTACAGCCCTGCTCAGAATAGTTTTCATGTTGGTCCTGTATGGGGAGGCTGACAGGCGAACATTAGGGATCCGTTACACCAGCAGGTGAATAATGCCTGGCTCTTTCACTGCTCTTTACTTCATTGAGAAAAGACCAATAGACTCATACAGGCCTTCCCATTTCATCCCTAACTAGTAACAGACAACAGCATACCATAATCATCTAGCCTGAATAGAAGAAGTTATGCATACAAATAATTAAGAGTTTTACTGTGTCAATCAACTAAAACACTAATAAATATGGTTCTTGACCAGAATAAAAACCGGTTCTGTTTTTTTCAGCCTACTGAGACCCTGTGGTCTATGATGTAATGTAGACGGTACTGAGCGGTTGGGTCAGCCACAGTGAAGGACGCAGGCAGGACACAGAGAGGTACACAACAACATTAATAATAGCCTCCATCTGTCTGTGTGTGTGTCTGTCCGCCCAGTACCAGGGATCTGTTACATCAGTGCTGGCCACAGACCTCAGCATAAGGACAGGCTTACTGTGTGTTGCTTGGTTACAAAGCCTACAGCGAAAAAAAAATGACTTGATGACTCCGGTATTAAAACGGTCATAAAATGACACTGGTCTAAACTCAAACTGAAACAGCAGGTAACCCTATCAAAACCACCAACTGTCTGTCAGTCTGTTAACAGCAGGTAACCCTATCAAAACCACCAACTGTCTGTCAGTCTGTTAACAGCAGGTAACCCTATCAAAACCACCAACTGTCTGTCAGTCTGTTAACAGCAGGTAACCCTATCAAAACCACCAACTGTCTGCCAGTCTGTTAACAGCAGGTAACCCTATCAAAACCACCAACTGTCTGCCAGTCTATTAACAGCAGGTAACCCTATCAAAACCACCAACTGTCTGCCAGTCTGTTAACAGTAGGTAACCCTATCAAAACCACCAACTGTCTGCCAGTCTGTTAACAGCAGGTAACCCTATCAAAACCACCAACTGTCTGTCAGTCTGTTAACAGTAGGTAACCCTATCAAAACCACCAACTGTCTGTCAGTCTGTTAACAGCAGGTAACCCTATCAAAACCACCAACTGTCTGTCAGTCTGTTAACAGCAGGTAACCCTATCAAAACCACCAACTGTCTGCCAGTCTATTAACAGCAGGTAACCCTATCAAAACCACCAACTGTCTGTCTGTCTGTCTGTCTGTTAACAGTAGGTAACCCTATCAAAACCACCAACTGTCTGTCAGTCTGTTAACAGCAGGTAACCCTATCAAAACCACCAACTGTCTGTCAGTCTGTTAACAGCAGGTAACCCTATCAAAACCACCAACTGTCTGTCTGTCTGTTAACAGCAGGTAACCCTATCAAAACCACCAACTGTCTGTCAGTCTGTCTGTCTGTTAACAGCAGGTAACCCTATCAAAACCACCAACTGTCTGCCTGTCTGTCTGTTAACAGTAGGTAACCCTATCAAAACCACCAACTGTCTGTCAGTCTGTTAACAGCAGGTAACCCTATCAAAACCACCAACTGTCTGTCAGTCTATTAACAGCAGGTAAACCTATCAAAACCACCAACTGTCTGTCTGTCTGTTAACAGCAGGTAAACCTATCAAAACCACCAACTGTCTGTCAGTCTGTCTGTCTATTAACAGCAGGTAACCCTATCAAAACCACCAACTGTCTGTCTGTCTGTTTCTGTTAACAGCAGGTAACCCTATCAATACCACCAACTGTCTGCCAGTCTGTTAACAGCAGGTAACCCTATCAAAACCACCAACTGTCTGTCAGTCTTAACAGCAGGTAACCCTATCAAAACCACCAACTGTCTGTCAGTCTGTTAACAGCAGGTAACCCTATCAAAACCACCAACTGTCTGCCAGTCTATTAACAGCAGGTAACCCTATCAAAACCACCAACTGTCTGTCTGTCTGTCTGTTAACAGTAGGTAACCCTATCAAAACCACCAACTGTCTGTCAGTCTATTAACAGCAGGTAACCCTATCAAAACCACCAACTGTCTGTCTGTCTGTTAACAGCAGGTAACCCTATCAAAACCACCAACTGTCTGTCAGTCTATTAACAGCAGGTAACCCTATCAAAACCACCAACTGTCTGTCAGTCTGTTAACAGCAGGTAACCCTATCAAAACCACCAACTGTCTGTCAGTCTGTTAACAGCAGGTAACCCTATCAAAACCACCAACTGTCTGCCTGTCTGTCTGTTAACAGTAGGTAACCCTATCAAAACCACCAACTGTCTGTCAGTCTGTTAACAGCAGGTAACCCTATCAAAACCACCAACTGTCTGTCAGTCTGTCTGTCTGTTAACAGCAGGTAACCCTATCAAAACCACCAACTGTCTGCCTGTCTGTCTGTTAACAGCAGGTAAACCTATCAAAACCACCAACTGTCTGTCAGTCTGTCAGTCTATTAACAGCAGGTAACCCTATCAAAACCACCAACTGTCTGTCAGTCTGTCTGTCTGTTAACAGCAGGTAACCCTATCAAAACCACCAACTGTCTGTCAGTCTGTCTGTCTGTTAACAGCAGGTAACCCTATCAAAACCACCAACTGTCTGTCAGTCTGTCTGTCTGTTAACAGCAGGTAACCCTATCAAAACCACCAACTGTCTGTCTGTCTGTCTGTCTGTGTCTGTCAACAGTGTTAATTTTCTCTCTTCACTCCTCTGAGGTAAAATAGACACGGGATCCTGTTGGAAGGAATCAAGCAATCAAAGATAAATACAACAGAAACAAGAGGATTCTTACCTTCTTCTGGTACCACACCACAGCATCTCTCACTTTAGACGCCATTTACATGTCAGAGGTCACCAGCTGGGGCATTTTAGGCTGTAAAACGGAGAGAACGAGAGAGAACGAGAGAGAGAGATCAGTCAATGAGGAGTCTGTGTTGCTCCGCATAGCTTTTAAAGCCTCTACCTGCTGGGCAGGTGTGTCATGCTCTGTGACATCACACACACACACACACACCAAACACCTCATTAATAGTGGGGCGAGCCTTTGAGAGGAACAGGTAGTCTCTCTTGACAGTACCTTGGCTCCCGCGACATATACACACACACACGAAGTGGAGAAGCTAATTAGGAAGCTGGCGGTGCTGTGTTGCTGCCACCATCCTATTCATATTCAATACCAGACACACAGAACGGTCAGCAGAGAAGCTGGTCTGGTCAGAGCTCAGACTGAGGGGAGTTAAGTCAGTCTCTCTCTCTAAACAGAAGGGCTGTTATGTGAAGGAGGGTCAGTCTCTCTCTCTCTAAACAGATGGGCTGTTATGCGAAGGGAGAGTCAGTCTCTCTCTCTAAACAGATGGGCTGTTATGTGAAGGGGAGTCAGTCTCTCTCTCTCTAAACAGATGGGCTGTTATGTGGGCTGTTAGTCTCTCTCTAAACAGATGGGCTGTTATGCGAAGGGGAGTCAGTCTCTCTCTCTAAACAGATGGGCTATTATGTGAAGGGGAGTTAAGTCAGTCTCTCTCTCTAAACAGATGGGCTGTTATGTGAAGGAGAGTCAGTCTCTCTCTCTCTAAACAGATGGGCTGTTATGTGAAGGGGAGTTAAGTCAGTCTCTCTCTCTAAACAGATGGGCTGTTATGTGAAGGGGAGTCAGTCTCTCTCTCTCTAAACAGATGGGCTATTATGTGAAGGGGAGTCAGTCTCTCTCTCTAAACAGATGGGCTGTTATGTGAAGGGGAGTCAGTCTCTCTCTCTAAACAGATGGGCTGTTATGTGAAGGGGAGTCAGTCAGTGTCTCTCTCTAAACAGATGGGCTGTTATGTGAAGGGGAGTCAGTCTCTCTCTAAACAGATGGGCTGTTATGTGAAGGGGAGTCAGTCTCTCTCTCTCTAAACAGATGGGCTGTTATGTGAAGGAGAGTCAGTCTCTCTCTCTAAACAGATGGGCTGTTATGTGAAGGAGAGTCAGTCTCTCTCTCTAAACAGATGGGCTGTTATGTGAAGGGGAGTCAGTCTGTTATGTGAAGGAGAGTCTCTCTCTAAACAGATGGGCTGTTATGTGAAGGGGAGTCAGTCAGTGTCTCTCTCTAAACAGATGGGCTGTTATGTGAAGGGGAGTCAGTCTCTCTCTAAACAGATGGGCTGTTATGTGAAGGGGAGTCTCTCTCTCTCTAAACAGATGGGCTGGTATGTGAAGGGGAGTCAGTCAGTCTCTCTCTCGAAACAGATGGGCTGTTATGTGAAGGGGAGTCAGTCTCTCTCTCTAAACAGATGGGCTGTTATGTGAAGGGGAGTCAGTCAGTCTCTCTCTCTAAACAGATGGGCTGTTATGTGAAGGGGAGTCAGTCTCTCTCTCTAAACAGATGGGCTGTTATGTGAAGGGGAGTCAGTCTCTCTCTCTAAACAGATGGGCTGTTATGTGAAGGAGAGTCAGTCTCTCTCTCTAAACAGATGGGCTGTTATGTGAAGGAGAGTCAGTCTCTCTCTCTAAACAGATGGGCTGTTATGTGAAGGGGAGTCAGTCTCTCTCTCTAAACAGATGGGCTGTTATGTGAAGGGGAGTCAGTCAGTGTCTCTCTCTAAACAGATGGGCTGTTATGTGAAGGGGAGTCAGTCTCTCTCTAAACAGATGGGCTGTTATGTGAAGGGGAGTCTCTCTCTCTCTAAACAGATGGGCTGGTATGTGAAGGGGAGTCAGTCAGTCTCTCTCTCGAAACAGATGGGCTGTTATGTGAAGGGGAGTCAGTCTCTCTCTCTAAACAGATGGGCTGTTATGTGAAGGGGAGTCAGTCTCTCTCTCTAAACAGATGGGCTGTTATGTGAAGGGGAGTCAGTCAGTCTCTCTCTCTAAACAGATGGGCTGTTATGTGAAGGGGAGTCAGTCAGTCTCTCTCTAAACAGATGGGCTGTTATGTGAAGGGGAGTCAGTCAGTCTCTCTCTAAACAGATGGGCTGTTATGTGAAGGGGAGTCAGTCTCTCTCTCTAAACAGATGGGCTGTTATGTGAAGGGGAGTCAGTCAGTCTCTCTCTAAACAGATGGGCTGTTATGTGAAGGGGAGTCAGTCTCTCTCTCTAAACAGATGGGCTGTTATGTGAAGGGGAGTCAGTCTCTCTCTCTAAACAGATGGGCTGTTATGTGAAGGGGAGTCAGTCTCTCTCTCTAAACAGATGGGCTGTTATGTGAAGGGGAGTCAGTCTCTCTCTAAACAGATGGGCTGTTATGTGAAGGGGAGTCAGTCTCTCTCTCTAAACAGATGGGCTGTTATGTGAAGGGGAGTCAGTCTCTCTCTCTAAACAGATGGGCTGTTATGTGAAGGGGAGTCAGTCAGTCTCTCTCTCTAAACAGATGGGCTGTTATGTGAAGGGGAGTCAGTCAGTCTCTCTCTCTAAACAGATGGGCTGTTATGTGAAGGGGAGTCAGTCAGTCTCTCTCTAAACAGATGGGCTGTTATGTGAAGGGGAGTCAGTCTCTCTCTCTCTAAACAGATGGGCTGTTATGTGAAGGGGAGTCAGTCTCTCTCTCTAAACAGATGGGCTGTTATGTGAAGGGGAGTCAGTCTCTCTCTCTAAACAGATGGGCTGTTATGTGAAGGGGAGTCAGTCTCTCTCTCTAAACAGATGGGCTGTTATGTGAAGGGGAGTCAGTCTCTCTCTCTAAACAGATGGGCTGTTATGTGAAGGGGAGTCAGTCTCTCTCTCTAAACAGATGGGCTGTTATGTGAAGGGGAGTCAGTCTCTCTCTCTAAACAGATGGGCTGTTATGTGAAGGAGAGTCAGTCTCTCTCTCAATAGATGGGCTGTTATGTGAAGGGGAGTCAGTCTCTCTCTCTAAACAGATGGGCTGTTATGTGAAGGGGAGTCAGTCTCTCTCTCTAAACAGATGGGCTGTTATGTGAAGGGGAGTCAGTCTCTCTCTCTAAACAGATGGGCTGTTATGTGAAGGGGAGTCAGTCTCTCTCTCTAAACAGATGGGCTGTTATGTGAAGGGGAGTCAGTCTCTCTCTCTAAACAGATGGGCTGTTATGTGAAGGGGAGTCAGTCTCTCTCTAAACAGATGGGCTGTTATGTGAAGGGGAGTCAGTCTCTCTCTAAACAGATGGGCTGTTATGTGAAGGGAGTCAGTCAGTCTCTCTCTAAACAGATGGGCTGTTATGTGAAGGGGAGTCAGTCTCTCTCTAAACAGATGGGCTGTTATGTGAAGGGGAGTCAGTCTCTCTCTCTAAACAGATGGGCTGTTATGTGAAGGGGAGTCAGTCTCTCTCTCTCTAAACAGATGGGCTGTTATGTGAAGGGGAGTCAGTCTCTCTCTCTAAACAGATGGGCTGTTATGTGAAGGGGAGTCAGTCTCTCTCTCTAAACAGATGGGCTGTTATGTGAAGGGGTCAGTCAGTCTCTCTCTAAACAGATGGGCTGTTATGTGAAGGGGAGTCAGTCTCTCTCTAAACAGATGGGCTGTTATGTGAAGGGGAGTCAGTCAGTCTCTCTAAACAGATGGGCTGTTATGTGAAGGGGAGTCAGTCTCTCTCTCTAAACAGATGGGCTGTTATGTGAAGGGGAGTCAGTCTCTCTCTAAACAGATGGGCTGTTATGTGAAGGGGAGTCAGTCTCTCTCTAAACAGATGGGCTGTTATGTGAAGGGGAGTCAAGTCAGTCTCTCTCTCTAAACAGATGGGCTGTTATGTGAAGGGGAGTCAGTCTCTCTCTAAACAGATGGGCTGTTATGTGAAGGGGAGTTAGTCAGTCTCTCTCTAAACAGATGGGCTGTTATGTGAAGGGGAGTCAGTCTCTCTCTCTAAACAGATGGGCTGTTATGTGAAGGGGAGTCAGTCTCTCTCTCTCTAAACAGATGGGCTGTTATGTGAAGGGGAGTCAGTCTCTCTCTCTCTAAACAGATGGGCTGTTATGTGAAGGGGAGTCAGTCTCTCTCTCTAAACAGATGGGCTGTTATGTGAAGGGGAGTCAGTCTCTCTCTCTAAACAGATGGGCTGTTATGTGAAGGGGAGTCAGTCAGTCTCTCTCTAAACAGATGGGCTGTTATGTGAAGGGGAGTCTCTCTCTCTAAACAGATGGGCTGTTATGTGAAGGGAGTCAGTCTCTCTCTCTAAACAGATGGGCTGTTATGTGAAGGGGAGTCAGTCTCTCTCTCTAAACAGATGGGCTGTTATGTGAAGGGGAGTCAGTCAGTCTCTCTAAACAGATGGGCTGTTATGTGAAGGGGAGTCAGTCTCTCTCTCTAAACAGATGGGCTGTTATGTGAAGGGGAGTCAGTCTCTCTCTCTAAACAGATGGGCTGTTATGTGAAGGGGAGTCAGTCTCTCTCTCTAAACAGATGGGCTGTTATGTGAAGGGGAGTCAGTCTCTCTCTCTAAACAGATGGGCTGTTATGTGAAGGGAGTCAGTCTCTCTCTCTAAACAGATGGGCTGTTATGTGAAGGGGAGTCAGTCTCTCTCTCTAAACAGATGGGCTGTTATGTGAAGGGGAGTCAGTCTCTCTCTCTAAACAGATGGGCTGTTATGTGAAGGGGAGTCAGTCAGTCTCTCTCTCTAAACAGATGGGCTGTTATGTGAAGGGGAGTCAGTCTCTCTCTCTAAACAGATGGGCTGTTATGTGAAGGGGAGTCAGTCTCTCTCTCTAAACAGATGGGCTGTTATGTGAAGGGGAGTCAGTCTCTCTCTCTAAACAGATGGGCTGTTATGTGAAGGGGAGTCAGTCTCTCTCTCTCTAAACAGATGGGCTGTTATGTGAAGGGGAGTCAGTCAGTCTCTCTCTCTAAACAGATGGGCTGTTATGTGAAGGGGAGTCAGTCTCTCTCTCTAAACAGATGGGCTGTTATGTGAAGGGGAGTCAGTCTCTCTCTCTAAACAGATGGGCTGTTATGTGAAGGGGAGTCAGTCTCTCTAAACAGATGGGCTGTTATGTGAAGGGGAGTCAGTCTCTCTCTCTAAACAGATGGGCTGTTATGTGAAGGGGAGTCAGTCTCTCTCTAAACAGATGGGCTGTTATGTGAAGGGGAGTCAGTCTCTCTCTCTAAACAGATGGGCTGTTATGTGAAGGGGAGTCAGTCTCTCTCTCTAAACAGATGGGCTGTTATGTGAAGGGGAGTCAGTCAGTCTCTCTCTAAACAGATGGGCTGTTATGTGAAGGGGAGTCAGTCTCTCTCTAAACAGATGGGCTGTTATGTGAAGGGGAGTCAGTCTCTCTCTCTAAACAGATGGGCTGTTATGTGAAGGGGAGTCAGTCTCTCTCTCTAAACAGATGGGCTGTTATGTGAAGGGGAGTCAGTCTCTCTCTCTCTAAACAGATGGGCTGTTATGTGAAGGGAGTCAGTCTCTCTCTCTAAACAGATGGGCTGTTATCTCTAAACAGATGGGCTGTTATGTGAAGGGGAGTCAGTCTCTCTCTCTAAACAGATGGGCTGTTATGTGAAGGGGAGTCAGTCTCTCTCTAAACAGATGGGCTGTTATGTGAAGGAGAGTCAGTCTCTCTCTCAATAGATGGGCTGTTATGTGAAGGGGAGTCAGTCTCTCTCTCTAAACAGATGGGCTGTTATGTGAAGGGGAGTCAGTCTCTCTCTCTAAACAGATGGGCTGTTATGTGAAGGGGAGTCAGTCTCTCTCTCTAAACAGATGGGCTGTTATGTGAAGGGGAGTCAGTCTCTCTCTAAACAGATGGGCTGTTATGTGAAGGGGAGTCAGTCAGTCTCTCTCTCTAAACAGATGGGCTGTTATGTGAAGGGGAGTCAGTCTCGCTAAACAGATGGGCTGTTATGTGAAGGGGAGTTAGTCTCTCTCTCTAAACAGATGGGCTGTTATGTGAAGGGGAGTCAGTCTCTCTCTCTAAACAGATGGGCTGTTATGTGAAGGGGAGTCAGTCTCTCTCTCTAAACAGATGGGCTGTTATGTGAAGGAGAGTCAGTCTCTCTCTAAACAGATGGGCTGTTATGTGAAGGGGAGTCAGTCTCTCTCTCTAAACAGATGGGCTGTTATGTGAAGGGGAGTCAGTCAGTCTCTCTCTAAACAGATGGGCTGTTATGTGAAGGGAGTCAGTCTCTCTCTAAACAGATGGGCTGTTATGTGAAGGGGAGTCAGTCTCTCTCTCTAAACAGATGGGCTGTTATGTGAAGGGGAGTCAGTCTCTCTCTCTAAACAGATGGGCTGTTATGTGAAGGGGAGTCAGTCAGTCTCTCTCTCTAAACAGATGGGCTGTTATGTGAAGGGGAGTCAGTCAGTCTCTCTCTCTAAACAGATGGGCTGTTATGTGAAGGGGAGTCAGTCAGTCTCTCTCTAAACAGATGGGCTGTTATGTGAAGGGAGTCAGTCAGTCTCTCTCTAAACAGATGGGCTGTTATGTGAAGGGGAGTCAGTCTCTCTCTAAACAGATGGGCTGTTATGTGAAGGGGAGTCAGTCTCTCTCTCTAAACAGATGGGCTGTTATGTGAAGGGGAGTCAGTCAGTCTCTCTCTAAACAGATGGGCTGTTATGTGAAGGGGAGTCAGTCTCTCTCTCTAAACAGATGGGCTGTTATGTGAAGGGGAGTCAGTCTCTCTCTCTAAACAGATGGGCTGTTATGTGAAGGGGAGTCAGTCTCTCTCTCTAAACAGATGGGCTGTTATGTGAAGGGGAGTCAGTCTCTCTCTCTAAACAGATGGGCTGTTATGTGAAGGGGAGTCAGTCTCTCTCTCTAAACAGATGGGCTGTTATGTGAAGGGGAGTCAGTCTCTCTCTCTAAACAGATGGGCTGTTATGTGAAGGGGAGTCAGTCTCTCTCTAAACAGATGGGCTGTTATGTGAAGGGGAGTCAGTCTCTCTCTAAACAGATGGGCTGTTATGTGAAGGGGAGTCAGTCTCTCTCTCTAAACAGATGGGCTGTTATGTGAAGGGGAGTCAGTCTCTCTCTCTAAACAGATGGGCTGTTATGTGAAGGAGAGTCAGTCTCTCTCTCTAAACAGATGGGCTGTTATGTGAAGGAGAGTCAGTCTCTCTCTCTAAACAGATGGGCTGTTATGTGAAGGGGAGTCAGTCTCTCTCTCTAAACAGATGGGCTGTTATGTGAAGGGGAGTCAGTCTCTCTCTCTAAACAGATGGGCTGTTATGTGAAGGGGAGTCAGTCTCTCTCTCTAAACAGATGGGCTGTTATGTGAAGGGGAGTCAGTCTCTCTCTCTAAACAGATGGGCTGTTATGTGAAGGGGAGTCAGTCTCTCTCTCTCTAAACAGATGGGCTGTTATGTGAAGGGGAGTCAGTCTCTCTCTCTAAACAGATGGGCTGTTATGTGAAGGGGAGTCAGTCTCTCTCTCTAAACAGATGGGCTGTTATGTGAAGGGGAGTCAGTCTCTCTCTCTAAACAGATGGGCTGTTATGTGAAGGGGAGTCAGTCTCTCTCTCTAAACAGATGGGCTGTTATGTGAAGGGGAGTCAGTCTCTCTCTCTAAACAGATGGGCTGTTATGTGAAGGGGAGTCAGTCTCTCTCTCTAAACAGATGGGCTGTTATGTGAAGGGGAGTCAGTCTCTCTCTCTAAACAGATGGGCTGTTATGTGAAGGGGAGTCAGTCTCTCTCTCTAAACAGATGGGCTGTTATGTGAAGGGGAGTCAGTCTCTCTCTCTAAACAGATGGGCTGTTATGTGAAGGGGAGTCAGTCTCTCTCTCTAAACAGATGGGCTGTTATGTGAAGGGGAGTCAGTCTCTCTCTCTAAACAGATGGGCTGTTATGTGAAGGGGAGTCAAACAGATGGGCTGTTATGTGAAGGGGAGTCTCTCTCTCTAAACAGATGGGCTGTTATGTGAAGGGGAGTCAGTCAGTCTCTCTAAACAGATGGGCTGTTATGTGAAGGGGAGTCAGTCTCTCTCTCTAAACAGATGGGCTGTTATGTGAAGGGGAGTCAGTCTCTCTCTAAACAGATGGGCTGTTATGTGAAGGGGAGTCAGTCTCTCTCTAAACAGATGGGCTGTTATGTGAAGGGAGTCAGTCTCTCTCTCTAAACAGATGGGCTGTTATGTGAAGGGGAGTCAGTCTCTCTCTCTAAACAGATGGGCTGTTATGTGAAGGGGAGTCAGTCTCTCTCTCTAAACAGATGGGCTGTTATGTGAAGGGGAGTCAGTCTCTCTCTCTAAACAGATGGGCTGTTATGTGAAGGGGAGTCAGTCAGTCTCTCTCTCTAAACAGATGGGCTGTTATGTGAAGGGGAGTCAGTCTCTCTCTCTAAACAGATGGGCTGTTATGTGAAGGGGAGTCAGTCTCTCTCTCTAAACAGATGGGCTGTTATGTGAAGGGGAGTCAGTCTCTCTCTCTAAACAGATGGGCTGTTATGTGAAGGGGAGTCAGTCTCTCTCTCTAAACAGATGGGCTGTTATGTGAAGGGGAGTCAGTCTCTCTCTCTAAACAGATGGGCTGTTATGTGAAGGGGAGTCAGTCTCTCTCTCTAAACAGATGGGCTGTTATGTGAAGGGGAGTCAGTCTCTCTCTCTAAACAGATGGGCTGTTATGTGAAGGGGAGTCAGTCTCTCTCTCTAAACAGATGGGCTGTTATGTGAAGGGGAGTCAGTCAGTCTCTCTAAACAGATGGGCTGTTATGTGAAGGGGAGTCAGTCTCTCTAAACAGATGGGCTGTTATGTGAAGGGGAGTCAGTCTCTCTAAACAGATGGGCTGTTATGTGAAGGGGAGTCAGTCTCTCTCTCTAAACAGATGGGCTGTTATGTGAAGGGGAGTCAGTCTCTCTCTAAACAGATGGGCTGTTATGTGAAGGGGAGTCAGTCTCTCTCTCTAAACAGATGGGCTGTTATGTGAAGGGGAGTCAGTCTCTCTCTCTAAACAGATGGGCTGTTATGTGAAGGGGAGTCAGTCAGTCTCTCTCTCTAAACAGATGGGCTGTTTATGTGAAGGGGAGTCAGTCTCTCTCTCTAAACAGATGGGCTGTTATGTGAAGGGGAGTCAGTCTCTCTCTCTAAACAGATGGGCTGTTTATGTGAAGGGGAGTCAGTCTCTCTCTCTCTAAACAGATGTCAAACAGTTTGCTCTTTCCATCTGCCCGTGTTGAGTTTGGGAAACCCTGCTCTAGGGTTTCAAGTACACTTGGACGTTTCAAGTACACTTGGACGTTTCAAGTACACTTGGACGTTTCAAGTACACTTGGACGTTTCAAGCACACTTGGACGTTTCAAGCACACTTGGACGTTTCAAGCACACTTGGACGTTTCTAGTACACTTGGACGTTTCTAGTACACTTGGACGTTTCTAAGTACACTTGGACGTTCTACACTTGGACGTTTCTAAGTACACTTGGACGTTTTTAAGTACACTTGGACGTTTTTAAGTACACTTGGACGTTTTTAAGTACACTTGGACGTTTTTAAGTACGCTTGGACGTTTTTAAGTACACTACGATGTTTTTAAGTACACTTGGACGTTTTTAAGTACACTACGATGTTTTTAAGTACACTTGGACATTTCAAGTCTTTATTTGATGAGCAGATGTTTCTGGGTGGGGCCTTCTTTTTTTTGTCTTCTGGCTCTGCACAATAGCTGGGTGTGTGTGACACCGCATCTCATTCAGCACACACACATTCTGTGATGAGTCTGTTCCACCTTCAGCGTTTGATTGAGCCTGGCATTGTGTGCTAGATGGGCGGTGTAAGGGGTTGGCACTTTTGGGACTATTATATTCCACCAGGCAAGCGTAGTCAAGCGCAGCAGAGTTACTTGGAAGAAAACCAACGTTATTTCCCAGGTCTGACGGCAGTTGGTTCCCCTCCATAGAACTGTCGTGGTCCAGGAGGAAAGTGGTGTTCCTAGAATATAAATACTATTTCTCACAGAGACTATTTATAGCTAGGAGGAAATGTCTGTTTTTCTTAAAGAGAGGTCTCATTCCTGACTGATTACACTGTTGCTAGGATGCTCCTCCCAGTCCAATCCTTCTGCTCCATTTCTCTCTCTCTCTCTGTGTGTGTGTGTGTTTGTGTGTGTGTGCGCACCTGGCAACGACATCAAAAGCAGATCCTCCACTTCAAAACACACAGATTGTCTTTGCGGCTTAAGAACCGAGCTTTGAGAGGTAGATAAGACTGACGCTAGAGAATCAGATCACAGTGATCTGTAGTGATGACATATGAGGTCGACACCTAGTCCCCAGGCGGCACCTGGCATCCTGTTCAGGAGGAATAAACAGAACAGAGCTGTTTATATCTATCATGCCACACAGTGAGCCAGCAGAGCTAATAGAACAAGAGAGACTGTAGCATCACAGTGAGCCAGCAGAGATAATACAACAAGAGAGACTGTAGCATCACAGTGAGCCGGTAGAGCTAATAGAACAAGAGAGACTGTAGCATCACAGTGAGCCAGCAGAGCTAATAGAACAAGAGAGACTGTAGCATCACAGTGAGCCAGCAGAGCTAATAGAACAAGAGAGACTGTAGCATCACAGTGAGCCGGCAGAGCTAATAGAACAAGAGAGACTGTAGCATCACAGTGAGCCAGCAGAGCTAATAGAACAAGAGAGACTGTAGCATCACACAGTGAGCCAGCAGAGCTAATAGAACAAGAGAGACTGTAGCATCACAGTGAGCCAGCAGAGCTAATAGAACAAGAGAGACTGTAGCATCACACAGTGAGCCGGCAGAGCTAATAGAACAAGAGAGACTGTAGCATCACACAGTGAGCCGGTAGAGCTAATAGAACAAGAGAGACTGTAGCATCACAGTGAGCCGGCAGAGCTAATAGATCAAGAGAGACAGTAGCATCACAGTGAGCCGGCAGAGCTAATAGAACAAGAGAGACTGTAGCATCACAGTGAGCCAGCAGAGCTAATAGAACAAAAGAGACTGTAGCATCACAGTGAGCCGGTAGAGCTAATAGAACAAGAGAGACTGTAGCATCACAGTGAGCCAGCAGAGCTAATAGAACAAGAGAGACTGTAGCATCACAGTGAGCCGGCAGAGCTAATAGAACAAGAGAGACTGTAGCATCACACAATGAGCCAGCAGAGCTAATAGAACAAGAGAGACTGTAGCATCACACAGTGAGCCAGCAGAGCTAATAGAACAAGAGAGACTGTAGCATCACACAATGAGCCAGCAGAGCTAATAGAACAAGAGAGACTGTAGCATCACACAATGAGCCAGCAGAGCTAATAGAACAAGAGAGACTGTAGCATCACACAGTGGGCCAGCAGAGCTAATAGAACAAGAGAGACTGTAGCATCACACAGTGAGCCAGCAGAGCTAATAGAACAAGAGAGACAATCACACAATGAGCCAGACTAATAGAACAAGAGAGACTGTAGCATCACACAATGAGCCAGCAGAGCTAATAGAACAAGAGAGACTGTAGCATCACACAATGAGCCAGCAGAGCTAATAGAACAAGAGAGACTGTAGCATCACACAGCATCACAGAGCTAATAGAACAAGAGAGACTAGCATCACAGTGAGCCAGCAGAGCTAATAGAACAAGAGACTGTAGCATCACAGTGAGCCAGCAGAGCTAATAGAACAAGAGACTGTAGCATCACACAGTGAGCCAGCAGAGCTAATAGAACAAGAGACTGTAGCATCACAGTGAGCCAGCAGAGCTAATAGAACAAGAGAGACTGTAGCATCACAGTGAGCCAGCAGAGCTAATAGAACAAGAGAGACTGTAGCATCACAGTGAGCCAGCAGAGCTAATAGAACAAGAGAGACTGTAGCATCACACAGTGAGCCAGCAGAGCTAATAGAACAAGAGAGACTGTAGCATCACAGTGAGCCAGCAGAGCTAATAGAACAAGAGAGACTGTAGCATCACAGTGAGCCGGCAGAGCTAATAGAACAAGAGAGACTGTAGCATCACAGTGAGCCAGCAGAGCTAATAGAACAAGAGAGACTGTAGCATCACAGTGAGCCAGCAGAGCTAATAGAACAAGAGAGACTGTAGCATCACAGTGAGCCAGCAGAGCTAATAGAACAAGAGAGACTGTAGCATCACAGTGAGCCAGCAGAGCTAATAGAACAAGAGAGACTGTAGCATCACAGTGAGCCAGCAGAGCTAATAGAACAAGAGAGACTGTAGCATCACAGTGAGCCAGCAGAGCTAATAGAACAAGAGAGACTGTAGCATCAAACAAGAGAGACTGAGATCAATAGAACAAGAGACTGTAGAGCCAGAGCTCTGGCATCAAACAGTGAGCCAGAGCTAACTTGAACACATGCAACTTATCCTATCAATCAAGATCACATTGAAAAGCCAGGTCTCGAGCTAAAAACAAGTGGTGTGATTGTGTTCAGATCTGTCTGACCACTTCAGGGGGTGGTCTGGGATGCATTGTGTGAGCATTTCTCCTCAGTCTGGACGCCATCTGTTCACCGAAAGCGCATAAAGTGTGTGACATCATCAGCACTCGTCCCACAAGTCTCCAGAAAAGGTGTGTTTTGGGACAGAGAGGCACCGTTTCATTATAACGTTGGAGAAATACGTTCCTGGTGTGTGAGGAACATGTTTACTGGCCTCAAATGCAGCCAGCAGCTAATATTTAGCTAATACTTTGAGCCTGTAGTCAAGCTTCATTAACACACTCAAACACTCTCTCACACTGTAGCATCACAGTGAGCCAGCAGAGCTAATAGAACAAGAGAGACTGTAGCATCACAGTGAGCCAGCAGAGCTAATAGAACAAGAGAAACTGTAGCATCTTAAACTGAGATCACAGAGGTCTCTCTGGTCGTGTCTACACTTGACACTTACATGCAACTTATCCTATCTGAATTGCCTGTTCTCTCTACGAAGATTCACATTGAAAATGACTGTGTTTTTACTGCACAAAAGTCACTTTGTGAGTCTGTGATTGTGTTCAGATCTGCTGACCAAATATCAGGGGGTGGTCTGGGATGCATTGTGTGAGTATTTCTCCTCATGTCTGGTACAACCATCTTATTCACCAGTCTGTAATGAGCTATAAAGTGTGTGACATCATCATTCACTTGTCCCACAAGTCTCCAGAAAAGGTGTGTTTTGGGACAGAGAGGCACCGTTTCATTATAACGTTGGAGAAATACGTTCCTGGTGTGTGAGGAACATGTTTACTGGCCTCAAATGCAAGACAGAGAGCTAATATTTATATCATGTGATGTCAGACAGAGGAGGACTTCAGCCTGTAGTCTGTAGCTTCATTAGACTACATGGCTCTGGTAAACCAGCCTCTCATGTCCCACACATTCACATAGATGAACATGGCTCTGGTCACACACACTGATTGACTATCATGGCTCTGGTACAGAAGCCATTTCACTTATTCTGTGATGAGTATTTTGGTACAGCCAGGGTTTGTCATTTAGACTACCAGGCTCTGGTGAAGGAGTGTTGAGACTACATGGCTCTGGACAGAGTCTGTAAATACGGATCGTTGAGGAGTTGTAGTAGACTAGCATGGCTCTGAATCTGTATGTGATTCCCATGGCTCTGGTCAGCCTGTTCTCTGTAGACTAAGGCTCTTTCATCCAGAAATGATACTACCATGGCTCTTAAAAAGAGTCTGTATTCAGACGTCATAATTCAATGTTTGTGTTTTTAGTCTGCTCTGGTAAGCCAGTCTGTACATGATGGCTCTGGTACAGCCAGTTGTTTTAGACTACCATGGCTCTGGTTAAGCCAAATCTAAACTAAAATGGCTCTGGTAACCAGTCATTATTCACTTGTCTGTATGTAGACTATCATGGCTCTGGTACAACCAGTCATTATTCACTTGTCTGTATGTAGACTATCATGGCTCTGGTACAACCAGTCATTATTCACTTGTCTGTATGTAGACTATCATGGCTCTGGTACAACCAGTCATTATTCCCTTGTCTGTATGTATACTGTCAGGCTCTGGTACAGCCAGCCTGTATGTAGACTATCATGGCTCTGGTACAACCAGTCATTATTCCCTTGTCTGTATGTAGACTGTCAGGCTCTGGTACAGCCAGCCTGTATGTAGACTGTCATGGCTCTGGTACAGCCAGCCTGTATGTAGACTACCATGGCTCTGGTACAACCAGCCTGTATATAGACTACCATGGCTCTGGTACAGCCAGTCTGTATGTAGACTATCATGGCTCTGGTACAACCAGCCTGTATGTAGACTATCATGGCTCTGGTACAGCCAGCCTGTATGTAGACTACCATGGCTCTGGTACAACCAGCCTGTATATAGACTACCATGGCTCTGGTACAGCCAGTCTGTATGTAGACTATCATGGCTCTGGTACAACCAGCCTGTATGTAGACTATCATGGCTCTGGTACAACCAGCCTGTATGTAGACTATCATGGCTCTGGTACAGCCAGCCTGTATGTAGACTACCATGGCTCTGGTACAGCCAGTCTGTATGTAGACTATCATGGCTCTGGTACAGCCAGTCTGTATGTAGACTACCATGGCTCTGGTACAGCCAGTCTGTATGTAGACTATCATGGCTCTGGTACAACCAGCCTGTATGTAGACTATCATGGCTCTGGTACAGCCAGTCTGTATGTAGACTATCATGGCTCTGGTACAGCCAGTCTGTATGTAGACTATCATGGCTCTGGTACAGCCAGTCTGTATGTAGACTATCATGGCTCTGGTACAGCCAGTCTGTATGTAGACTATCATGGCTCTGGTACAGCCAGTCTGTATGTAGACTATCATGGCTCTGGTACAGCCAGTCTGTATGTAGACTATCATGGCTCTGGTACAGCCAGTCTGTATGTAGACTATCATGGCTCTGGTACAGCCAGTCTGTATGTAGACTATCATGGCTCTGGTACAGCCAGTCTGTATGTAGACTATCATGGCTCTGGTACAGCCAGTCTGTATGTAGACTATCATGGCTCTGGTACAGCCAGTCTGTATGTAGACTATCATGGCTCTGGTACAGCCAGTCTGTATGTAGACTATCATGGCTCTGGTACAGCCAGTCTGTATGTAGACTATCATGGCTCTGGTACAGCCAGTCTGTATGTAGACTATCATGGCTCTGGTACAGCCAGTCTGTATGTAGACTATCATGGCTCTGGTACAGCCAGTCTGTATGTAGACTATCATGGCTCTGGTACAGCCAGTCTGTATGTAGACTATCATGGCTCTGGTACAGCCAGTCTGTATGTAGACTACCATGGCTCTGGTACAGCCAGTCTGTATGTAGACTATCATGGCTCTGGTACAGCCAGTCTGTATGTAGACTATCATGGCTCTGGTACAGCCAGTCTGTATGTAGACTATCATGGCTCTGGTACAGCCAGTCTGTATGTAGACTATCATGGCTCTGGTACAGCCAGTCAACAACAACCTCCTCAGCTGTTTTGGAGTTGTCTAAAGCTGCTGGTTAGTTACTATAATCACAGTAGGATTAGACCTAGCTACTCCTTAGTGACAACACTGCATGGGCCAAGCAATCACACACACACACACACACACACACACGTTCCACAGCGTCATCCAGATAACTATACAGGAAAATTGTTCCTCGGTTTACATGGAAACTAGACTAGCCAGAAAGACCTGGACGGTACAGGGGGAGCGTTCCCAAAAACATCTCCTGTTATGTTGAGGAGTCTTGCTACTTGCCAAGGGTTCTGTGTTAACTCTCTAGAACACACACACACACACACACACACACTGGAGCAGAGACCAGGCATGTGTGTGTACTAGTAGTGTGTGTGATTCAGCAGAGACCAGGTGTGTGTGTGTGTGTGTGTGTGTGTGTGTGTGTGTGTGTGTGTGTGTGTACAGCACATCCCCTCATATCTCACTCAAAACAAATAACAGCAGTATCCATATAAAGACTACCTTCAGGTTAATCTCTTGTGGATTGACGATGTAATCTGACCAAATTACACAAAATGTTAATTCTGGGTTACCTTCAGGTCAACTCATTCAGTTACAGTTTGGGCTAAATATTAATCAATATTACTGGGAAAGGGGACACCTGGTAACCCAAAGGTTGCTGGATCCAATCCCTGAGCTGACAAGGTAAAAATCTGTCCTTCTGCCCCTGAACAAGGCAGTTAACCCACTGTTCCCCTGAACAAGGCAGTTAACCCACTGTTCCCCTGAACAAGGCAGTTAACCCACTGTTCCCCTGAGCAAGGCAGTTAACCCACTGTTCCCCTGAACAAGGCAGTTCACCCACTGTTCCCCTGAGCAAGGCAGTTCACCCACTGTTCCCCTGAGCAAGGCAGTTCACCCACTGTTCCCCTGAGCAAGGCAGTTCACCCACTGTTCCCCTGAGCAAGGCAGTTCACCCACTGTTCCCCTGAGCAAGGCAGTTCACCCCCCTGACAAGGCAGTTCACCCACTTCCCCTGAGCAAGGCAGTTCACCCACTGTTCCCCTGAGCAAGGCAGTTCACCCACTGTTCCCCTGAGCAAGGCAGTTCACCCACTGTTCCCCTGAGCAAGGCAGTTCACCCACTGTTCCCCTGAGCAAGGCGAGTTCACCCACTGTTCCCCTGAGCAAGGCAGTCAAACCACTGTTCCCCTGAGCAAGGCAGTTAACCCACTGTTTCCCTGAGCAAGGCAGTTAGCCCACTGTTCCCCTGAACAAGGCAGTTCACCCACTGTTCCCCTGAACAAGGCAGTTCACCCACTGTTCCCCTGAACAAGGCAGTTCACCCACTGTTCCCCTGAACAAGGCAGTTAACCCACTGTTCCCCTGAACAAGGCAGTTAACCCACTGTTCCCTGGGCGCTGAAGACGTGGATGTCGATTAAGGCAGAGGTTGGGTTAAATGAGGAAGACGCATTTCAGTTGAAGCCATTCAGTTGACTAGGTCTCCCCCTTTTGTTGCACCAACACTTTAATTTTCCATTATAAATATCTCAATATCTGCTGCTGATGAGAGGTTAGGAGCTGGGCCTCTCTGAGCTAGATCTGTCTGAGATGACTTCTACAAACTGTCTGTGTGTAGGTACCTGAGCAGGGCCTCTCTGAGCTAGATCTGTCTGAGATGACTTCTACAAACTGTCTGTGTGTAGGTACCTGAGCAGGGCCATAGGGCAGGCTGAGCATCTACCACCTCACTATCAGATTAGGTGTTGGGGTCATTTCTGCTTAACTAACCTAAAATGGAGGTAGATCTGTGTCACAGCCTCACAGTGCCTTTACAGAGAAGCAGAGACAGAGTGAAAGACACCATGAAAAGGGCTTCAATAATAGGATGTTCACTCCTCTGGTCTAAACCTTTCTGCTTGAGGTCCAAATGGCACTCGATTCCCCTATATAGTGCACTACTTTTGACATTTACATTACATTTAAGTCATTTAGCAGACGCTCTTATCCAGAGCGACTTACAAATTTGACCAGGGTCCATAGGGCTCTGTTTAAAAGTACTACACTGTATAGGGAATAGGGTACCGTTTGGTACTCTCAACCAGTCTCTCAGTGGACCTGTAAGTAGGTCAGGGCAGAATAACAAACCGGGCGCTGGGGGAACATAAAAATAGATTGATTCCTGAACCTCTTACCCCCTACAGAAGGCTAGGAACAGGGTTGGAGTTAAAACCTACAGGAGGCTCTCTCTCCAGGAACAGGGTTGGAGTTAAAACCTACAGGAGGCTAGGAACAGGGTTGGAGTTAAAACCTACAGGAGGCTAGGAACAGGGTTGGAGTTTAAACCTACAGGAGGCTAGGAACAGGGTTGGAGTTTAAACCTACAGGAGGCTAGGAACAGGGTTGGAGTTTAAACCTACAGGAGGCTAGGAACAGGGTTGGAGTTTAAACCTACAGGAGGCTAGGAACAGGGTTGGAGTTTAAACCTACAGGAGGCTAGGAACAGGGTTGGAGTTTAAACCTACAGGAGGCTAGGAACAGGGTTGGAGTTTAAACCTACCAGGAACAGGGTTGGAGTTAAAACCTACAGGAGGCTATCTCTCCAGGAACAGGGTTGGAGTTAAAACCTACAGGAGGCTATCTCTCCAGGAACAGGGTTGGAGTTAAAACCTACAGGAGGCTATCTCTCCAGGAACAGGGTTGGAGTTAAAACCTACAGGAGGCTAGGAACAGGGTTGGAGTTAAAACCTACAGGAGGGTATCTCTCCAGGATCAGGGTTGGAGTTAAAACCTACAGGAGGGTATCTCTCCAGGAACAGGGTTGGAGTTAAAACCTACAGAAGGCTATCTCTCCAGGAACAGGGTTGGAGTTAAAACCTACAGGAGGCTAGGAACAGGGTTGGAGTTAAAACCTACAGGAGGGTATCTCTCCCTACAGGAGGGTATCTCTCCAGGAACAGGGTTGGTGTTAAAACCTACAGAAGGCTATCTCTCCAGGAACAGGGTTGGAGTTAAAACCTACAGGAGGCTAGGAACAGGGTTGGAGTTAAAACCTACAGGAGGGTATCTCTCCAGGAACAGGGTTGGAGTTAAAACCTACAGAAGGCTATCTCTCCAGGAACAGGGTTGGAGTTAAAACCTACAGAAGGCTATCTCTCCAGGAACAGGGTTGGAGGTAAAACCTACAGGTCCACTACGGCCTCTCCCCCTCCTCCTCTCAGCTTCTCCTCCTCCCCCTCCTCTCAGCCTCAGGGTTGGAGTTAAAACCTCTCAGCCTCTCCTTCTCCTCCTCAGCCTCTCCCCTCCTCCCCCCCCCCTCTCTCAGCCTCTCCCCTCCTCCTCCTCAGCCTCTCCTTCTCTCCTCCAGGGTTGGTGTTAAAACCTCAGCCTATCTCCTCTCAGCTCTCTCCTCCTCCTCTCCTAGCCTCTCAGCCTCTCCTCCTCCTCCTCTCAGCCTCTCTCCTCCTCCCCCTCTCAGCCTCTCAGCTGCTCTTCCTCCTCCTCCTCTCTCCAGGAACAGGGTCAGCCTCCTCCCCTCTCCCCTCTCCTCTCAGCCTCCCCCTCCTCCTCTCAGTTTATCCTCCTCAGCCTCTCCCCTCCTCCTCTCAGCCTCTCCCCTCCTCCCCCCTCAGCCTCTCCCCTCCTCCCCTCAGCCTCTCCCTCAGCCTCCCCCCTCTCAGCCTCTCCCCCTCCTCCTCTCCCCTCCTCCCCCTCCTCCTCTCAGCCTCTCCCCTCCTCCTCTCAGCCTCCTCCCTCCTCTCAGCCTCTCCCCCCTCCTCCTCAGCCTCTCCCCCTCCAGCCTCTCAGCCTCTCCCCCTCTCCCCTCCCCCTCCCTCCTCCTCCTCAGCCTCTCCCTCCTCCTCAGCCTCCTCCCCCTCCTCCTCAGCTCCTCCTCCTCCTCAGCCTCTCCCCTCCTCCTCTCAGCCTCTCCTCCTCCCCTCTCAGCCTCTCCCCTCTCCTCCTCCCCCCTCCTCTCAGCCCTCAGCCTCCCCTCCCTCCTCTCAGCCTCTCCCTCCTCCTCTCAGCCTCCCCTCTCAGCCTCTCCCCTCCTCAGCCTCCCCCCTCTCAGCCTCTCCCCTCCTCCTCTCAGCCTCTCCCCCTCCTCTCAGCCTCTCCCCCTCCTCCTCTCAGCCTCTCCCCCTCCTCAGCCTCTCCCCCTCCTCCTCTCAGCCTCCCCCCTCTCAGCCTCTCCCATCCTCCAGCCTCCCCCCTCAGCCTCTCCCCTCCTCCCCTCAGCCTCTCCCCCTCCTCCTCTCAGCCTCTCCCCCTCCTCCTCTCAGCCTCTCCCCCTCCTCCTCTCAGCCTCTCCCCCTCCTCTCAGCCTCTCCCCCTCCTCTCAGCCTCTCCCCCTCCTCTTAGCCTCTCCCCCTCCGTCTCAGCCTCCCCTCCCATCCTCTCAGCCTCTCCCCCTCCCCTCAGCCTCTCCCCTCCTCCCCTCAGCCTCTCCCCCTCCTCCTCAGCCTCTCCCCTCCTCCTCTCAGCCTCTCCCCCTCCTCCTCCTCTCAGCCTCTCCCCCTCCTCCTCAGTCTCTCCTCAGTCTCTCCTCCCCCTCCTCTCAGCCTCTCCCCTCCTCAGTGACTTACTACCAGAGATCAAACCACCAGTATCTCTACCACGTGCCACTACTTGGATGGGTTAAAAAGGAGAGAGAACCAGACTGAGGAGTGTTCAGGTCCCTGCCAATCAAAACCATCTGGATTCCATTGCAGCAAGGACAGCGTAGTTCAGTGTGTGTATGTTGGAGCCCTGCTGAGTGAAACAGGTCAATATTGTAGATGTGGAAATGACAGAGAACCATACGAGGGGCCAGGCCTCTAACTGTTCTGACACCATTGGGGTGTTAACTGCAAGCTAGGCTGGTCTCCTTGTCTAGCTACCTCATCATTGTGTTATGGTTTCAGAACATCACTCTGGACAGGGCAAAGCAGAACATCACTCTGGACAGGGCAAAGCAGAACATCACTCTGGACAGGGCAAAGCAGAACATCACTCTGGACAGGGCAAAGCCGAACATCACTCTGGACAGGGCAAAGCAGAACATCACTCTGGACAGGGCAAAGCCGAACATCACTCTGGACAGGGCAAAGCCGAACATCACTCTGGACAGGGCAAAGCAGAACATCACTCTGGACAGGGCAAAGCAGAACATCACTCTGGACAGGGCAAAGCAGAACATCACTCTGGACAGGGCAAAGCAGAACATCACTCTGGACAGGGCAAAGCAGAACATCACTCTGGACAGGGCAAAGCCGAACATCACTCTGGACAGGGCAAAGCAGAACATCAAACTACATGTTTGTCCAGGTGGACAGTGCTGATTGTGATTTCTGAGTGTGACCATGGATATGAAGTCCTCTCACATTGTACAGTACAGTAACAGTACTATTAGCCTAGCTGTAAACTACACCACGTACAGTACAGACACTATTAGCCTAGCTGTAAACTACACCACGTACAGTACAGAACAGTACTATTAGCCTAGCTGTAAACTACACCACGTACAGTACAGTAACAGTACTATTAGCCTAGCTGTAAACTACACCACGTACAGTACAGTACAGTACTATTAGCCTAGCTGTAAACTACACCACGTACAGTACTATTAACCTAGCTGTAAACTACACCACGTAACAGTACTATTAGTAAAACTACACCACGTACAGTAACAGTACTATTAGCCTAGCTGTAAACTACACCACGTAACAGTACAGCTAAACTACACCACGTACAGTAACAGTTTAGCCTAAAACTACACCACGCAGTAACAGTAACAGTAAACTACACCACGTACAGTACAGAACAACACTATTAGCCTAGCTGTAAACTACACCACGTACAGTACAACAACACTATTAGCCTAGCTGTAAACTACACCACGTACAGTACAGAACACTATTAGCCTAGCTGTAAACTACACCACTAACAGTACAGTAAACAGTACAGTATTAGCCTAGCTGTAAACTACACCACCTACAGTACAGTAACAGTACTGCTTAAACAGTACTGAGCTGTAAACTACACCACGTACAGTAACAGTACTGCTGTAAACTACACCACCTACAGTACAGTAACAGTACTGCTGTAAACTACACCACCTACAGTACAGTAACAGTATTGCTGCTGTAAACTACACCACATACAGTACAGTAACAGTACTGCTGTAAACTACACCACATACAGTACAGTACTGCTGTAAACTACACCACATACAGTATAGTAACAGTACTGCTGTAAACTACACCACATACAGTACAGTAACAGTATTGCTGTAAACTACACCACATACAGTACAGTAACAGTATTGCTGTAAACTACACCACGTACAGTAACAGTATTGCTGTAAACTACACCACGTACAGTAACAGTATTGCTGTAAACTACACCACGTACAGTATTAAACTACACCACATACAGTATGTAAACTACACCACAGTAACAGTATTGCTGTAAACTACACCACATACAGTAACAGTACTGCTGTAAACTACACCACATACAGTAACAGTATTGCTGTAAACTACACCACATACAGTATTGCTGTAAACTACACCACATACAGTATTGCTGTAAACTACACCACATACAGTACAGTAACAGTATTGCTGTAAACTACACCACATACAGTACAGTATTGCTGTAAACTACACCACGTACAGTATTGCTGTAAACTACACCACGTACAGTATAGTAACAATACTGCTGTAAACTACACCACATACAGTACAGTAACAATACTGCTGTAAACTACACCACATACAGTCCAGTATTGCTGTAAACTACACCACATACAGTCCAGTATTGCTGTAAACTACACCACATACAGTCCAGTATTGCTGTAAACTACACCACATACAGTCCAGTATTGCTGTAAACTACACCACATACAGTCTTGCAGTATTGCTGTAAACTACACCACATACAGTCCAGTATTGCTGTAAACTACACCACATACAGTCCAGTATTGCTGTAAACTACACCACATACAGTACAGTAACAGTATTGCTGTAAACTACACCACATACAGTATAGTAACAATATTGCTGTAAACTACACCACATACAGTACAGTAACAGTATTGCTGTAAACTACACCACATACAGTCCAGTAACAGTATTGCTGTAAACTACACAGCATGTACACAACTGACAGGTTAAGTACCAGAGGATGAATGGCTTCATTATGTCAATACTGACAATAGTCACAGACACAGAGAGAGAGGCTGCGCGAGAGAGAGTGAGAGAGAGAGAGGCTGCGAGAGAGAGAGGCTGCGAGAGAGAGAGAGGCTGCGAGAGAGAGAGAGGCAGAGATAGAGAGAGAACTACACCACATACAGTGCCAGATAGAGTAAACTACACCAACACTACACCTGCAGAGAGATGTACTGAGGGGCTTCTGAACAGTAGGTTTTAGACCATACATACAGGTGGTAGATGTACTGCCTGGGAGTGGGTCATTCTGAACAGAGAGAGAGAGGCAGGATAGAAAGCAGAGGAGTGGTTTTGGATGCATGAACAGTAGGTTTTAGCACGGGTGGTAGTCTAATTTTTAGCCAACCCACATGGAGAGTACATACAGGTGGCTGCCTGGGAGTGGGCACAGGAGGCCAACACTAACACCTGCAGTTGTGATGCTGTCCATTTGAACAGTACAGGTGGTATGTAGTGTGATGTACTGCCTGGGAGTGGGCATTCTGAACAGTAGGTTTTAGCACCATACATACAGGTGGTATGTAGTGTGATGTACTGCCTGGGAGTGGGCATTCTGAACAGTAGGCTTTAGGACCATACATACAGGTGGTATGTAGTGTGATGTACTGCCTGGGAGTGGGCATTCTGAACAGTAGGTTTTAGCACCATACATACAGGTGGTATGTAGTGTGATGTACTGCCTGGGAGTGGGCATTCTGAACAGTAGGTTTTAGCACCATACATACAGGTGGTATGTAGTGTGATGTACTGCCTGGGAGTGGGCATTCTGAACAGTAGGTTTTAGCACCATACATACCTGTTGGTGTGTGTGATACACTGTGGGAGGTAATGGGAAGGCTGGTCCTGTACATACCTGTTGGTTGTATGTAGAGTGATACACTGTGTGTGACGAGGTAATGGGAAAGCTGGTCCTGTACATACCTGTTGGTTGTATGTAGAGTGATACACTGTGTGTGAGTGGGCATACGTTCTTGTTGGCTGTACTGTGATATACTGCAGAACACACAAACAGGAACATATAGCACATCAGTCCTCCTCAGCATCACTGTCTACATACTGTACAGTAAACCATTGAGCGGCAGCTTTAACCTACCAGCTGCTGAATATCTGGGCTGACTCTGGTCTTCTACAATGATGGGGTAGGAGGAGTGCTATGATGAACACAGCCTGCTTCCACCCAAAGAGCTGGGACAGGACATGAGAGAGGAGAGGAGAGTGGGAGTGAAGAGGGAGAAATAGACAAGAGAAGTGAGAGAGAGAGGGAGGTGAGAGAGAAGGAGTGAGATGATTTTCAGAGGCAGGAAGAGTTGAGAGTGGTTTAAAGTGATTGAGGAGGAGAAAGACGAGAGACAGAGACAGAGAGACAGAGAGAGAGAGAGAGAGAGAGAAAGCGACTGACCCAAACTTAAGGGTTCCCAAACCTTCCATAACAAAGCCATCACCTACAGAGAAATGAACCTGGAGAAGAGTCCCCTAAGCATGCTGATCCTGGGGCTCTGTTCACAAACACAAACAGACCCCACAGAGCCCCAGGACAGCAGCACAATTAGACCCAACCAAATCATGAGAAAAACTAAAAGATAATTACTTGACACATTGAAAATAATTAACAAAAAAAACAGAGCAAACTAGAATGCTATTTGGCCCTAAACAGAGAGTACAAAGTGGCAGAATACCTGTCCACTGTGACTGACGCAAACTTAAGGAAAGCTTTGACTATGTACAGACTCAGTGAGCTTAGCCTTGCTATTGAGAAAGGCCGCCGTAGGCAGACATGGCTCTCAAGAGAAGACTATGTGCCCACTGCCCACAAAATGAGGTGGAAACTGAGCTGCACTTCCTAACCTCCTGACAAATGTAGGACCATAGAGACACATATTTCCCTAAGATTTCACAGATCCACAAAGAATTACAAAACAAATCCAATTTTGATAAACTCCCATATCTACTGGGTGAAATTCCACAGTGTGCATCACAGCAGCAAGATCTGTGACCTGTTGCTACGAGAAAAGGTCAACCAGTGAAGAACAAACACCATTGTAAATACAACCCATATTTATGTTTATTTATTTTAACTTTCGTACTGTAACTATTGGCACATCTGTATATAGACACATGACATTTGAAATGTCTTTATTCTTTTGGAACTTTTGTGAGTGTAATATTTGCTGTTCACTTTTTATTGTTTATTTCACTTTTGTTTATTATCTACTTCACTTGCTTTGGCAACATAAACATATGTTTCCCATGCCAATAAAGCCCTTTGAATTGAGAGAGAAAGAGAGAGAGAGGGGAGGCATACTCCTGCCCTTTGAGAGAGAGAGAGATGAGAGCGAGATAGAGAGCGAGATAGAGAGAGAGATAGAGAGAGAGAGATGAGAGAGAGAGAGAGAGAGAGAGAGAGAGAGAGATGAGAGAGAGATATGAGAGTGAGATGAGAGAGAGAGAGAGATAGTGTCGGAAGTCAGTCCGATTAAAAATCAGGAGGTGGGAGGTTACAGAGTTACATAATTCTGTGTAATGAATGACATAAAACAGCTGTTATGAAAACAATTATGCTACGCTGAACAGAGAAGCAGCACACAGACAGAGAATGGATCCAGCCTATCACATAATACAACTGAACAGAGAGCAGCACACAGACAGAGAATGGATCCAGCCTATCACATAATACAACACTATGCTGAACAGAGAGCAGCACACAGACAGAGGATGGATCCAGCCTATCACATAATACAACTGAACAGAGAAGCAGCACACAGACAGAGAATGGATCCAGCCTATCACATAATACAACTGAACAGAGAAGCAGCACACAGACAGAGGATGGATCCAGCCTATCACATAATACAACACTATGCTGAACAGAGAGCAGCACACAGACAGAGAATGGATCCAGCCTATCACATAATACAACTGAACAGAGAGCAGCACACAGACAGAGGATGGATCCAGCCTATCACATAATACAACTGAACAGAGAGCAGCACACAGACAGAGGATGGATCCAGCCTATCACATAATACAACTGAACAGAGAGCAGCACACAGACAGAGAATGGATCCAGCCTATCACATAATACAACACTATGCTGAACAGAGAGCAGCACACAGACAGAGGATGGATCCAGCCTATCACATAATACAACACTATGCTGAACAGAGAGCAGCACACAGACAGAGAATGGATCCAGCCTATCACATAATACAACTGAACAGAGAGCAGCACACAGACAGAGGATGGATCCAGCCTATCACATAATACAACACTATGCTGAACAGAGAGCAGCACACAGACAGAGGATGGATCCAGCCTATCACATAATACAACACTATGCTGAACAGAGAGCAGCACACAGACAGAGAATGGATCCAGCCTATCACATAATACAACTGAACAGAGAGCAGCACACAGACAGAGGATGGATCCAGCCTATCACATAATACAACTGAACAGAGAGCAGCACACAGACAGAGGATGGATCCAGCCTATCACATAATACAACTGAACAGAGAGCAGCACACAGACAGAGAATGGATCCAGCCTATCACATAATACAACTGAACAGAGAGCAGCACACAGACAGAGGATGGATCCAGCCTATTTATTTTAACTTTTGTACTGTATCACATAATACAACTGAACAGAGAGCAGCACACAGACAGAGGATGGATCCAGCCTATCACATAATACAACTGAACAGAGAGCAGCACACAGACAGAGAATGGATCCAGCCTATCACATAATACAACACTATGCTGAACAGAGAGCAGCACAGAGACAGAGGATGGATCCAGCCTATCACATAATACAACACTATGCTGAACAGAGAGCAGCACACAGACAGAGAATGGATCCAGCCTATCACATAATACAACTGAACAGAGAGCAGCACACAGACAGAGGATGGATCCAGCCTATCACATAATACAACACTATGCTGAACAGAGAGCAGCACACAGACAGAGGATGGATCCAGCCTATCACATAATACAACACTATGCTGAACAGAGAGCAGCACACAGACAGAGAATGGATCCAGCCTATCACATAATACAACTGAACAGAGAGCAGCACACAGACAGAGGATGGATCCAGCCTATCACATAATACAACTGAACAGAGAGCAGCACACAGACAGAGGATGGATCCAGCCTATCACATAATACAACTGAACAGAGAGCAGCACACAGACAGAGAATGGATCCAGCCTATCACATAATACAACTGAACAGAGAGCAGCACACAGACAGAGGATGGATCCAGCCTATCACATAATACAACACTATGCTGAACAGAGAGCAGCACACAGACAGAGGATGGATCCAGCCTATCACATAATACAACACTATGCTGAACAGAGAGCAGCACACAGACAGAGGATGGATCCAGCCTATCACATAATACAACACTATGCTGAACAGAGAGCAGCACACAGACAGAGGATGGATCCAGCCTATCACATAATACAACACTATGCTGAACAGAGAGCAGCACACAGACAGAGAATGGATCCAGCCTATCACATAATACAACACTATGCTGAACAGAGAGCAGCACACAGACAGAGGATGGATCCAGCCTATCACATAATACAACACTATGCTGAACAGAGAGCAGCACACAGACAGAGGATGGATCCAGCCTATCACATAATACAACTGAACAGAGAGCAGCACACAGACAGAGGATGGATCCAGCCTATCACATAATACAACTGAACAGAGAGCAGCACACAGACAGAGGATGGATCCAGCCTATCACATAATACAACACTATGCTGAACAGAGAGCAGCACACAGACAGAGGATGGATCCAGCCTATCACATAATACAACACTATGCTGAACAGAGAGCAGCACACAGACAGAGGATGGATCCAGCCTATCACATAATACAACTGAACAGAGAGCAGCACACAGACAGAGGATGGATCCAGCCTATCACATAATACAACTGAACAGAGAGCAGCACACAGACAGAGGATGGATCCAGCCTATCACATAATACAACTGAACAGAGAGCAGCACACAGACAGAGGATGGATCCAGCCTATCACATAATACAACTGAACAGAGAGCAGCACACAGACAGAGGATGGATCCAGCCTATCACATAATACAACTGAACAGAGAGCAGCACACAGACAGAGGATGGATCCAGCCTATCACATAATACAACACTATGCTGAACAGAGAGCAGCACACAGACAGAGGATGGATCCAGCCTATCACATAATACAACACTATGCTGAACAGAGAGCAGCACACAGACAGAGGATGGATCCAGCCTATCACATAATACAACTGAACAGAGAGCAGCACACAGACAGAGAATGGATCCAGCCTATCACATAATACAACACTATGCTGAACAGAGAGCAGCACACAGACAGAGGATGGATCCAGCCTATCACATAATACAACACTATGCTGAACAGAGAGCAGCACACAGACAGAGGATGGATCCAGCCTATCACATAATACAACTGAACAGAGAGCAGCACACAGACAGAGGATGGATCCAGCCTATCACATAATACAACTGAACAGAGAGCAGCACACAGACAGAGGATGGATCCAGCCTATCACATAATACAACACTATGCTGAACAGAGAGCAGCACACAGACAGAGGATGGATCCAGCCTATCACATAATACAACACTATGCTGAACAGAGAGCAGCACACAGACAGAGAATGGATCCAGCCTATCACATAATACAACACTATGCTGAACAGAGAGCAGCACACAGACAGAGGATGGATCCAGCCTATCACATAATACAACACTATGCTGAACAGAGAGCAGCACACAGACAGAGGATGGATCCAGCCTATCACATAATACAACACTATGCTGAACAGAGAGCAGCACACAGACAGAGGATGGATCCAGCCTATCACATAATACAACACTATGCTGAACAGAGAGCAGCACACAGACAGAGGATGGATCCAGCCTATCACATAATACAACACTATGCTGAACAGAGAGCAGCACACAGACAGAGGATGGATCCAGCCTATCACATAATACAACACTATGCTGAACAGAGAGCAGCACACAGACAGAGGATGGATCCAGCCTATCACATAATACAACACTATGCTGAACAGAGAGCAGCACACAGACAGAGGATGGATCCAGCCTATCACATAATACAACACTATGCTGAACAGAGAGCAGCACACAGACAGAGGATGGATCCAGCCTATCACATAATACAACAGAGAGCAGCACACAGACAGAGGATGCTGAACAGAGAGCAGCACACAGACAGAGGATGGATCCAGCCTATCACATAATACAACACTATGCTGAACAGAGAGCAGCACACAGACAGAGGATGGATCCAGCCTATCACATAATACAACTGAACAGAGAGCAGCACACAGACAGAGGATGGATCCAGCCTATCACATAATACAACACTATGCTGAACAGAGAGCAGCACACAGACAGAGAATGGATCCAGCCTATCACATAATACAACTGAACAGAGAGCAGCACACAGACAGAGGATGGATCCAGCCTATCACATAATACAACACTATGCTGAACAGAGAGCAGCACACAGACAGAGGATGGATCCAGCCTATCACATAATACAACTGAACAGAGAGCAGCACACAGACAGAGGATGGATCCAGCCTATCACATAATACAACTGAACAGAGAGCAGCACACAGACAGAGGATGGATCCAGCCTATCACATAATACAACTGAACAGAGAGCAGCACACAGACAGAGGATGGATCCAGCCTATCACATAATACAACACTATGCTGAACAGAGAGCAGCACACAGACAGAGGATGGATCCAGCCTATCACATAATACAACACTATGCTGAACAGAGAGCAGCACACAGACAGAGGATGGATCCAGCCTATCACATAATACAACTGAACAGAGAGCAGCACACAGACAGAGAATGGATCCAGCCTATCACATAATACAACACTATGCTGAACAGAGAGCAGCACACAGACAGAGGATGGATCCAGCCTATCACATAATACAACACTATGCTGAACAGAGAGCAGCACACAGACAGAGGATGGATCCAGCCTATCACATAATACAACTGAACAGAGAGCAGCACACAGACAGAGGATGGATCCAGCCTATCACATAATACAACTGAACAGAGAGCAGCACACAGACAGAGGATGGATCCAGCCTATCACATAATACAACACTATGCTGAACAGAGAGCAGCACACAGACAGAGGATGGATCCAGCCTATCACATAATACAACACTATGCTGAACAGAGAGCAGCACACAGACAGAGGATGGATCCAGCCTATCACATAATACAACACTATGCTGAACAGAGAGCAGCACACAGACAGAGGATGGATCCAGCCTATCACATAATACAACACTATGCTGAACAGAGAGCAGCACACAGACAGAGGATGGATCCAGCCTATCACATAATACAACTGAACAGAGAGCAGCACACAGACAGAGGATGGATCCAGCCTATCACATAATACAACTGAACAGAGAGCAGCACACAGACAGAGGATGGATCCAGCCTATCACATAATACAACACTATGCTGAACAGAGAGCAGCACACAGACAGAGGATGGATCCAGCCTATCACATAATACAACTGAACAGAGAGCAGCACACAGACAGAGGATGGATCCAGCCTATCACATAATACAACACTATGCTGAACAGAGAGCAGCACACAGACAGAGAATGGATCCAGCCTATCACATAATACAACTGAACAGAGAGCAGCACACAGACAGAGGATGGATCCAGCCTATCACATAATACAACACTATGCTGAACAGAGAGCAGCACACAGACAGAGGATGGATCCAGCCTATCACATAATACAACACTGCTGAACAGAGAGCAGCACACAGACAGAGGATGGATCCAGCCTATCACATAATACAACACTATGCTGAACAGAGAGCAGCACACAGACAGAGGATGGATCCAGCCTATCACATAATACAACTGAACAGAGAGCAGCACACAGACAGAGGATGGATCCAGCCTATCACATAATACAACTGAACAGAGAGCAGCACACAGACAGAGGATGGATCCAGCCTATCACATAATACAACTGAACAGAGAGCAGCACACAGACAGAGGATGGATCCAGCCTATCACATAATACAACACTATGCTGAACAGAGAGCAGCACACAGACAGAGGATGGATCCAGCCTATCACATAATACAACACTATGCTGAACAGAGAGCAGCACACAGACAGAGGATGGATCCAGCCTATCACATAATACAACACTATGCTGAACAGAGAGCAGCACACAGACAGAGGATGGATCCAGCCTATCACATAATACAACACTATGCTGAACAGAGAGCAGCACACAGACAGAGGATGGATCCAGCCTATCACATAATACAACTGAACAGAGAGCAGCACACAGACAGAGAATGGATCCAGCCTATCACATAATACAACTGAACAGAGAGCAGCACACAGACAGAGGATGGATCCAGCCTATCACATAATACAACTGAACAGAGAGCAGCACACAGACAGAGGATGGATCCAGCCTATCACATAATACAACACTATGCTGAACAGAGAGCAGCACACAGACAGAGGATGGATCCAGCCTATCACATAATACAACAACTGAACAGAGAGCAGCACACAGACAGAGGATGGATCCAGCCTATCACATAATACAACACTATGCTGAACAGAGAGCAGCACACAGACAGAGGATGGATCCAGCCTATCACATAATACAACACTATGCTGAACAGAGAGCAGCACACAGACAGAGGATGGATCCAGCCTATCACATAATACAACACTATGCTGAACAGAGAGCAGCACACAGACAGAGAATGGATCCAGCCTATCACATAATACAACACTATGCTGAACAGAGAGCAGCACACAGACAGAGGATGGATCCAGCCTATCACATAATACAACTGAACAGAGAGCAGCACACAGACAGAGAATGGATCCAGCCTATCACATAATACAACACTATGCTGAACAGAGAGCAGCACACAGACAGAGGATGGATCCAGCCTATCACATAATACAACACTATGCTGAACAGAGAGCAGCACACAGACAGAGAATGGATCCAGCCTATCACATAATACAACTGAACAGAGAGCAGCACACAGACAGAGAATGGATCCAGCCTATCACATAATACAACTGAACAGAGAGCAGCACACAGACAGAGAATGGATCCAGCCTATCACATAATACAACACTATGCTGAACAGAGAGCAGCACACAGACAGAGAATGGATCCAGCCTATCACATAATACAACACTATGCTGAACAGAGAGCAGCACACAGACAGAGGATGGATCCAGCCTATCACATAATACAACACTATGCTGAACAGAGAGCAGCACACAGACAGAGGATGGATCCAGCCTATCACATAATACAACACTATGCTGAACAGAGAGCAGCACACAGACAGAGGATGGATCCAGCCTATCACATAATACAACACTATGCTGAACAGAGAGCAGCACACAGACAGAGGATGGATCCAGCCTATCACATAATACAACACTATGCTGAACAGAGAGCAGCACACAGACAGAGGATGGATCCAGTCTATCACATAATACAACACTATGCTGAACAGAGAGCAGCACACAGACAGAGGATGGATCCAGTCTATCACATAATACAACACTATGCTGAACAGAGAGCAGCACACAGACAGAGGATGGATCCAGCCTATCACATAATACAACACTATGCTGAACAGAGAGCAGCACACAGACAGAGGATGGATCCAGTCTATCACATAATACAACACTATGCTGAACAGAGAGCAGCACACAGACAGAGGATGGATCCAGCCTATCACATAATACAACACTATGCTGAACAGAGAGCAGCACACAGACAGAGGATGGATCCAGCCTATCACATAATACAACTGAACAGAGAGCAGCACACAGACAGAGAATGGATCCAGCCTATCACATAATACAACTGAACAGAGAGCAGCACACAGACAGAGAATGGATCCAGCCTATCACATAATACAACACTATGCTGAACAGAGAGCAGCACACAGACAGAGAATGGATCCAGCCTATCACATAATACAACACTATGCTGAACAGAGAGCAGCACACAGACAGAGGATGGATCCAGCCTATCACATAATACAACACTATGCTGAACAGAGAGCAGCACACAGACAGAGGATGGATCCAGCCTATCACATAATACAACACTATGCTGAACAGAGAGCAGCACACAGACAGAGGATGGATCCAGCCTATCACATAATACAACACTATGCTGAACAGAGAGCAGCACACAGACAGAGGATGGATCCAGTCTATCACATAATACAACACTATGCTGAACAGAGAGCAGCACACAGACAGAGGATGGATCCAGTCTATCACATAATACAACACTATGCTGAACAGAGAGCAGCACACAGACAGAGGATGGATCCAGTCTATCACATAATACAACACTATGCTGAACAGAGAGCAGCACACAGACAGAGGATGGATCCAGCCTATCACATAATACAACACTATGCTGAACAGAGAGCAGCACACAGACAGAGGATGGATCCAGTCTATCACATAATACAACACTATGCTGAACAGAGAGCAGCACACAGACAGAGGATGGATCCAGTCTATCACATAATACAACACTATGCTGAACAGAGAGCAGCACACAGACAGAGGATGGATCCAGCCTATCACATAATACAACTGAACAGAGAGCAGCACACAGACAGAGAATGGATCCAGCCTATCACATAATACAACACTGAACAGAACAGAGCAGCACACAGACAGAGATGGATCCAGCCTATCACATAATACAACACTATGCTGAACAGAGAGCAGCACACAGACAGAGGATGGATCCAGCCTATCACATAATACAACACTATGCTGAACAGAGAGCAGCACACAGACAGAGGATGGATCCAGCCTATCACATAATACAACACTATGCTGAACAGAGAGCAGCACACAGACAGAGGATGGATCCAGCCTATCACATAATACAACACTATGCTGAACAGAGAGCAGCACACAGACAGAGGATGGATCCAGCCTATCACATAATACAACACTATGCTGAACAGAGAGCAGCACACAGACAGAGGATGGATCCAGTCTATCACATAATACAACACTATGCTGAACAGAGAGCAGCACACAGACAGAGGATGGATCCAGTCTATCACATAATACAACACTATGCTGAACAGAGAGCAGCACACAGACAGAGGATGGATCCAGTCTATCACATAATACAACACTATGCTGAACAGAGAGCAGCACACAGACAGAGAATGGATCCAGCCTATCACATAATACAACACTATGCTGAACAGAGAGCAGCACACAGACAGAGGATGGATCCAGTCTATCACATAATACAACACTATGCTGAACAGAGAGCAGCACACAGACAGAGGATGGATCCAGTCTATCACATAATACAACACTATGCTGAACAGAGAGCAGCACACAGACAGAGGATGGATCCAGCCTATCACATAATACAACACTATGCTGAACAGAGAGCAGCACACAGACAGAGGATGGATCCAGTCCTATCACATAATACAACACTAACTGAACAGAGAGCAGCACACAGACAGAGGATGGATCCAGTCTATCACATAATACAACACTATGCTGAACAGAGAGCAGCACACAGACAGAGGATGGATCCAGTCTATCACATAATACAACACTATGCTGAACAGAGAGCAGCACACAGACAGAGGATGGATCCAGTCTATCACATAATACAACACTATGCTGAACAGAGAGCAGCACACAGACAGAGGATGGATCCAGTCTATCACATAATACAACACTATGCTGAACAGAGAGCAGCACACAGACAGAGGATGGATCCAGTCTATCACATAATACAACACTATGCTGAACAGAGAGCAGCACACAGACAGAGGATGGATCCAGTCTATCACATAATACAACACTATGCTGAACAGAGAGCAGCACACAGACAGAGGATGGATCCAGTCTATCACATAATACAACACTATGCTGAACAGAGAGCAGCACACAGACAGAGGATGGATCCAGTCTATCACATAATACAACACTATGCTGAACAGAGAGCAGCACACAGACAGAGGATGGATCCAGTCTATCACATAATACAACACTATGCTGAACAGAGAGCAGCACACAGACAGAGGATGGATCCAGTCTATCACATAATACAACACTATGCTGAACAGAGAGCAGCACACAGACAGAGGATGGATCCAGTCTATCACATAATACAACACTATGCTGAACAGAGAGCAGCACACAGACAGAGGATGGATCCAGTCTATCACATAATACAACACTATGCTGAACAGAGAGCAGCACACAGACAGAGGATGGATCCAGTCTATCACATAATACAACACTATGCTGAACAGAGAGCAGCACACAGACAGAGGATGGATCCAGTCTATCACATAATACAACACTATGAACAGAGAGCAGCACACAGACAGAGGATGGATCCAGTCTATCACATAATACAACACTATGCTGAACAGAGAGCAGCACACAGACAGAGGATGGATCCAGTCTATCACATAATACAACACTATGCTGAACAGAGAGCAGCACACAGACAGAGGATGGATCCAGTCTATCACATAATACAACACTATGCTGAACAGAGAGCAGCACACAGACAGAGGATGGATCCAGTCTATCACATAATACAACACTATGCTGAACAGAGAGCAGCACACAGACAGAGGATGGATCCAGTCTATCACATAATACAACACTATGCTGAACAGAGAGCAGCACACAGACAGAGGATGGATCCAGTCTATCACATAATACAACACTATGCTGAACAGAGAGCAGCACACAGACAGAGGATGGATCCAGTCTATCACATAATACAACACTATGCTGAACAGAGAGCAGCACACAGACAGAGGATGGATCCAGTCTATCACATAATACAACACTATGCTGAACAGAGAGCAGCACACAGACAGAGGATGGATCCAGTCTATCACATAATACAACACTATGCTGAACAGAGAGCAGCACACAGACAGAGGATGGATCCAGTCTATCACATAATACAACACTATGCTGAACAGAGAGCAGCACACAGACAGAGGATGGATCCAGTCTATCACATAATACAACACTATGCTGAACAGAGAGCAGCACACAGACAGAGGATGGATCCAGTCTATCACATAATACAACACTATGCTGAACAGAGAGCAGCACACAGACAGAGATGGATCCAGTCTATCACATAATACAACACTATGCTGAACAGAGAGCAGCACACAGACAGAGGATGGATCCAGTCTATCACATAATACAACACTATGCTGAACAGAGAGCAGCACACAGACAGAGGATGGATCCAGTCTATCACATAATACAACACTATGCTGAACAGAGAGCAGCACACAGACAGAGGATGGATCCAGTCTATCACATAATACAACACTATGCTGAACAGAGAGCAGCACACAGACAGAGGATGGATCCAGTCTATCACATAATACAACTGAACAGAGAGCAGCACACAGACAGAGGATGGATCCAGTCTATCACATAATACAACACTATGCTGAACAGAGAGCAGCACACAGACAGAGGATGGATCCAGTCTATCACATAATACAACACTATGCTGAACAGAGAGCAGCACACAGACAGAGGATGGATCCAGTCTATCACATAATACAACACTATGCTGAACAGAGAGCAGCACACAGACAGAGGATGGATCCAGTCTATCACATAATACAACACTATGCTGAACAGAGAGCAGCACACAGACAGAGGATGGATCCAGCCTATCACATAATACAACTGAACAGAGAGCAGCACACAGACAGAGGATGGATCCAGTCTATCACATAATACAACACTATGCTGAACAGAGAGCAGCACACAGACAGAGGATGGATCCAGTCTATCACATAATACAACTGAACAGAGAGCAGCACACAGACAGAGGATGGATCCAGTCTATCACATAATACAACACTATGCTGAACAGAGAGCAGCACACAGACAGAGGATGGATCCAGTCTATCACATAATACAACACTATGCTGAACAGAGAGCAGCACACAGACAGAGGATGGATCCAGTCTATCACATAATACAACACTATGCTGAACAGAGAGCAGCACACAGACAGAGGATGGATCCAGTCTATCACATAATACAACACTATGCTGAACAGAGAGCAGCACACAGACAGAGGATGGATCCAGTCTATCACATAATACAACACTATGCTGAACAGAGAGCAGCACACAGACAGAGGATGGATCCAGTCTATCACATAATACAACTGAACAGAGAGCAGCACACAGACAGAGGATGGATCCAGTCTATCACATAATACAACACTATGCTGAACAGAGAGCAGCACACAGACAGAGGATGGATCCAGTCTATCACATAATACAACACTATGCTGAACAGAGAGCAGCACACAGACAGAGGATGGATCCAGTCTATCACATAATACAACTGAACAGAGAGCAGCACACAGACAGAGGATGGATCCAGCCTATCACATAATACAACTGAACAGAGAAGCAGCACACAGACAGAGGATGGATCCAGTCTATCACATAATACAACACTATGCTGAACAGAGAGCAGCACACAGACAGAGGATGGATCCAGTCTATCACATAATACAACACTATGCTGAACAGAGAGCAGCACACAGACAGAGGATGGATCCAGTCTATCACATAATACAACACTATGCTGAACAGAGAGCAGCACACAGACAGAGGATGGATCCAGCCTATCACATAATACAACACTATGCTGAACAGAGAGCAGCACACAGACAGAGGATGGATCCAGTCTATCACATAATACAACACTATGCTGAACAGAGAGCAGCACACAGACAGAGGATGGATCCAGTCTATCACATAATACAACACTATGCTGAACAGAGAGCAGCACACAGACAGAGGATGGATCCAGTCTATCACATAATACAACACTATGCTGAACAGAGAGCAGCACACAGACAGAGGATGGATCCAGTCTATCACATAATACAACACTATGCTGAACAGAGAGCAGCACACAGACAGAGGATGGATCCAGTCTATCACATAATACAACACTATGCTGAACAGAGAGCAGCACACAGACAGAGGATGGATCCAGTCTATCACATAATACAACACTATGCTGAACAGAGAGCAGCACACAGACAGAGGATGGATCCAGCCTATCACATAATACAACACTATGCTGAACAGAGAGCAGCACACAGACAGAGGATGGATCCAGTCTATCACATAATACAACACTATGCTGAACAGAGAGCAGCACACAGACAGAGGATGGATCCAGTCTATCACATAATACAACACTATGCTGAACAGAGAGCAGCACACAGACAGAGGATGGATCCAGTCTATCACATAATACAACACTATGCTGAACAGAGAGCAGCACACAGACAGAGGATGGATCCAGTCTATCACATAATACAACACTATGCTGAACAGAGAGCAGCACACAGACAGAGGATGGATCCAGTCTATCACATAATACAACACTATGCTGAACAGAGAGCAGCACACAGACAGAGGATGGATCCAGTCTATCACATAATACAACACTATGCTGAACAGAGAGCAGCACACAGACAGAGGATGGATCCAGCCTATCACATAATACAACACTATGCTGAACAGAGAGCAGCACACAGACAGAGGATGGATCCAGTCTATCACATAATACAACACTATCTACTATGCTACACACAGCCATAAACAACTCACATCACTTCATTGTCAGACTAGTGCTGCTGCATTGCCTAGCAGGTCTATCTGGGGGGTTGTATTCCAGGTCTGGGTGTCTTGTTCAAATAAGGAGGGGTGCATTACCAGTCAGAAAGTGTTCCTCCATTTTGTAGTGGTCGTGTAGCTCGTTAAAGTGAGTGTAACCCAACACAGCTACCTGGCCCGGTGCATTTTAATGACATGGAAGGACTGCATCTCTGGACTGCAACCAGGTGAATGTGTTTGAGGAGGGGGGAGAGGGAGAAAAGAGGGGGAGGGGACATCTGATCAACCCCCCAAACGATGAGAGGTGCCTGAGGTTTTGCTGGTGGGGTATCCTGGGTGTGTGTGTGGGCATGTTTTCCATCAGGCTGATTCCCTTGCTAGCTCCAGTTACCCCACAAGACCCCCAACTCAAGTTGCACTCTCTAAGTGACATAAAGACAGCCTAGACCTGCTGACACCCATGATGAAAGACCAACAGGACACTCTCTAAGTGACATAAAGACAGCCTAGACCTACTGACACCCATGATGGAAGGCCAACAGGACACTCTCTAAGTGACATAAAGACAGCCTAGACCTACTGACACCCATGATGGAAGGCCAACAGGACACTCTCTAAGTGGCATAAAGACAGCCTAGACCTACTGACAACCATGATGAAAGACCAACAGGACACTCTCTAGGTGACATAAAGACAGCCTAGACCTGCTGACACCCATGATGAAAGACCAACAGGACACTCTCTAAGTGACATAAAGACAGCCTAGACCTACTGACACCCATGATGGAAGGCCAACAGGACACTCTCTAAGTGACATAAAGACAGCCTAGACCTGCTGACACCCATGATGAGAGGTAGAGAGGGGCCGGGGTGGAGGAGGTGGAGGGCTGGTAGATCTCTCAGGTGTCCCACTGACTGACATTGTTAGTCATGATGAGATGAGGTAGATAAAGAGAGCGAGAGACGAGAGGAGGAGAGATACTATTCGTTCACTTATTCAGTGTCTCTGCTGTCCCCAATGTCCCTCTTCATAAATACTGCAGAAATAACCCTGAACACACACACACACACACACACACTATTGGGGGAACAGAAATGGTTACGTATAGGGTTTTATTTTTGACGATATATATCTTATCGTATCGTTTTGACAATATCGCATTATATTATTTTTGCGCTAGTTGCCTGTACCTGCACCAAAACTCCAAGATTTTTCCTTCATAGCTTGTTCTCTATCTTCTTCTTTTTTTAAATAGTGAGTAAACACATTTCCATGTTCTTTGCTCCGTTCACCTTTCCCTCGATCCTGACTAGTCTCCCGGTCCCTGCCACTGAAAAACATCCCTACAGCAAGCTGCTGCCACCACCATGCTTCACCGTAGGGATGGTGCCAGGTTTCCTGCAGAGATGACGCCTGGCATTCAGGCCAAAGAGTTCACTCTTGGTTTCTTCAGACCAGAGAATCTTGTTTCTCACGGTCCGAGAGTCTTTTAGGTGCCTTTTGGCAAACTCCAAGCAGGCTGTCATGTGCCTTTCACTGAGGAGTGGTTTCCGTCTGGCCACTCTACCATAAAGACCTGATTGGTGGAGTGCTGCAGAGATGGTTGTCCTTCTGGAAGGTTCTCCCATCTCCACAGAGGAACTCTGGAGCTCTGTCAAAGTGACCATCGGGTTCTTGGTCATCTCCCTGACCAAGGCCCTTCTCCCCCGATTGCTCAGTTTGGACGGGCGGCCAGCTCTAGGAAGAGTTTTGGTGGTTCCCAACTTCTTCCATTTAAGAATTATGGAGGAAAACATGTATTTCTGTTTTTGTATTTTTATTCAATTGGAACATTTTCTCAACCTGTTTTTTCTTTGTTATTATGCGGTATTGTATGTCGATTGATGATATTTAAAAATAATAATAATCCACTTAAGAATAGGGCTGTAACGTAACAAAATATGGAAAAGTCAAGGGGTCTGAATACTTTTCGAATGCACTGTATAGCGAGCAATATGTTTGGAACATGGAATCCCAATAAAATCTCAGTATTGCATCACCATACATATAGTACAGTCTAGACACTGTTAGAGGATGTTTTCAAACCAACAACTTAAACTTAGGTAAAACTTAAATCCATGTTGACTCATTTCTATCAGCATGTTAAATGTGCAAGCAGGGGGGAAAAACCCTCTAGACCACCTTCACACCACACACAGAGACACGTACAACACTCTCCCTCCATTTGGAAAATCTGACCATAATTCTATCCTCCAGATTCCTGCTTACGAGCAAAAACTAAAGCAGGAAGTACCAGTGACTCACTCAATACGGAAGTGGTCAGATGACGCAGATGCTAAGCTACAGGACTGTTTAGCAGCACAGACTGGAATATTTTCCTGGATTCATCCAATGGCATTGAGGGCTATACCAAGTCACCGGCGTCATCCCCACAGTGACCGTACGTACATACCCCAACCAGAAGCCATGGATTACAGGCAACATCCACACTGAGATAAAGGGTAGAGTTGCTGCTTTCAAGGAGAGGGACACTAACCCGGACGCTTATAAGAAATCCCGCTATGCCCTCCGGCGAACCATCAAACAGGCAAAGAGTCAATACAGGACTAAAATGGAATCGTACTGCTCACCTTCCCTCCCTCTCTTTGTACCTTAACCCATCTCTTTCCCTGGGACAGCCTAAAAACACGCCACTTCCACACAGCTACCACCAAAAGTACATTTTTTTAGCAAGTTCAGAGAATTACGCAGACGGGTTAGAAGAATGAACGTAACAGGTTAAGAGAATTAGGTTAAGGTTACTCCGAAAGTCCCCTCTTTCCCTCTGTGGCCAGGCTTGTCTTCTTCTCCTCTCTCCTCCCCAGGTTTAAAGCTATTTCTCCCGGCTACTTTACATAGCACTACATGCCACCACAAGCACTTAACCACACTGTTTACACAGGTTACCAACACTGGTTACAGGGCAGGGTAAGGGCTTTTTACAATGACCCGAGGACAGACAACACTACAAGTGACACCAATAATATGGGTTTTAGCAATCTGAAAATCTGCAAGAACAAGCTATTAGACGGCAGTTCCTCATCTGGGCCTGGGATGTTTCCCTAGTCATCTAGGATGTTTCCCTAGTCATCTAGGATGTTTCCCTAGTCATCTAGGATGTTTCCCTATTCATCTAGGATGTTTCCCATGTCATCCAGGATGTTTCCCATGTCATCCAGGATGTTTCCCATGTCATCTAGGATGTTTCCCATGTCATCCAGGATGTTTCCCATGTCATCTAGGATGTTTCCCTAGTCATCTAGGATGTTTCCCTAGTCATCTAGGATGTTTCCCTATTCATCTAGTATGTTTCCCTATTCATCTAGTATGTTTCCCTATTCATCTAGTATGTTTCCCTAGTCATCTAGGATGTTTCCCATGTCATCTAGGATGTTTCCCTAGTCATCTAGGATGTTTTATCTAGGATGTTTCCCTAGTCATCTGGGATGTTTCCCTATTCATCTAGGATGTTTCATCTAGGATGTTTCCCTAGTCATCTAGGATGTTTCCCTAATAGGGATGTTTCCCTATTCATCTGGGATGTTTCCCTATTCATCTAGGATGTTTCCCTATTCATCTAGGATGTTTCCCTATTCATCTAGGATGTTTCCCTATTCATCTAGGATGTTTCCCTAGTCATCTAGGATGTTTCCCTATTCATCTAGGATGTTTCCCTATTCATCTAGGATGTTTCATCTAGGATGTTTCCCTAGTCATCTAGGATGTTTCCCTAGTCATCTAGGATGTTTCCCTAGTCATCTAGGATGTTTCCCTATTCATCTAGGATGTTTCCCTATTCATCTAGGATGTTTCCCTAGTCATCTAGGATGTTTCCCTAGTCATCTAGGATGTTTCCCTAGTCATCTAGGATGTTTCCCTATTCATCTAGGATGTTTCCCTATTCATCTAGGATGTTTCCCAAGTCATCTGGGATGTTTCCCAAGTCATCTGGGATGTTTCCCTAGTCATCTGGGATGTTTCCCTAGTCATCTGGGATGTTTCCCTAGTCATCTGGGATGTTTCCCTAGTCATCTGGGATGTTTCCCTATCTCTGTAGCATAGCCCAGCAGAGAGGGTTTATTACTAGGGTAATGTTTTGAGTAGAGAACACACCAAACAGAAATGTATTGACGAAAGCTGAAGTAGACTGCAGACCAACAGACTGACTGAAGAATGTGATGAGCTGCTATGAGAAGGCTGTCTGGAAGTAGAGCCCTGCATAGTCAGCAGTGTGTGGTTACTGCTCGTTTCCTCTCTGCACGAATACACACCACCCTCCCCTGCACACATGGTTATGTAGCAGGCTAAATAAAAGACCAGCTAGTTGTGGTGTCACTTCCTGTATCTATCTCTCCTCTGGTTGGGAACATGGCCTGTCTCTCTCTGTCAGTCTCTCAATCTAATCTCTCTCTGTCGCTCTTTCTCTCTACTTGTAAATTCAATTCAAAGGGTGTTATTGTCATGGGAAACATATGTTTGCATTGCCAAAGCAAGTGAAGTAAATAATAAAGTGAAAAACAGTGAACATTACACTCACAAAAGTTAAACGAATATAGACATTTCAAATGTTATATTATGTACAGTGTTGTAACAATGTGCAAATAGTTAAAGTACAAAAGGGAAAATAAATTAACAGACAATTATAGGTTGTATTTACAATGGTGTTTGTTCTTCACTGGTTTCCCTTTTCGCATGACAACGGGCCACAAATCTTTTTTTGCACACTGCAGTATTTCGCCTAACAGATACGGGAGTTTATCAATGCTCGATTTGTTTTCAAATTCTTTGTGGATCTGTGTAATCTGAGGGAAATATGTGTCTCTAATGTGGTCATAAATTTGACAGGAGGTTAGGAAGTGCAGCTCAGTTTCCACCTCATTTTGTGGGCCGTGAGCACATAGCCTGTCTTCTCTTGAGAGCCATGTCTGCCTACGGCGACCTTTCTCAATAGCAAGGCAATGCTCACTGAGTCTGTACATAGTCAAAGCTTTCCTTAAGTTTGAGTCAGTCACAGTGGTCAGGTATTCTGCCACTGTGTACTCTCTGTTTAGGGCCAAATAGCATTCTAATTTGCTCTGTTTTTTGGAATCTTTTCCCAATGTGTCAAGTAATTATCTTTGTTTTCTCATGATTTGGTTGGGTCTAATTGTGTCGCTGTCCTGGGGCTCTGTGGGGTCTGTTTGTGAACAGAGCCCCAGGACCAGCATGCTTAGGGGACTCTTCTCCAGGTTCATCTCTCTGTAGGTGATGGCTTTATGGAAGGTTTGGGAATCGCTTCCTTTTAGGTGGTTGTAGAATTTAACATCTCTTTTCTGGATGTTGATAACTAGCGGGTATCGTCCTAATTTCTCTCTGCATTGTTTGGGGTTTTGCGTTGTACACAAAGTATATTTTTGCAGAACTCTGCATGCAGAGTGTCAACTGGGCCTTTGTCCCATTTAGTGAATTCTTGGTTGGTGAGTGGACTGCAGACCTCACAACCATGAAGGGCAATGGGGTTCCATAACTGATTCATGTTTCTGCATGTTTGCTGTCGGTGAGACTACTTGTCTCACCTCGCTGGCTATCAGGTCAACAAGGCGGTCATGTCTTGGAGACAGTGTAGTAAGGTGACCTTGGAGACAGTGTAGTAAAATGACCTTGGAGACAGTGTAGTAAGGTGACCTTGGAGACAGTGTAGTAAAATGACCTTGGAGACAGTGTAGTAAGGTGACCTTGGAGACAGTGTAGTAAGGTGACCTTGGAGACAGTGTAGTAAGGTGACCTTGGAGACAGTGTAGTAAGGTGACCTTGGAGACAGTGTAGTAAGGTGACCTTGGAGACAGTGTAGTAAAATGACCTTGGAGACAGTGTAGTAAGGTGACCTTGGAGACAGTGTAGTAAGGTGACCTTGGAGACAGTGTAGTAAGGTGACCTTGGAGACAGTGTAGTAAGGTGACCTTGAGAAGGTGACCTTGGAGACAGTGTAGTAAGGTGACCTTGGAGACAGTGTAGGAAGGTGACCTTGGAGACAGTGTAGGAAGGTGACCTTGGAGACAGTGTAGGAAGGTGACCTTGGAGACAGTGTAGGAAGGTGACCTTGGAGACAGTGTAGGAAGGTGACCTTGGAGAAGGTGACCTTGGAGACAGTGTAGTAGGCTAACAACTTGTGGTTGATATAATTGAAGGGATATGGAAAACTGACGAGGAAGGAGTATTGTGATGCACACACACACACACGCACGCACACACAGAGACACACACACGCACACCACACAGAGACACACACAGAGACACACACACACACACACACACCTAAATCATGTGAGTGGCCTACATTTGAAAGCCCTTGGCATGTGTAGAAAATTCCCATCATCCCAAAGATCCCTCTTTAAGGAGTAGGTCAGTCCCTGTTGTCAACAAAGAACTCCTTATTCTCATTCACGAGTCACATGCTGTCCCAGTTCAGACCGGAGAATTGGGTTTGGTTGACATCCACTTTGGTCTGATGTGAAAACAAAGATCAGTTTCTTCTTGTGTCTTAGTTCCAAAAGAATAAAACAAGATGTTGAAATGACGTCAGACTACGGGAACGACATGCTTTGATCTACCCCCCCCCGTGTGATTAGTCAAATCACTGACGATCCAGACCACTGGATGCCCCTCCCTATATCTCTAGCAGGTCGGGTCGCTTCAGTGAAAATTCATATCTTACCAAGACTGCTTTATTGGATTTCAATGCTTCCTGTTCAAATTCCCGCTATAACATTTACTCGGCCTAAATGCAGCAACAGGCACACTTTTATGGCAAAATAAGAAGGATATATAAAAAAACTACAGCTGTTGAAAGAATTGGGTTGGCTTGGCCTCCCTTAACCTTAAATCATATTAATGAGCAGCGCAGTTTAATCACATAGCATCACGGATTCAACAACCGAAGGGTTTGTCAATGGCTTGAAACAGAGTCAATATTGGTGATATATCCCTTTACATTGTCTTTTCTTTATAGTAGATTATATTTCTATTCACAGGATTCAACTAAACTCAATTATTACTCTGACATTGAAGACATGAGGGAGGTTCAACAGCAATATAAACTGAGTAATAACATGTCTAGACACGGGTCTATATTCCACAACCCAGCCTGTCTTCCTGCTACTGGGGATTTAGGGAATGGGAAGAGAGAAGGCCTTGTAGTCTCAACTATTCCACGGGTCTATATTCCACAACCCAGCCTGTCTTCCTGCTACTGGGGATTTAGGGAATGGGAAGAGAGAAGGCCTTGTAGTCTCAACTATTCCACGGGTCTATATTCCACAACCCAGCCTGTCTTCCTGCTACTGGGGATTAAGGGAATGGGAAGAGAGAAGGCCTTGTAGTCTCAACTATTCCACGGGCCTATATTCCACAACCCAGCCTGTCTTCCTGCTACTGGGGATTTAGGGAATGGGAAGAGAGAAGGCCTTGTGGTCTCAACTATTCCACGGGTCTATATTCCACAACCCAGCCTGTCTTCCTGCTACTGGGGATTTAGGGAATGGGAAGAGAGAAGGCCTTGTAGTCTCAACTATTCCACGGGTCTATATTCCACAACCCAGCCTGTCTTCCTGCTACTGGGGATTTAGGGAATGGGAAGAGAGAAGGCCTTGTAGTCTCAACTATTCCACGGGTCTATATTCCACAACCCAGCCTGTCTTCCTGCTACTGGGGATTTAGGGAATGGGAAGAGAGAAGGCCTTGTAGTCTCAACTATTCCACGGGTCTATATTCCACAACCCAGCCTGTCTTCCTGCTACTGGGGATTTAGGGAATGGGAAGAGAGAAGGCCTTGTAGTCTCAACTATTCCACGGGTCTATATTCCACAACCCAGCCTGTCTTCCTGCTACTGGGGATTTAGGGAATGGGAAGAGAGAAGGCCTTGTAGTCTCAACTATTCCACGGGTCTATATTCCACAACCCAGCCTGTCTTCCTGCTACTAGGGATTTAGGGAATGGGAAGAGAGAAGGCCTTGTAGTCTCAACTATTCCACGGGTCTAAACAACCCAGCCTGTCTTCCTGCTACTAGGGATTTAGGGAATGGGAAGAGAGAAGGCCTTGTAGTCTCAACTATTCCACAACCCACTGGGGTTCCTGCTACTAGGGATTTAGGGAATGGGAAGAAAGAAGGCCTTGTAGTCTCAACTATTCCACGGGTCTATATTCCACAACCCAGCCTGTCTTCCTGCTACTGGGGATTTAGGGAATGGGAAGAGAGAAGGCCTTGTAGTCTCAACTATTCCACGGGTCTATATTCCACAACCCAGCCTGTCTTCCTGCTACTGGGGATTTAGGGAATGGGAAGAGAGAAGGCCTTGTAGTCTCAACTATTCCACAACCCAGCCTGTCTTCCTGCTACTGGGGATTTAGGGAATGGGAAGAGAGAAGGCCTTGTAGTCTCAACTATTCCACGGGTCTATATTCCACAACCCAGCCTGTCTTCCTGCTACTGGGGATTTAGGGAATGGGAAGAGAGAAGGCCTTGTAGTCTCAACTATTCCACGGGCCTATATTCCACAACCCAGCCTGTCTTCCTGCTACTGGGGATTTAGGGAATGGGAAGAGAGAAGGCCTTGTAGTCTCAACTATTCCACGGGTCTATATTCCACAACCCAGCCTGTCTTCCTGCTACTGGGGAAACCTTGTAGTCTCAACTATTCCACTATATTCCACAACCCAGCCTGTCTTCCTGCTACTGGGGATTTAGGGAATGGCAGAAGAGAGAAGGCCTTGAGAAGGCCTTGTATCTCAACTATTCCACGGGGAATCTATTTCCACAACCCAGCCTGTCTTCCTGCTACTGGGATTTAGGGAATGGGAAGAGAGAAGGCCTTGTGGTCTCAACTATTCCACGGGTCTATATTCCAGCCTGTCTTCCTGCTACTGGGGATTTAGGGAATGGGAAGAGAGAAGGCCTTGTAGTCTCAACTATTCCACTCTACCACAACCCAGCCTGTCTTCCTGCTACTGGGGATTTAATTTGTAGTCTCAACTATTCCACGGGTCTATATTCCACAACCCAGCCTGTCTTCCTGCTACTGGGGATTTATGGGAAGAGAGAAGGCCTTGTAGTCTCAACTATTCCACGGGCTATATTCCACAACCCAGCCTGTCTTCCTGCTACTGGGGATTTAGGGAATGGGAAGAGAGAAGGCCTTGTAGTCTCAACTATTCCACGGGTCTATATTCCACAACCCAGCCTGTCTTCCTGCTACTGGGGATTTAGGGAATGGGAAGAGAGAAGGCCTTGTAGTCTCAACTATTCCACGGGTCTATATTCCACAACCCAGCCTGTCTTCCTGCTACTGGGGATTTAGGGAATGGGAAGAGAGAAGGCCTTGTAGTCTCAACTATTCCACGGGTCTATATTCCACAACCCAGCCTGTCTTCCTGCTACTGGGGATTTAGGGAATGGGAAGAGAGAAGGCCTTGTAGTCTCAACTATTCCACGGGTCTATATTCCACAACCCAGCCTGTCTTCCTGCTACTGGGGATTTAGGGAATGGGAAGAGAGAAGGCCTTGTAGTCTCAACTATTCCACGGGTCTATATTCCACAACCCAGCCTGTCTTCCTGCTACTGGGGATTTAGGGAATGGGATGAGAGAAGGCCTTGTAGTCTCAACTATTCCACGTCTATATTCCACAACCCAGCCTGTCTTCCTGCTACTAGGGATTTAGGGAATGGGAAGAGAAGGCCTTGTAGTCTCAACTATTCCACGGGTCTATATTCCACAACCCAGCCTGTCTTCCTGCTACTGGGGATTTAGGGAATGGGAATGGGAAGGCCTTGTAGTCTCAAGGCCTTCCACGGTCTCAACTATTCCCTGCTACTAGGGATTTAGGTCTATATTCTCAACTACAACCCAGCCTGTCTTCCTGCTACTAATTTAGGGAATGGGAAGAGAGAAGGCCTTGTAGTCTCAACTATTCCACGGGTCTATATTCCACAACCCAGCCTGTCTTCCTGCTACTGGGGATTTAGGGAATGGGAAGAGAGAAGGCCTTGTGGTCTCAACTATTCCACGGGTCTATATTCCACAACCCAGCCTGTCTTCCTGCTACTAGGGATTTAGGGAATGGGAAGAGAGAAGGCCTTGTGGTCTCAACTATTCCAAGGCAAAACATATCATTTCAAGGAATTCATTATATCCCAAACAAATTTGTATATGTACCTTCAAGTAAGGAAATTGATTGTTAAAAATGGATTGTAATGTCTTAACAGTTAATCCTACTGAAATCAATAACACCTTCAAAACATTGTATTCAGATCTTTACACGTCAGAATCACCTGAAGACAATTCAATTCTGAATGATTTCCTTGACCATGTGGAAACTCCTACCACTAGTACAGAGAGGAAACTGACCAACCTTTGCAGTTAGAGGAGATTATTCATTCAATTACAGCAACGTGGGACTTCCCCTGGCCCAGATGGCTACCCAATCCAACTCTACAAGAAGTTTTCTGCCAAATTGGACCCCCTCCTGCTTGAAATGTTTGAAAACTCCCTGGACCAGGGTGTTTTACCCCAAACCCTGACACAGGCGACGATCACACTTTTGTGGCTCATACAGACCGATCTCACTTTGAAATGCAGATGTAAAAATATTAGTGAAATGACTTGCCTCTCGAAAAGAATCCACTAGAACAGACATCATATCGACGGACCAGACAGGGTTTATTAAGGGCCGTCACTCCTTTTCTAATATTCAACATCTGCTTAACGTCATGCACGTCTGCTCTGCTTAACGTCATGCACGTCTGCTTAACGTCATGCACGTCTGCTCTGCTTAACGTCATGCACGTCTGCTTAACGTCATGCACGCCTGCTTAACGTCATGCACGCCTGCTTAACGTCATGCACGCCTGCTTAACGTCATGCACGTCTGCTCTGCTTAACGTCATGCACGTCTGCTTAACGTCATGCACATCTGCTTAACGTCATGCACGCCTGCTCTGCTTAACGTCATGCACGTCTGCTCTGCTTAACGTCATGCACGTCATGCACGTCTGCTTAACGTCATGCACGTCTGCTTAACGTCATGCACGTCTGCTTAACGTCATGCACGTCTGCTTAACGTTATCCACTCTCCTGCGCCGTCGGACTGTGGTTCTCTCTTTAGATGTGGAGAAGGCATTTGACAGGGTAGAATGGGAATATTTATTCTCTGTACTGGGAAAATGTGGCTTTGGTGCAAACTTCATTTCCTGTGTCTGACTGTTGTACTCAGGCATCAGTACTTACAAACAAACTTTGTTCACAGTATTTGCCATTATAATGGGCCTCATGCCGGGGATGTCCAATGTCACCTCTGTTATTTGCCCTGGCGATAGAACCCCTTTCTATTAAGCTAAAGCCCATACCCTCAATACATGGTATCTACAGACTGGAACACAAAGTTTCCTTGTATAAAAACAAGTCATCTGCATACATCTCCGACCCCGAAGCGTGTGTCCCAGAGGTAGTGGACGTGCTGCGTAGGTTTGGTGTGTTTTCGGGCTATAAATTGAATTTCTCAAAAAAGTGAATGCTTTCCTATTAATGAATTAGCATTTCTGTACTTGTTCCAATGTCTCCCTCTTTTTTTTACCACAGTCTTTTTTCACTTCAGTGGATAAGCTGATGTCTTTTTTTCTATGGGGAGGTGTGAATCCAAGAATACGTAAAGCATTCCTCCAGAGAGATAGACCACACGGAGGACTAGCCCTTCCTAACTTTCTACATTATTAATGGGCAGCAAATATACAAAAGATGATTTACTGGTTCAGACCTCAGAAACTGACTGGTGTCAAACAGAAGCCAACTCCTGTTTCTCCTCCTCTTTGTCAGCCCACTGCCAATCTCCCTCCTTCAGCGTCGCGCTACACATCCAATCTCCCTCCTTCAGCGTCGCGCTACACATCCAATCTCCTCCTAGGTATTATTACTCAACCAGACCCATATCATCTCCTCCTAGGTATTATTACTCAACCAGACCCATATCATCTCCTCCTAGGTATTATTACTCAACCAGACCCATATCATCTCCTCCTAGGTATTATTACTCAACCAGACCCATATCATCTCCTCCTAGGTATTATTACTCAACCAGACCCATATCATCTCCTCCTAGGTATTATTACTCAACCAGACCCATATCATCTCCTCCTAGGTATTATTACTCAACCAGACCCATATCATCTCCTCCTAGGTATTATTACCAGACCCATATCATCTCCTCCTAGGTATTATTACAACCAGACCCATATCATCTCCTCCTAGGTATTATTACTCAACCAGACCCATATCATCTCCTCCTAGGTATTATTATTCAACCAGACCCATATCATCTCCTCCTAGGTATTATTACTCAACCAGACCCATATCATCTCCTCCTAGGTATTATTATTCAACCAGACCCATATCATCTCCTCCTAGGTATTATTACTCAACCAGACCCATATCATCTCCTCCTAGGTATTATTACTCAACCAGACCCATATCATCTCCTCCTAGGTATTATTACTCAACCAGACCCATATCATCTCCTCCTAGGTATTATTACTCAACCAGACCCATATCTATTAGCAGAAGCAAGGAAATGTGTAACAGAATGGTGGAAAAATGAACATACACCCTCCCGAGAGGCGCAGTGGTCGAAGGCACTGCATCTCAGTATTAGAGGCATCACTACAGACCCTGGTTCGATCCCAGGCTGTATCACAACCGGCCCTGATCGGGTGGCGCACAATTGGCCCGGCATCGTCTGAGTTAGGGGAGGGTTTGGCCGGGGTAGGCCATCATTGTAAATAAGAATGTGTTCTTAAGTGACTTATCTAGTTAAATAAAGGTTAAAAAAAAAGATGTGTGGTTTAGGTCTATAGAGGGAACTTGCTGACATGGAGAGAATTACATCAATCTTGCAACATAGACAGTATGAAGGTGTCTGGTCAGAGTTCCTGACATATCGCACTTCTGTTTGTTTCTGTTATTTTTCTATGGCTTTATCCAAATTGTATTCTTATTCAGACTCTTTAAAAACGTGCTCTATACAGCCAACATGTTCCCTTAACATGTGAATGTAATTCCGCTCCTTAGTTTGATTTATTTTATTTCACTAGGAAAGTCAGTTAAGAACAAATTCTTATTTACAATGACAGCCTACTGGGGAACAGTGGGTTAACTGCCTTGTTCAGGAGCAGAATGACAGATTTTTTACCTTGTCAGCTTGATCTAGCAACCTTTTGGTTACTGGCCCAATGATATAACCACCAGGCTGCCTGCCGCCCCTAAAGACAGCAAAGGTATGTTGTGTATGTATGCTACATGCTCTTCAATACAAAGGTATGTTGTGTATGTACGCTACATGCTCTTCAATACAAAGGTATGTTGTGTATGTACGCTACATGCTCTTCAATACAAAGGTATGTTGTGTATGTACGCTACATGCTCTTCAATACAAAGGTATGTTGTGTATGTACGCTACATGCTCTTCAATACAAAGGTATGTTGTGTATGTACACTACATGCTCTTCAATACAAAGGTATGTTGTGTATGTACGCTACATGCTCTTCAATACAAAGGTATGTTGTGTATGTACACTACCTGCATGCTCTTGCTCTTTAATACAAAGGTATGTTGTGTATGTACGCTACATGCTCTTCAATACAAAGGTATGTTGTGTGTGCTATGCTCTTTAATACAAAGGTATGTTGTGTATGTACGCTACATGCTCTTCAATACAAAGGTATGTTGTGTATGTACGCTACATGCTCTTCAATACAAAGGTATGTTGTGTATGTACGCTACATGCTCTTTAATACAAAGGTATGTTGTGTATGTACGCTACATGCTCTTCAATACAAAGGTATGTTGTGTATGTACGCTACATGCTCTTCAATACAAAGGTATGTTGTGTATGTACGCTACATGCTCTTCAATACAAAGGTATGTTGTGTATGTACGCTACATGCTCTTCAATACAAAGGTATGTTGTGTATGTACGCTACATGCTCTTCAATACAAAGGTATGTTGTGTATGTACGCTACATGCTCTTCAATACAAAGGTATGTTGTGTATGTACGCTACATGCTCTTCAATACAAAGGTATGTTGTGTATGTCTTCACGGTATGTTGTGTATGTACATGCTCTTTAATACAAAGGTATGTTGTGTATGTACGCTACATGCTCTTTAATACAAAGGTATGTTGTGTATGTACGCTACATGCTCTTCAATACAAAGGTATGTTGTGTATGTACGCTACATGCTCTTCAATACAAAGGTATGTTGTGTATGTACGCTACATGCTCTTCAATACAAAGGTATGTTGTGTATGTACGCTACCTGCTCTTTAATACAAAGGTATGTTGTGTATGTACGCTACATGCTCTTTAATACAAAGGTATGTTGTGTATGTACGCTACATGCTCTTCAATACAAAGGTATGTTGTGTATGTACGCTACATGCTCTTTAATACAAAGGTATGTTGTGTATGTACGCTACATGCTCTTCAATACAAAGGTATGTTGTGTATGTACGCTACATGCTCTTTAATACAAAGGTATGTTGTGTATGTACGCTACATGCTCTTTAATACAAAGGTATGTTGTGTATGTACGCTACATGCTCTTCAATACAAAGGTATGTTGTGTATAAACATGCTCTTCAAAAAGGTATGTTGTGTATGTACGCTACATGCTCTTCAATACAAAGGTATGTTGTGTGTATACGCTACATGCTCTTTAATACAAAGGTATATGTTGTGTATGTACGCTACATGCTCTTCAATACAAAGGTATGTTGTGTATGCTACATGCTACATGCTCTTTAATACAAAGGTATGTTGTGTATGTATGAATACAAAGGTATGTTGTGTATGTACGCTACATGCTCTTTAATCAAAGGTATGTTGTGTATGTACAAATCTTTAATACAAAGGTATGTTGTGTATGTACGCTACATGCTCTTTATGATGTATGTACGCTACATGCTTTCAATACAAAGGTATGTTGTGTATGTACGCTACATGCTCTTCAATACAAAGGTATGTTGTGTATGTACGCTACATGCTCTTCAATACAAAGGTATGAAAATAAAAGGAAAGTGCCTGCTGTTGTTTAGAGCCACAGTATAAAACTCTCGACTTCATCTGAAATGAATCCAGTTTATTCAGATCAAATGAAGAGGCTACATTTTGATAAGAACATTTCTGTCTCTGTGTTATTGATTTAAGGCCAAGTGACCAAAACTGAATGTAGAAAAAGATGACAGGGCCATAGACGGGTAGGTTGTTGAGCAACAAAAACGATGCGAGCTCAACCGTGGAACAGACCCAGCGGGGTTGGCTGAGGAACAAAAACGATGCGAGCTCAACCGTGGAACAGACCCAGCAGGGTTGGCTGAGGAACAAAGGATTGTTCACAACATGGAAACTATATATCCTCTTCAATTGTTTATTGAAAACATAAATACATTCGCACAATGAGCACTTGTTGTCTCTTAAATGAATCGTTACAGTTGTTGATTAGCTAGCTAGCGAATTTTAGCCCCATTAGCATTGACATGACATGAGTCAAAACAAGACATGGAGTCAAGAACAATGAGACTAAACGAGCAGCCTAGGATTCCCTACATGGCAGCTTCTTGTCATTGTTGCTATGTGACCGTCCAGGATCAGAACACAGACTGCTGCCCCCTCAACACAACGCACATCGTTTTCATGACGTCGTCAGCCATCCCCTCTATAGTTACTGGTCTCTTCAAGACAACACACACAACATGATCTACAGCAACATGACCAACAGCCTTAGTTTGGTCAATGTGGATGATAATAGATGCTTTATAGACTAACAAGACAGCAATTCGCTGGTCATTGATAGTCTGCTGAGAGTCCGTCAATGGGTTGGCCAGAATACAGTAGACCACTGTCAACAGTCTAGTACGAGTGCTTTGGCTTCTCTAGCCACTGAAAGACAGACAGAATTATCAAACACTATTGGCTGTGAGAGTTGGACAGGCAGCCAGAAAGACAGACAGACAGACAGCTAGCCAGCCAGAAAGACAGACAGCTAGCCAGAAAGACATCAGGCCAGCCAGAAAGACAGACAGACAGCCAGAAAGACAGACAGCTAGCCAGAAAGACATCAGGCCAGCCAGAAAGACATCAGGCCAGCCAGAAAGACAGACAGACAGCTAGCCAGAAAGACATCAGGCCAGCCAGAAAGACAGACAGACAGCTAGCCAGAAAGACCGACAGCAAGCTAGCCAGAAAGACCGACAGCAAGCTAGCCAGAAAGACCGACAGCAAGCTAGCCAGAAAGACAGACAGCTAGCCAGCCAGAAAGACAGACAGCTAGCCAGAAAGACATCAGGCCAGCCAGAAAGACATCAGGCCAGCCAGAAAGACAGACAGAAAGACAGACAGACAGCTAGCCAGAAAGACATCAGGCCAGCCAGAAAGACAGACAGACAGCTAGCCAGAAAGACATCAGGCCAGCCAGAAAGACAGACAGACAGCTAGCCAGAAAGACATCAGGCCAGCCAGAAAGACAGACAGACAGCTAGCCAGCATCAGGCCAGAAAGACATCAGGCCAGCCAGAAAGACAGACAGCTACAGCATCAGCCAGAAAAGACAGACAGACAGCTAGCCAGAAAGACCGACAGCAAGCTAGCCAGAAAGACCGACAGCAAGCTAGCCAGAAAGACCGACAGCAAGCTAGCCAGAAAGACAGACAGCTAGCTAGCCAGAAAGACAGACAGCTAGCTAGCCAGAAAGACAGACAGCTAGCTAGCCAGAAAGACAGACAGCTAGCCAGAAAGACAGACAGCTAGCCAGAAAGACATCAGGCCAGCCAGAAAGACAGACAGACAGCTAGCCAGAAAGACCGACAGCTAGCCAGAAAGACAGACAGCCAGTCACACTCAGAATAGCCTTCACTCATCCAACCGATTTTCATCAGACACAGTCATACACATTGAACTGAGGGATGTGAGTGAAGTCTCCCGTCTCCTCACACCATAACGGTTCCAGTACATTAGTAGTTTAGACTAGGGCCACCACTCTGTGGGAGAAGAGAGACTGTGACCTATCGATGCTGTGGCATTTACAGCAGCCCAAACCAACACAGCTGTGTGGTGCAGCCTAAACCCTGACAGCAAGGAGCTTCCAGTCCAACTACAATGGACGAATGCACATGCAAATCCACACACAAGGTCTGACAGACTCAAATGAGCATGTAATTCAGATGAAGTTACACCATACTGCTGGTACACTGGGCAGAGGTCTGTAGACCTAGAGGAGACACTGGTACACTGAGCAGAGAGGTCTGTAGACCTAGACGAGACGTTGTAGAGACACTGGTACACTGGGCAGAGAGGTCTGTAGACCTAGACGAGACAGTGGTACACTGGGCAGAGAGGTCTGTAGACCTAGAGGAGACACTGGTACACTGGGCAGAGAGGTCTGTAGACCTAGAGGAGACACTGGTACACTGGGCAGAGGTCTGTAAGACCAAGAGAGACGTTGTAGAGACACTGGTACACTGGGCAGAGGTCTGTAGACCAAGAGAGACGTTGTAGAGACAGTGGTACACTGGGCAGAGAGGTCTGTAGACCAGGAGAACACAGTGTAGAGGAGACGTTGTAGAGACACTGTACGTACAATGTACACCTCATAGGGGGAGGCCTTATCGTGACACACACACACACACACACACACACACACGTGGGAAGGAGGTTACAGGAAGCTAGTGCCATCATATGAAAAACCCTTATCGTGTAGGAACAGAGACAGACACGGTTGAGAGAGGAAGCACAAAGGAGAGGTCTGGCATGGGGCTGAAGATACTAGACAGGCCCTACATGCTCTAGATTCAATCAATTAACTGTAGTGTAGTCACTCACGGAGAACAGCATGGAGCTTGTAACATCAGGGTAGTGAAGAGGTCGACCGGTTATTGGAGGACCAAAAAAAGACGATAACGATTAGTCTGCCGATTTTTATAAATATATTTTTAATAATGACTATTACAATACTGAATTAACGATGAACATTTTTATTTTAACTTAATATAATACATCAATAACATTTTGAGCCTGCTGCTGCCTACCACCGCTCAGTCAGACCGCATTATCAAATCATAGACTTAACTATAATAAACACACAGAAATACGAGCCGTAGGTCATTAATATGGTCAAATCCGGAAACTATGATTTTGAAAACAAAATGTTTATTCTTTCAGTGAAATACGGAACCGTTCTGTATTTTATCTAACGGGTGGCATCCTTAAGTCTAAATATTGCTGTTACATTGCACAACTTTCAATGTTATGACATAATTATGTACAATTCTGGCAAATTAATTTCGGTCTTTGTTAGGAAGAAATGGTCTTCACACAGTTGGCAACGAGCCAGGCGGCCCAAACTGCTGCATATACCCTGACTCTGCTTACACTGAACGCAAGAGAAGTGACACCATTTCAGGCACCGCATTGATTATATGCAACGCAGGACAAGCTAGTTAAACTAGTAATATCATCAACCATGTGTAGTTAAACTAGTAATATCATCAACCATGTGTAGTTAAACTAGTAATATCATCAACCATGTGTAGTTAAACTAGTAATATCATCAACCATGTGTAGTTAACCTGTTTGGGCTAGGGGGCAGCATTTTCACTTTTGGATGAAAAGCGTGCCCAGAGTAAACTGCCTGCTACTCAGTACCAGATGCAAATATATGCATATTATTAGTAGTATTGGATAGAAAACACTCTGAAGTTTCTAAAACTGTTTGAATAATGTCTGTGAGTATAACAGAACTCATACGGCAGGCAAAACCTGAGAAAAATCCAACCAGGAAGTGGGAAATCTGAGGTCTGTAGTTTTTCAACTCATTCACATTCCAATATTCAGTGTCTGTGGGGTCATTTTTCACTTCCTAATGCTTCCACTAGATGTCAACAGTCTTTAGAACCTTGTTTGAGGCTTCTACTGTGAAGTGGGGCCGAATGAGAGGGGAATGAGTCAGGTGTCTGGCAGAGAGCCACGGGCTCATGACACGCGTTCATGTGAAAGTTACCTCGCGTTCCATTGCTTTTCTACAGACAAAGGAATTCTCCATTTGGAACATTATTGAAGAATTATGATAAAAACATCCTAAAGATTGATTCTATACTTCGTTTGACATGTTTCTGCGACCTGTAATATGACTTTTTGGACTTTTCGGTCGAACGTTCGGATGGATTTGTTTACAAAACGCCCTAACAAAATGAGGTATATGGACATAAATGATGAACTTTATCGAACAAATCAAACATTTATTGTGGAACTGGGATTCCTGGGAGTGCATTCTGATGAAGATCAAAGGTAAGTGAATATTTATAATGCCATTTCTGATTAATGTTGACTCCACAACATGGTGAATATCTCTTTGGCTGTTTTGTGTCTGAGCGCCAGATTATTGCATGGTATTCTTTTTCCGTAAAGTTTTTGAAATCTGACACAGAGGTTGCATTAAGGAGAAGTTTATCTAAAGTTCCATGTATAATAGTTGTATCTCTTATCAATGTTTATTATGAGTATTTCTGTAAATTGATGTGGCTCTCTGCAAAATCACTGCATGTTTTGGAACTACTGAACACGCCAATGTAAAATGAGATTTTTGGATATAAATATGCACTTTATCGAACAAAACATACATGTATTGTGTAACATGAAGTCCTATGAGTGTCATCTGAGGAAGATCAAAGGTTAATGATGGATTTGATCTATATTTCAGCTTTTTGTGACTCCTCTCTTTGGCTGGAAAAATGGCTGTGTTTTTCTGTGACTTGGTGGTGACCTAACAATCGTTTGTGGAGCTTTCGCTGTTTAGCCTTTTTGAAATCAGACACTGTGACTGGATTAACGAAAATTGTATCTTTAAAATGGTGCCTAATACTTGTATGTTTGAGATATTTGATTTATGAGATTTCTGTTGTTTGAATTTGGCGCCCTGCGATGTCATTGGCTGTTGGCGAGGGGTTCCGCTAGCGGTTACCTAGTGATTATGTTAAGATTTACCTTGTAAAAAAACAATCAGTTTAATCCTAGCTAGCAACTTACCTTGGCTCCTTGCTGCACTCGCGGAACAGGTGGTCAACCGTCACGAGAATTTCTACCCCAATGTTCTAATTGAACTATTTTATAGCTTTGACCAATTCCCAGAGGTTGTAAGGCTCTGGTTAGTGAAGAATTAGACAAAGTCCCAGTCTGCAATAGATCAATACTTTATTCAGAGAGCGCTCTGACTTCAAAATGAGAACACAATCTTTTTATAGCACACACACACAAATGAACTCACATCAGTAGAAACTCCACCTCTCTTTAGGTGGGCTGTATTTTTCCAAAGTTCACATACATTGTTTATCACCCTTCTGCTACATGTTTCATCATCTTCTGCAAGCCGTTTCTAACAGTTGCTCTCCTCCCTAGGGTGGGGAGGCCTCTTTCCAGTTATTAGTTTCACCGTTATCACAAGTCGACAGTTCAGTTGTCCTTGAATGTCTCAACTATACCCTGCTCATACTGCGAAATAGTAACACAATGGCCTAGTCTTAAAAAAGTCTAGTCACACACATTATTGGATTATGACTCTGACACATTTCATACAATTATATGGTTTCAGGGTGGAATACTTTAGTCATTATCATCAACCTGCCACGCAGTCTCCTCGTGGAGTGCAATATCATCGGCATCCAAAAATGCCAATTACCAATTGATATGAAAACCTAAAATCGGCTCTAATTAATCAGTCGACCTCTAGTAGTGAATTCGATTCCCAGGACCACCCATACGTAAAATGTATGCACGTACAACTGTAAGTCACTTTAGATAAAAGTATCCCTTACGTCAGGCCTCCCCTACGTCAGGCCTCCCCTACGTCAGGCCTGCTCCACATTAGGCCTCCTCTACATGGTATATATTATTATATAGTTATGAGCAGCTAGATAGACTCACTAGCCTACACCCAAAAGAATATGAAAAAAAGTTACTGTGTCCTTTTTAATGAATAACAGATGACATTGAAGACTGCATTACATTCCAAGTTGAACTATCTTAACAATCTGCTCCTTGTCACTCATTTATGCCAAACACGAATAATGAAGTTGACAAGAGCACAAACAGATCTGGGACCAGGCTATAGAAGGAGACAACAGATCTGGGACCAGGCTATAGAAGGAGACAACAGATCTGGGACCAGGCTATAGAAGGAGACAACAGATCTGGGACCAGGCTATAGAAGGAGACAACAGATCTGGGACCAGGCTAGATAGAAGGAGACAACAGATCTGGGACCAGGCTATAGAAGGAGACAACAGATCTGGGACCAGGCTATAGAAGGAGACAACAGATCTGGGACCAGGCTATAGAAGGAGACAACAGATCTGGGACCAGGCTATAGAAGGAGACAACAGATCTGGGACCAGGCTATAGAAGGAGACAACAGATCTGGGACCAGGCTATAGAAGGAGACAACAGGTCTGGGACCAGGCTATAGAAGGAGACAACAGGTCTGGAACCTACCAATGTACTACTAGGCTACCACAAATACATCACTATAACGTTAGTCATCATCACCTAACAAGGATCCACCAGGATCCCTTACACTTGTGTCTATAAGGTAGTAGTTTTTGGAATTGTTAGCTAGATTACTTGTTGGTTATTACTGCATTGTCGGAACTAGAAGCACAAGCATTTCGCTACACTCGCACTAACATCTGCTAACCATGTGTATGTGACAAATAAAATGTGATTTGATTTGATTTGTGTGGATGTACATGTGATGTACACAGAATGTCTATTGTTAGTCTACAGTGTCTGTGGTGATTTGTCTCTACTACAGATCTGCATTTGTCAACATGATAAAGAGTTGGTGTTGGCTATGCAAATAGCCAGTGGCACATCCTGTTCCTCAACTAGCTCTGTCCACTTGATTGACTGTATCTATATGGCTGCGTTCACACAGGCAAACCAATTATGATATTTTTCCCACTAATTGGTCTTCGGTAACCCTGTCTTTGGATAGTCCATCTGTATATGCTCTAACGGCTATCAGTAACATTTAAACTATCTACTAAACCTGAACTTAACCCTTATTCTAAACCTAACCATAACCCTGATCCTAAACCTAACCCTTATTCTAAACCTAACCATAACCCTGATCCTAAACCTAACCCTTATTCTAAACCTAACCATAACCCTGATCTTAAACCTAACCCTTATTCTAAACCATCGCAAGCAGATGCTTATCAACAGATAGTAATGACCATCTGTAAACCATCTACAGATGGACTATCCAAATCATGTGTGACCTGGTCAGTGACTTTGTCCCCAATACTTGAAAAGGCACCGAACAAACTAGATGAAGTGATGATAAACATCTTAGTAACACAATTCTATTACTGTATTATGAGCTAGCTGTGTGTGTCGTGCCATGGGCATTACTGCAGTGGGATCGATGACTAGCTGGCTGTATTGAGCTGTGTAGGGGGGGGTCGGACGGTAGAGGAGGGGAGACAGTCATGCATATTGAAGGCCCTGGAGGGGGTCAACATCTGATCTCAGATGCAGCCAGTTGTTCATTGAGGCGAGACATCCATGGGTCTGTCTGGTTCGCTAAACATGTGTTACTAACAGACTTTCTAAATCTGTGTCAATTCTCTCACTCAAACTCTTTCTCTCCAGTCTCCACTCTTTGAGCTCAAGTGGATCACATTCTAAACCTTACGGATCCTGGCATGCGTTTGTAAATCATTACATACTTTTGTAATCTGTCAATCGATACAATAATTAGCTAGCTAGCTGGATGATTTAGTGTTTTCAAACAATGCTCAAATCCGCTAGCTCACGTTTAGCATTGATGACTCAAAATAGCTGGCTGGTGAAATGCAATCAACTGAAAATAATGCACGTCTCGTTTCTTACCTCGTTGACTCCGGTTGCTGCAGACCGGGATATTATGAATATTAGGACGTTATCTATATGACAGTCTTCGATTCACAGTTTCGCTGATTTTGATGTGATCTATTTTCCCTTTCTCTCCCTGACCTCCAATCCGTTTACTGTATAAATACATCCAGCTTGACTTGCAATCAAGCCGACGTGAACGGTGTATGTGCGCAACCTAGTTTATGGCCAACCATGTATCCTATCAGTCAAGCATCATTCTCAGCTTCTGTTACACATCATGGACGACACGCATTGCCCATTTAAACGCACAATACGTTCATTTTACTTAGATAACAACAATAAAGATAAAGATGTGAGTGTATACAGTGTCATTTCCTATAGTGCCTCATTATTTGACATGATGAGACTTTCCTGAGTCTCCTCTGGTGGTGAGTTATAGTTACCTGGTTGCCAGTCTTTTTAACTAACATTCCACTCCTTGTAGAACAAACACCATGTAATTTATTTGATTTATTTAACCTTTATTTGATCAGGGAATCATACCAAGACCAAGGTCTCGTTTACAGATGAGCTCTAAATTACATACATCACAAAGAATTACACACCTCAAAATATAAATACAAAATGCAATCAGAAAGACAAACATGGTCATAAAAAACCAACACATGAATCAGTAATGAGGTCATGTACCGAAGAACCTCCAAAGGAGTGGAATGTTAGCGACTGGCAACCAGTCTAAGTTACTACCACACACAAAAACAACCTCTAGTGACCTCTAGTGGTGGTATAGCTGAAATGTCGGTATTTGTATTTTTGTATTTATGTATTTATTAAGCCAAGGCAGCAGCTACTCTTCCTGGGGTCCAACAAAATGAAGGCAACATTACAATACATTCATAACAGATTTCACAACATATTAAGTTTGTGCTTCCAGGCCTCTACTCTACTACCACATATCTATAACACAAAATACATGTGTACATGTGTGTATATAGTGCGTATCATCTCAAATCAAATTGTATTTGTCACATGCACTGAATATAACAGGTGTAGTAGACCTTACAGTGAACTGCTGAATACAACAGGTGTAGTAGACCTTACAGTGAACTGCTGAATACAACAGGTGTAGTAGACCTTACAGTGAACTGCTGAATACAACAGGTGTAGTAGACCTTACAGTGAAATGCCAAATACAACAGGTGTAGTAGACCTTACAGTGAACTGCTGAATACAACAGGTGTAGTAGACCTTACAGTGAAATGCTGAATACAGCAGGTGTAGTAGACCTTACAGTGAACTGCTGAATACAACAGGTGTAGTAGACCTTACAGTGAAATGCTGAATACAGCAGGTGTAGTAGACCTTACAGTGAACTGCTGAATACAACAGGTGTAGTAGACCTTACAGTGAACTGCTGAATACAACAGGTGTAGTAGACCTTACAGTGAAATGCTGAATACAGCAGGTGTAGTAGACCTCACAGTGAAATGCTGAATACAACAGGTGTAGTAGACCTTACAGTGAACTGCTGAATACAACAGGTGTAGTAGACCTTACAGTGAACTGCTGAATACAACAGGTGTAGTAGACCTTACAGTGAAATGCTGAATACAACAGGTGTAGTAGACCTTACAGTGAAATGCTGAATACAGCAGGTGTAGTAGACCTTACAGTGAACTGCTGAATACAACAGGTGTAGTTGGGATTGTGAAGAGACATCTTGTGGCTTGTCTTGTGGGGTATGTATGGGTGTCCAAGCTGTGTGCCAGTAGTTTAAACCGACAGCTCGGTGCATTCAACATGTCACAATACCTCTCACAAATACAAGTACAGTCTGAAACTAACCGCAGCTCTGCGTTGTGTTGCTGTCATTTATTTATCAAATCTGCTGGGGATATTCTTTAGGACCTTTACGGTAAAGGCCCTGTATCCTCAAATACCGGATATTGTGATTGACATTACATTGGTCCAATAGTTGGAACGATCATTTTATCAATAACCAATAGGTATTTATGTTGGGCGGGATCTTACCTTGCATGCAAGTAAAGGGAATAAATCAAAAATCAGCCGTTCAAACTAGCTAATATTTACGAACGGTCATGTAGCTAATATTGATGATGGATTATCGAAAATTATTTAACGGTGGATACGGAGACAGAAACTCTGATCATCACTAAACACAACATCAGGTAGGTTGCTGCAACGCGTTGTGGTGTTTGCTAGAATAACTAACGTTAGCTATTTTAGCAAACGCCAGTTAACTTTAGCGAGCTAACTAGCCATTCTGAAAATGTACATGTGTTTATCTGTCTTGCAAATAATGTTAGCTTATTAGCTAAACATTTCTATTAAAAAAATGTCACGCTAGTTAGTTTGCTATATGATATTTCTAAGTAACGTTAGGTGCAACTAGCTGCAGCTGTGTTAAAATAACGTTCTAGTTGTGACGGTATTCTTCGGCCTCGCAGAAGAACTTGTCATTAGTGACATTGTAAATGTATGTGTCTGACTGTATCTAGACAGCTAGCTAACTCGTGTGTGCCGTTTGAATGCACAATAAAGGTGCATCATGGCTGTATTCTCTCTGACCCTTTCTTCCCAGGGGCCGGCAACCTCTATTTCCACTGTAGGTGTACTACCGGTGTACCTGTGGGGCCACCATGTCTCTCGCTCAGAGAGTCCTCCTCACCTGGATCTTCACCCTGGCCTTCCTCATCATGCTCGTCCTCAAACTAGATGGCAAAGTCCACTGGAACTGGTTCCTCACCTTTCTACCCGTATGGGTCTTCGACGGCATCCTCCTCCTCATGTTACTCGTCAAGATGGTCGCCAGGTGTAAAGCGGGACACGACCCTCGTAACGGCTCCCAGGACCTGAAGAAGAAGGCCTGGTACCTGGCGTCCATGCTGCTGAAGCTGGGCTTCTGTCTGACGCTGTGCGCCCGGCTGGAGAAGCTTACCCATATCAAGCTCACCTTTGTGTGTATTCCTCTATGGTGCTTGTTGCTGGGAGCCATGGTGGAGCTGGGCTATAACATCTTCCCTGAGAGGAGAGAGGCATGAGAGGGAGGGATGGAGGAGAATGGAAAGGAGGAGGCTGGAAGGAACACACACAAACCTCATTCTTTACTGTGGTTATTTCAGCTGTTTTCGAAATCACAAACTCTCCTTCATTTGTTATGACATGAAGTGTTATCCCGTTGACCAAGCTTTGCTCTCGTGCCAACAGTACTGCTTATCAGAGAACAGATCAGAGACTGTGCCTTCAGGAGGTTATAAAACAGATGTAAATGGTACAGGTCATGTAGATGTCAGATAAACTAATACAATCTAGCAAAGACATGTCACATTGCTATCTAAGGCTTTCCAGACATTTTCCTTGACGTCAGCATCTTTTGTTTGTGTTGTAAAATCTTTCAAACTTTGTGGGACGACAAATGATTGTCGTAGTGTTTGGAAGACGGGGCTCTTCCTATGTAAAGCCATTCAGTGTTTTGTTCCATTCAGTTTAAATGTGATCTACCTGTAGTGTTTGGAAGACGGGGCTCTTCCTATGTAAAGCCATTCAGTTTAAATGTGATCTACCTGTAGTGTTTGGGAGACGGGGCTCTTCCTTAATTTTCAAATTTGAATCCATTCAGTTTATTGTTCCAAACTGAAACTGCCTGAGTGTTTGGGAGATGGGCTCTTCCTATGTAAAGCCATTCAGTTTTTGTTCATTCATTTAAATGTCTCATCACTACCAGCCGTATTGTTAGATGGCAGTAGCAGGCAAGTCTCAATGCACTACCAGCCGTATTGGAAGATGGCATTCAGTGTCTTGTTCTACATTCAGTTTAATGGCAGTGATCTCAATGCACTACCAGTGTTTGGATAGATGGCAGTAGGGCAAGTCTCAATGCACTATTCAGTGTTTTGATGGCATTCAGTTTAAATGCACTACCAGTAGTGTTTGGAAGATGGCAGGGGCAAGTCTCTTCCAGCCGTATGGATAGATGGCAGTAGCAGGCGAGTTCAATGCACTACCAGCCGTTTATAGATGGCAGTAGCGGGCAAGTCTCAATGCACTACCAGCCGTTTGGATAGATGGCAGTAGCGGGCAAGTCTCAATGCACTACCAGCCATATTGGATAGATGGCATAGCAGGCAAGTCTCAATGCACTACCAGCCGTATTAGATGGCAGTAGCGGGCAAGTCTCAATGCACTACCAGCCGTATTGGATAGATGGCAGTAATTCAAGTCTCAATGTCAGCCGTATTGGATAGATGGCACTAGCAAACTCAAAACATGCTCTGATTTTGTTTATGGTGCCTTTATGAGCTGTTGACTCCAGCATCAGAATAGATGAGCAGGCAAGTCTCAATGCACTACCAGCCGTATTGGATAGATGGCAGTAGCAGGCAAGTCTCAATGCACTACCAGCCGTATTGGATAGATGGCAGTAGCAGGGCAAGTCTCAATGCACTACCAGCCGTATTGGATAGATGGCAGTAGCGGGCGAGTCTCAATGCACTACCAGCCGTATTGGATAGATGGCAGTAGCAGGCAAGTCTCAATGCACTACCAGCCGTATTAGATAGATGGCAGTAGCAGGCAAGTCTCAATGCACTACCAGCCGTATTGGATAGATGGCAGTAGCAGGCAAGTCTCAATGCACTACCAGCCGTATTGGATAGATGGCAGTAGCAGGCAAGTCTCAATGCACTACCAGCCGTATTGGATAGATGGCAGTAGCAGGCAAGTCTCAATGCACTACCAGCCGTATTGGATAGATGGCAGTAGCAGGCAAGTCTCAATGCACTACCAGCCGTATTGGATAGATGGCAGTAGCGGGCGAGTCTCAATGCACTACCAGCCGTATTGGATAGATGGCAGTAGCGGGCAAGTCTCAATGCACTACCAGCCGTATTGGATAGATGGCAGTAGCAGGCAAGTCTCAATGCACTACCAGCCGTATTGGATAGATGGCAGTAGCAGGCAAGTCTCAATGCACTACCAGCCGTATTGGATAGATGGCAGTAGCAGCACGGTAGACTGTTGGCCTTCTTGTGTTCAATGCACTACCAGCCGTATTGGATAGATGGCAGTAGCAGCACGGTAGACTGTTGGCCTACTTGTGTTCAATGCAATAATCAGTTGTAATACTGGGCTGTTTGAGGATGTATCAAGGAACTTTACAACTTGCACAGACTGAACAGCCTCATTCCATGTACTCTCAGTTCAGTAAATGTGTACTACTAACATAAAATGTCTCTCAACTATGATGCATTGGGAGGGTTATTTAATCCCTCCCTATGAAAGGAGACTGACTGAATATGTTCTGTGCCTGCCCTTTTCTTAAAGGACACATTTGTCCTGACATTCACACACGGGAGTATGCATAAACATCTTCCTCTCACACACACAAACATCTTCCTCTCACACACACATGCATAAACATCTTCCTCTCACACACACATGCATAAACATCTTCCTCTCACACACACATGCATAAACATCTTCCTCTCACACACACATGCATAAACATCTTCCTCTCACAAACATCTTCCTTGCCGGTCTGTGTGTCAGGGCTACACTCTCCCATTGGGCTGCCTCCCAACCCCTCTCCTCAGGTCCTTCTATATGCCACACCCTCTTTGCATAGCCCCATAGGGCTCTGGTCAACAGTAGTGCACTTGTAACAGTATAACTTTAGACCATACCCGGGCGCGAACCAGGGACCCTCTGCACACATCAACAACAGTCACCCATCGCTCCACAAAAGCCGCGGCCCTTGCAGAGCAAGGGGAACCACTACTTCAAAGTCTCAGAGCAAGTGACGTCACCGATTGAAAGGCTATTTAGCGCGCACCGCTAACTAAGCTAGCCGTTTCACATCCGTTACACACTATAGAGAACAGGGTGCCGTTTGGGACACACCCTGTGACTGGACCAAGAGTTTGAGGCTCGCCCATCACACTAATCTGATTATCTGACATTCAAACCATGTGGGGCCAGGGCAGTCTGTCATAGCTTCTAGCGAGGTCTCTGTTGGGCTTGTACTGCTACTGCACATTCTGATCAGCAGCTCTTCTGTGTTTCATTTCCCAGCGCGCCACGGCTATAATCTCACATACCAGAACTGCTGAGCTCATCGCCGCTGAGTGCAGTGTGTGGGCGGCTTGCATAACACACACAGACAGAAGTAGCAGAGGCCAGAAAGGTAATCCTGCTCCAGTGGATCCATTCTGCAGATCACACACTGAACTGTCTCCACGCAGACATTCATCTTATTGGAGATTGTTGTGAAGAAATAAATTGCCTGTTTCAGATGAGTGGCAAGTTGAATCCCAAATATACACACTTCTTGACTTGAGCCCAACACGCCTCTATTGCAAAACCATACCTGTTAAATATAAGAGGGATGGTCTTATCAGTTTAAGGTAGAACCTAAAAGGCCATGATATCAGATATGAACCATTGATCTACTGTATGTCTGTTGGAGCCCCATGATCAAACATCACTCATAACATTAACCTTTTTTTCAATTTTCACCTAAAATGACCCAACTCTAACTGCCTGTAGAAAAGGACCTGAAGCAAGGAAATGCACATTCTTGGTACCATTTGAAACACTGAAGTTTGTGGAAAAATGTAAATGAATGTAGGAGAATAACACAGCTCTGGTACAAGATAATACTAAGAAAAAATTATTTGTTCTCTTATTTTTTTCTTTGTTCCATTATCTTTGAAATGCAAGAGAAAGGCCATCATATATTGCAATTTAGATGTTGGCCACTAGATGGCAGCAGTGTGCGCAACGTTTCAGGTTGATCCAGTGAAGCATTGCAATACTGGACAATATTTTGTATCAAGTCTGCCCAAATGTGTCGAATTGGTCAATTGACACATTCAAGAGGTCCATCTGGTGTCCACTGTAGCCCCATGATCAAACAACATCACTCGTAACGTTAACCTTTATCAAGAGGTCCATCTGGTGTCCACTGTAGCCCCATGATCAAACAACATCACTCGTAACGTTAACCTTTATCAAGAGGTCCATCTGGTGTCCACTGTAGCCCCATGATCAAACAACATCACTCGTAACGTTAACCTTTATCAAGAGGTCCATCTGGTGTCCACTGTAGCCCCATGATCAAACAACATCACTCGTCCAACGTTAACCTTTATTAAGAGGTCCATCTGGTGTCCACTGTAGCCCCATGATCAAACAACATCACTCGTAACGTTAACCTTTATTAAGAGGTCCATCTGGTGTCCACTGTAGCCCCATGATCAAACAACATCACTCGTAACGTTAACCTTTATTAAGAGGTCCATCTGGTGTCCACTGTAGCCCCATGATCAAACAACATCACTCGTAACGTTAACCTTTATTAAGAGGTCCATATTTATGTAGAAATCACACTACAAGTTTTTCTCCTTACAAAAAGTTATTTACACTACAGTGCTGACAATTAAAATCGAACAAAAATTATGAAAACTAAAAGCTTCCTTGATATAAATAAGCCTCTGAGGGGGAACAAAAAAAAGCCTGGATCCTTTAAAATAATGTCTCATCATCTTACAAAAAATATATATATGTTAATGTCAGCTCTAATAATAATCCATCTATAACCTAAAACTAAAATATATTATTTAAGGACCTGTATGTTTGTCAGACCTGCAGAGTACCAGTGCTTCTGGTCCTAAGTGCTTTGACAGTTCACAGATATTAGCCTGAGTCCCAGATCAGTTTATGCGTTCTTGCCAAGTCAACTCCTACTGTACGGTCAACAATGAGACAAGACGATACAAACTGATCTGGGACCAGGCTACACAGTTATGGACAGGCACTGAGGAATGTTACATTTGCAATGTATTCATTCGGTAACAGAACAGAGCAAGTGTGCATCCTAAAGGGCGCCCTATTTCCAATATAGTGCACTACTTTTGAACAGATCTCTCTCCTATGGGCCCTGGTCACAAAGTAGATCCCTATATAGGGAATAGGGCGCCAGTTAGGATGCAGACCAACAGAGCTTTACGTGTTCCTTAGAATACATCACACACCGTGTTGATATCATGGTTCCATTTCTGTCTTCTCCTTCCTTTAGATGGGATTAAAACACAACCCCGAAGAGACATGTTAAAACACTATGTACAAAGATCAGTAGAAACAGTCTTTCTGATGCTGCTCATGCAGGTGGTGTTTAAAGGAGAGGGAGGAGCGTTGCGGGGGGCCAGGAGGCCGTGTTTCCGGGGGGTGACTGGGGCCTTTGTGTAAAGAGAAGTGTCTTTGTCCTGGGGTTTGTCCGGTCTGGGCTGGGGTTGGGCCCGGAACTGGGGTGTAGGGGTCCTGCTCTCTGTGTGGCTGGAGGCCAGGCTTGAAGAAGATAGAAGGGGTGCAGGGGAGGGCGTCAAAAAGGGGATAGGGGTATGGGTAGGGGTAGGGGTGTGGGTAAGGACAGGTGTGTGGGTAAGGACAGGGGTGTGGGTAAGGTCAGGTGTGTGGGTAAGGACAGGGGTGTGGGTAAGAACAGGGGTGTGGGTAAGGACAGGTGTGTGGGTAAGGACAGGGGTGTGGCAGAGTTTGCGTGAGGGAGAGGGACTGGGGGTACGAATGGAAGCCGGGCTGGGTTTGAAGGGGGGAGAGTGTGTAGAAGTGGGACTAGATTTGGGAGAGGGGGTACAAGAGGATGACGGACTGGGTTTGGGAGAGGAGGTGGGGGAGGGTTTGAGTGAGGAAGACAAGGAAGAGTGTGTGGTAGTGGTTTGATGTAATTCTGAGTGATGGTGGTGGTGGTAGTAGTGGGGATGATGGTGATGTGATTTGGGCTTGGTGTCCTGGAAAGACGATTTGGAGGGAGTTAGGGGGGCGATGGGAGTTGGTAGGGGGGCGATGGGTGAGGTGACAGAGGGCTTGGGCAGCCTTATATCCGCAGGTTGAGGTTCCACTTTGACCTCCGGGTGGGCAGTGTCTCTGTCTGTGGGGGGTTTGGGGTCCGTGAGAGGAGCTGTGGTCCCTCCCATCAAGGCATCCCCAAACTGCTCCTGTTTGACTCGTAGCGTCGACACGTCCACCTTCCTCTCCTCCTCGGCCGGAGGCTCTTGGTGGTATTGTTTTAAGCGGATGTGCCATGCCAGGCTGCAGACAGCAGAGACAGTCTTGAACTGATGCACCACACTACGGGGGATGTAGTAGATGTCGTTGTCGTACAGCTGGATACGGGCGTAGCGGATCCCCTCGCGTCTCAGCTGGTTCAGCTTAGCGTCGTCCACCCACTGCACACACTGAGGGAGAGAGAGAGAGTTAGACAGTGTACTCACTGCACACACTGAGGGAGGGAGAGAGAGTTAGACAGTGTACTCACTGCACACACTGTGGGAGAGAGAGAGAGAGTTAGACAGTGTATTCACCATAGACACTGAGGGAGAGAGAGAGAGTTAGACAGTGAACTCACCATAGACACTGAGGGAGAGAGAGAGAGTTAGACAGTGTACTCACTGCACACACTGAGGGAGAGAGAGAGAGTTAGACAGTGTACTCACTGCACACACTGAGGGAGAGAGAGAGAGTTAGACAGTGTACTCACTGCACACACTGAGGGAGAGAGAGTGTAGCAGAGGGAGAGAGAGAGAGTTAGACAGTGTACTCACTGCACACACTGAGGACAGAGAGAGAGAGAGTTAGACAGTGTACTCACTGCACACACTGCAGTGTACTCACTGCACACACTGAGGGAGAGAGAGAGTTAGACAGTGTACTCACTGCACACACTGAGGGAGAGAGAGAGAGTTAGACAGTGTACTCACTGCACACACTGTGGGAGAGAGAGAGTTAGACAGTGTACTCACTGCACACACTGTGGGAGAGAGAGAGACAGTGTACTCACTGCACACACTGAGGAGAGAGAGAGAGTTAGACAGTGTACTCACTGCACACACTGAGGGAGAGAGAGAGAGTGGGAGAGAGAGAGAGAGAGAGTTAGACAGTGTACTCACTGCACACACTGAGGGAGAGAGAGAGAGTTAGACAGTGTACTCACTGCACACACTGAGGGAGAGAGAGAGAGTTAGACAGTGTACTCACTGCACACACTGAGGGAGAGAGAGAGAGTTAGACAGTGTACTCACTGCACACACTGAGGGAGAGAGAGAGTTAGACAGTGTACTCACTGCACACACTGAGGGAGAGAGAGAGAGTTAGACAGTGTATTCACCATAGACACTGAGGGAGAGAGAGAGAGTTAGACAGTGTACTCACCGCACACACTGAGGGAGAGAGAGAGAGTTAGACAGTGTACTCACTGCACACACTGAGGGAGAGAGAGAGAGTTAGACAGTGTATTCACCATAGACACTGAGGGAGAGAGAGAGAGTTAGACAGTGTACTCACTGCACACACTGAGGGAGAGAGAGAGAGTTAGGCAGTGTATTCACCATAGACACTGAGGGAGAGAGAGAGAGTTAGACAGTGTATTCACCATAGACACTGAGGGAGAGAGAGAGAGTCCTGGAGGGTCTCTTTAATGGAGGGCAGGCCCTGAGCCCTCCTGGAGGGTCTCTTTAATGGAGGACAGGCCCTGAGCCCTCCTGGAGGGTCTCTTTAATGGAGGACAGGCCCTGTCCTCCTGGAGGGTCTCTTTAATGGAGGAGAGGCCCTGAGCCCTCCTGGAGGTTCTCTTTAATGGAGGACAGGCCCTGAGCCCTCCTGGAGGGTCTCTTTAAAAACCTCTCAGATGTCAAGTCCCCTGTTTTGGGGAGCTGCATGGTTCTGGTACTGGTTACAACTGACATTTCGGTACCGCTTGCCGTGCAGTGGCAGAGAGAACAGTCTATGACCAGGGTGGCCGGAGTCTGGCATGTTTTAGGGCCTTCCTCTGACACCACCTGGTATAGCGGTCCTGGATGGCAGAAAGCTTGGCCTCAGTGATGTACTGGGCCGTACGCACTACCCTCTGTGATGCCTTGCGATCGGAGGCCGAGCAGTTGCCATACCAGGCAGTGATGCAACCAGTCAGGATGCTCCCGATCCTCCTTTTCCTGTAGTCCACAATCATCTCTTTAGTTTTGATCACGTTGAGGGAGAGGTTTTTGTCCTGGCACCACATGGCCAGGTCTCTTACCTCCTCCCTATGTGCTGTCTCATGGTTGTTGGTGATCAGGTCTACCACTGATGTGTCATCAGCAAACTTAATGATTACAGATTACAGATTATGGCCGATTACATTGGAATCCACGAGGAGACTGCGTGGCAGGCTGACTACCTGTTACGCGAGTGCAGCAAGGAGCCAAGGTAAGTTGCTAGCTAGCATTAAACTTTTTTTTTAAACAATCAATCTTGGCAAATATTGCACTTTTACTTTCTTCTCCAACACTTTGTTTTTTTGCATTATTTAAACCAAATTGAACATGTTTAATTTATTTGAGACTAAATTGATTTTCTTGAATTATTACAAATAAATAATACATAAATATATATATAAAATCGTCCGATTAATCGGTACCGGCTTTTTTGGTCCTCCAATAACTGGTATTCGTGTTGAAAAATCATAATTGGTCGACCTCTAATCTCCGCCAGGCATCTCCACAAGTCATCCGACTCATTAAAGAAATGTTCTTCATCAAGTTCGAAGTGAGTAATCACTGTTCTGTTTTCCAGAAGCTTTCAGTCATAAGAGACAGAATAAGTTACAAAATAAGTTACAAAAAAATGCAAGAAAAAAACAAACAAAATAGCAGAGTTGTTTAAGAGCCCATGAAACAGCAGCCATTGTCTCCGCTGCCTTCTGAACTAATGGAAACGAGGTAGAGGACAGGTAGAGCTCACCTGGGACAGAGGTGGTTCGTGCAGGTCCAGTTGTAACCTCTGGACTACATTAGGGAAGTCTCCAGCATGGAAACAGATCACATCTTTGGTAACGCGAGGGGGCTCCGCGCTACAGAGACAAGAGAGAAGATAGATTATAACCATTGATTTCCAATCAGATTATGCAGCGGTCTTGTAACGGATTAGTTGGACGATTGTTGGATACTAAATACAGCCTCAATAGGCCGACAGTTTAAAGTCATTTATACCAAGAAACGTATCTAAAGATAATACATGATCATATATCCGGGTGTTAAAACCACCCACCTCTCTCCACAGCGCACGGCCTTGAGCACCCCTACAGCGGCGGTGGTCTGCCTCTCGAAGCCCTGTCCGATGTGGTCAGCGTGGGCACGCGTCCGGTCATCGAACAGCATCTCACGAGGCTCGCTGGCCCGAGGTAGGTACTGCAGGTTCTTGATCTCATTGGTTGACCTGGAGGAGGAGAGGACATTGAGATTAACACAAATTTCTATAGCAGGCGGCCATAATAAGACCAAAATAATCAATCAATCATCAATTACTATATGATACTATATAACAGATGTTTATAGTACCCTGATCCAGCATCCTGCCTCTGGAGAGCTAGTCTAGGATATCCCTGACCTTGTAGCTTAGTAAGCTGTCTGGTTCTAGAGACCACCTGAGAGCCGGAAGTAAGCTGTCTGGTTCTAGAGACCACCGGAGAGCCGGAAGTAAGCTGTCTGGTTCTAGAGACCACCGGAGAGCCGGAAGTAAGCTGTCTGGTTCTAGAGACCACCGGAGAGCCGGAAGTAAGCTGTCTGGTTCTAGAGACCACCGGAGAGCCGGAAGTAAGCTGTCTGGTTCTAGAGACCACCTGAGAGCCGGAAGTAAGCTGTCTGGTCCCAGAGACCACCGGAGAGCCGGAAGTAAGCTGTCTGGTCCCAGAGACCACCGGAGAGCCGGAAGTAAGCTGTCTGGTTCTAGAGACCACCTGAGAGCCGGAAGTAAGCTGTCTGGTCCCAGAGACCACCGGAGAGCCGGAAGTAAGCTGTCTGGTCCCAGAGACTTCTGGAGAGCCGGAAGTAAGCTGTCTGGTTCTAGAGACCACCAGAGAGCCGGAAGTAAGCTGTCTGGTTCTAGAGACCACCGGAGAGCCGGAAGTAAGCTGTCTGGTTCTAGAGACCACCGGAGAGCCGGAAGTAAGCTGTCTCCCCAGTAAAGCACATTAACACCTGATTCAACAAATTTAATGGAATCAATGGAACGGAGTCAAACGTTGTTTCCATGTGTTGGATGTGTTTGATACCATTCCACTGATTCAATTCCAACCATTACAATGAGCCTGCCTTCCTATTGCTCCTCCCACCAGCCTCCTCTGAAGCCCACACACACTGCAGCGCTCCAGAACTAGGAATATACCGCAATGTCCTACAGCGCTACATTCATGAGCGACCCTACAGCGAGACACCCATGAGCGACCCCACATCGCCAGTGTTTAGTCAGAGAGAGGGGTAACACTGCCAGTGTTTAGTCAGAGAGAGGGGTAACACTGCCAGTGTTTAGTCAGAGAGAGGGGTAACACAGCCAGTGTTTAGTCAGAGAGAGGGGTAACACTGCCAGTGTTTAGTCAGAGAGAGGGGTAACACAGCCAGTGTTTAGTCAGAGAGAGGGGTAACACAGCCAGTGTTTAGTCAGAGAGAGGGGTAACACTGCCAGTGTTTAGTCAGAGAGAGGGGTAACACAGCCAGTGTTTAGTCAGAGAGAGGGGTAACACAGCCAGTGTTTAGTCAGAGAGAGGGGTAACACAGCCAGTGTTTAGTCAGAGAGAGGGGTAACACAGCCAGTGTTTAGTCAGAGAGAGGGGTAACACAGCCAGTGTTTAGTCAGAGAGAGGGGTAACACAGCCAGTGTTTAGTCAGAGAGAGGGTAACACAGCCAGTGTTTAGTCAGAGAGAGGGGTAACACAGCCAGTGTTTAGTCAGAGAGAGGGGTAACACAGCCAGTGTTTAGTCAGAGAGAGCCAGTGTTTAGTCAGAGAACACAGCCAGTGTTTAGTCAGAGAGAGGGGTAACACCGCCAGTGTTTAGTCAGAGAGAGGGGTTTAGTCACACAGCCAGTGTTTAGTCAGAGAGAGGGGTAACACAGCCAGTGTTTAGTCAGAGAGAGGGGTAACACAGCCAGTGTTTAGTCAGAGAGAGGGGTAACACCGCCAGTGTTTAGTCAGAGAGAGGGGTAACACTGCCAGTGTTTAGTCAGAGAGAGGGGTAACACAGCCAGTGTTTAGTCAGAGAGAGGGGGTAACACAGCCAGTGTTTAGTCAGAGAGAGGGGTAACACAGCCAGTGTTTAGTCAGAGAGAGGGTAACACAGCCAGTGTTTAGTCAGAGAGAGGGGTAACACCGCCAGTGTTTAGTCAGAGAGAGGGGTAACACAGCCAGTGTTTAGTCAGAGAGAGGGGTAACACAGCCAGTGTTTAGTCAGAGAGAGGGGTAACACAGCCAGTGTTTAGTCAGAGAGAGGGGTAACACAGCCAGTGTTTAGTCAGAGAGAGGGGTAACACAGCCAGTGTTTAGTCAGAGAGAGGGGTAACACAGCCAGTGTTTAGTCAGAGAGAGGGGTAACACAGAGAGAGGGGTAACACAGCCAGTGTTTAGTCAGAGAGAGGGGTAACACCGCCAGTGTTTAGTCAGAGAGAGGGGTAACACCGCCAGTGTTTAGTCAGAGAGAGGGGTAACACTGCCAGTGTTTAGTCAGAGGGGTAACACAGCCAGTGTTTAGTCAGAGAGAGGGGTAACACAGCCAGTGTTTAGTCAGAGAGAGGGGTAACACAGCCAGTGTTTAGTCAGAGAGAGGGGTAACACAGCCAGTGTTTAGTCAGAGAGAGGGGTAACACAGCCAGTGTTTAGTCAGAGAGAGGGGTAACACAGCCAGTGTTTAGTCAGAGAGAGGGGCCAGTGTTTAGTCAGAGAGAGGGGTAACACCGCCAGTGTTTAGTCAGAGAGAGGGGTAACACTGCCAGTGTTTAGTCAGAGGGGTAACACAGCCAGTGTTTAGTCAGAGAGAGGGGTAACACAGCCAGTGTTTAGTCAGAGAGAGGGGTAACACAGCCAGTGTAAAGGCAGTCTGAGTACATCCTCACATTTAACATACATTACACTAGAGAACATCACGGGGTGAAACAACCAACGAGGAGATAGTGCCTGTGTCACAAATCACACCATATTCCCTATATCGTGCCCTACAGTAGTGTACTATATAGGGGTTAGTGTGCCATTTGTGATGTAACCCGAGCACTGTTTAGTATGCAGAAGTAGGACAGGACTTCTGCCTGCCTGGATGAAGTAATACATGTAAAGCTGAGACCCAGAGAAAAGGTTTCAACAGAAGAAACAGACAGCACTCTGGGGAGGGAGAAGAGGGGGAGGGAGGAAGAGGGAGGGAGCCCAGCATTTTTGGGCTCCTGTGCCTGAAGCGATTGGCCACGGCTATTTGGTCATACTGTTCGAGTCAGGAGAGAGAGTAGTCACTGTACTACAGTATCTATTTATTTTATTTAACCAGGCAAGTCAGTTAAGAACAAATTCTTATTTACAATGACGGCCTACTGGGGAACAGTGGGTTAACTGCCTTGTTCAGGGGCAGAACAACAGACTTTTACCTTGTCAGCTCAGGATTTAGATCTTGCAACCTTTCGGTTACTAGTCCAACGCTCTAACCACTATGCTACCTGCAACCCCATCTATGAGGACAGGCAGTGAGGTACTAGTCACTGTACTACAGTATCTATGAGGACAGACAGTGAGGTACTAGTCACTATACTACAGTATCTATGAGGACAGACTGTGAGGTACTAGTCACTATACTACATTATCTATGAGGACAGACAGCGAGGTACTAGTCACTATACTACAGTATCTATGAGGACAGACAGTGAGGTACTAGTCACTATACTACATTATCTATGAGGACAGACAGTGAGGTACTAGTCACTATACTACAGTATCTATGAGGACAGACAGTGAGGTACTAGTCACTATACTACAGTATCTATGAGGACAGACAGTGAGGTACTAGTCACTATACTACAGTATCTATGAGGACAGACAGTGAGGTACTAGTCACTGTACTACATTATCTATGGGGACAGACAGTGAGGTACTAGTGAAGGTGACGAAGTCAACTTGGTGAGAAGGCAGACAGAGTGAAAACTCAGTAATTTACTCACAGAAATCTGCTATGGCTGTTTTGGGTCAGAAAGTGAAGTGTTATTTTTCCACTACTTGGTCAAGTGGCTATATATATATATATATATTCATCTATCTTCCTGGGAACAGCTGTAAAAGAGGCCTTCTCTTCAGTCAAGGTCTCCATGTTTGTCTCTGTCTTTCACAGTTCCATGCCTGTGTACAGTATGATCCATAAACCATGTGTTACTGTGTCCTATAAAAGATCCCTGAGGATTCCCTGAGCATGAAGACTCATCCTATAAATAAATCAGACATTTTACAGGATGCCGTCATGCAGCCAAAACACAGTGTGTGTGTGTGTGTGTGTAAAGGGGAGTATACAGTGGAATATAAGATGTATTACCTATGGGTCTCCCTTATCCTTCAGCTCCTCCAGCAGCCAATACACAGTGTGTGTGTGTGTGTGTGTGTGTGTGTGTGTGTGTGAGAGAGAGATCCAGCCATCAGGTCCGACATGTGTTCCTGACAGCCTGTAGTCTTGTAAACCCCACCCTAGGCAACAGTGAAGAAGGCTGGGTGTTCAGGCAGGTAGTCTGGGGGACCATGAACCTTTAGCTCCCATTTCCCTATTGTAGGATTGTTATTTGTAACAGCTGTCCCATATTACTGGACTACGACGGGACTACAACGGGACTACAATGGGACTACAACTGGACTACAACGGGACTACAACGGGACTACGACATGACTACAGTGGTACTACGACGGGACTACTACGGGACTACGGCGGGACTACTACGGGACTACGGCGGGACTACAACGGGACTACAACGGGACTACAATGGGACTACAACTGGACTACAATGGGACTACAACGGGACTACGACATGACTACAGTGGTACTACGACGGGACTACTACGGGACTACGGCGGGACTACAACGGGACTACGACTGGACTACAACGGGACTACGGCGGGACTACGACTGGACTACAACGGGACTACGGGACGGGACTACGACGGGACTACGGCGGGACTACAACGGGACTACGACGGGACTACGACGGGACTACGGCTGGACTACGACGGGACTACGACTGGACTACAACGGGACTACGACTGGACTACAACGGGACTACGGCGGGACTACAACGGGACTACGACGGGACTACGATACATTTTTTTTGTGTGTGTGAATAAAGACAAGGAAAAAAATAGCTCCTATAAAATATTTTGAATAATCGATAAATAGTTTAGCCTGTATCCCAAATAGCACCCTAGATAGTGCACATCTTTCGACCAGATGTAAAAAAGGATACAGCAGGTGTAAATAGTACAGTGAAATGCAGACTAACGGGTAACGGGCGCGAGGGCTCCGACTAACGGGTAACTAGCTCCGACTAACTGGTAACGGGCTCCGACTAACAGGCTCCGACTAACTGGTAACGGGCTCCGACTAACAGGCTCCTACTACCGGGTAACGGGCTCCGACTAACTGGTAACGGGCTCCGACTAACAGGTAACGGGCTCCGACTAACTGGTAACGGGCTCCGACTAACTGGTAACGGGCTCCGACTAACAGGTAATGGGCTCCGACTAACAGGCTCCTACTACCGGGTAACGGGCTCCGACTAACTGGTAACGGGCTCTGACTAACAGGTAATGGGCTCCGACTAACGGGTAACGGAACCCGACTAACAGGCTCCGACTAACGGGTAACGGGCTCCGACTAACAGGCTCCGACTAACTGGTAACGGGCCCCAACTAACAGGCTCCAACTAACTGGTAACGGGCCCCAACTAACAGGCTCAGACTAACTGGTAACGGGCCCCGACTAACAGGCTCCGACTAACTGGTAACGGGCTCCGACTAACAGGTAACGGGCTCCGACTAACAGGTAACGGGCTCCGACTAACTGGTAACGGGCTCCGACTAACAGGTAATGGGCTCCGACTAACAGGCTCCTACTACCGGGTAACGGGCTCCGACTAACTGGTAACGGGCTCTGACTAACAGGCTCCTACTACCGGGTAACGGGCTCCGACTAACTGGTAACGGGCTCTGACTAACAGGTAATGGGCTCCGACTAACGGGTAACGGAACCCAACTAACAGGCTCCGACTAACGGGTAACGGGCTCCGACTAACAGGCTCCGACTAACTGGTAACGGGCCCCAACTAACAGGCTCCGACTAACTGGTAACGGGCCCCGACTAACAGGCTCCGACTAACTGGTAACGGGCCCGACTAACAGGTAACGGGCTCCGACTAACAGGTAACGGGCTCCGACTAACAGGTAACGGGCTCCGACTAACGGGCCCGACTAACAGGTAACGGGCTCCGACTAACGGGCCCGACTAACAGGTAACGGGCTCCGACTAATGGGTAACGGGCTCCGACTAATGGGTAACGGGCTCCGACCAACGGGCTTTAGTTGTCCTCGTCTTAAAATGTAGGAGTAACGTTGTTGCTTTAAGCTAAGAGTATTTATCACCTCAGGAAAGCTAAGAACAACACGAGTTGGTAACCGTGGTGCTATTCAGCTTCGGCTCACTATGCTGTTGTCTCTGTCAAGGAAGTGACACGGGAGGCTCTTAAAGAGCCAATGAACACGCCCATTGGCACGTGTTTTTTTCTGTTACTGATTAGAAAAATGAGATTTCAGTCTCAGAGGTGTGTCTCCTGACCGATTTCCACTTTTGGTTAATGGCGTTTGTCCCTCATGAGACACTGTAGGAAGCCTATTTCACTTCTTCAACATCCCCAGAAATCTGTAATTCATTTTTACATTTTGGCCGAGGATGTTTTAGATGCACAATTTTTCATCTATCAAAGGTGTTTGATGCAGTATTTCTCAAGTAAAACAATGTGCGACGTGTGTAAACAGTAGGAGCTGCTGGGCAGGTCTGTCTCACTGTCTATGCTATTGGATCGAGATCAATCACCACAGCTGTTGGACACCCCAACCTTCATTTACCCGGTGTAACGCGCAGATGTTCCAAACTCCATTTTACACCAGACTGACTTCATGACCAAAATGACACTAGAATAGATGTTTCTGACTCATAACGATGCCACATTGGTTGTTTTCTATAGGATTCTTCGCTCTTTAAATCAAGCTGCGATGCTAATATTATCAGGATGAAATGACACCTCCCTGTCCGTTCCACTAGGAATAAACGTCAAGAAGATGGATAAGGGAGTGAAATAGATAAATAGCTGGGAGCAGCAGCAGTGTTGGAATGCTGAACTGCAGGTTGAGAATAACAGGACATGAGAGACGGGACGACGTGGGGGTGTCTCTGTGTGTCTCTGTGTGTGTGTGTCTCTGTGTGTGTGTCTCTGTGTGTCTCTGTGTGTGTGTGTGTCTGTGTCTGTGTGTGTGTGTGTGTGTCTCTGTGTGTGTGTGTGTGTGTGTGTGTCTCTGTGTGTGTGTAGTGTTACAATGAGAAGCATCTCACAGCGGGGGCTTGTCGACTAGCCTGTCGTCTGCTGTAGCATTGTTTAACATGGCGATGATCTCATCTAGGCTCGTCTCCCTCTCCTCTTTCTAAGCAGAATTGATTTGCTACAATGACATCATGATGATAAACTAAGCACAGAGATGAGCTCATGGTCTCATCCTGAGATGCTGAGCGGTTCAGAGATGAGCTAATGACCTCATCCTGAGAAGATGAGATGAGCTAATGACCTCATCCTGAGAAGATGAGATGAGCTAATGACTTCATCCTGAGAAGATGAGCGGTTCAGAGATGAGCTAATCACCTCATCCTGAGAAGATGAGATGAGCTAATGACCTCATCCTGAGAAGATGAGATGAGCTAATGACCTCATCCTGAGAAGATGAGCTAATGACCTCATCCTGAGAAGATGAGCTAATCACCTCATCCTGAGATGCTGAGCGGTTCAGAGATGAGCTAATCACCTCATCCTGAGATGCTGAGCGGTTCAGAGATGAGCTAATGACCTCATCCTGAGAAGATGAGCTAATCACCTCATCCTGAGATGCTGAGCAGTTCAGAGATGAGCTAATCACCTCATCCTGAGATGCTGAGCGGTTCAGAGATGAGCTAATGACCTCATCCTGAGAAGATGAGCTAATCACCTCATCCTGAGAAGATGAGCTAATCACCTCATCCTGAGAAGATGAGCTAATCACCTCATCCTGAGATGCTGAGCGGTTCAGAGATGAGCTAATCACCTCATCCTGAGAAGATGAGAGGTTCAGAGATGAGCTAATCACCTCATCCTGAGAAGACGAGAGGTTCAGAGATGAGCTAATCACCTCATCCTGAGAAGATGAGAGGTTCAGAGATGATAGCAAGACTCATTTCTGTAGTGTCCCAAATGACAACCAATTCTCCATAGTGCCCTACAGGGCCCTGGCCTGGTTGAAAGTAGTGCACTATATAGGGAATAAGGTATGATTTGGGATGCAGACCTCATGTTTATGGAAAGCAACATTACAGTCAGGACATTAAGAGGGAAAAAGAGAGGAGGATGAAAAGAAATAGCTAATTGCTGGACAGAGTGAAGTACATTCTGCACGTGTGTAGTGTGGAAAATCAGCTTCTCTTTTAAGAAGAACAGACACTTAAACCGAAGCCAATATCAACACAACATCGACCCTCTTTTTCTAAAATCATCAGCCGAAATTGTTGCAACCCCTATTACTAGCCTGTTCAACCTCTTGAGATTCCCCAAGATTGGAAAGCTGCCGCGGTCATCCCCCTCTTCAAAGGGGGTGACACTCTAGACCCAAACTGCTACAGACCTATATCTATCCTACCCTGCCTTTCTAAGGTCTTCGAAAGCCAAGTTAACAAACAGATCACCGACCATTTCGAATCCCACCGTACCTTCTCCGCTATGCAATCTGGTATCCGAGTCTGGTTTCCATCTGTAAATAGCCCATCCAACTACCTCATCCCCATACTGTTATTTATTTATTTTGCTCCTTTGCACCCCATTATCTCTACTTGCACATTCATCTTCTGCACATCTACCATTCCAGTGATTAATTGCTCTATTGTAATTATTCCATCACTATGGTCTATTTATTGCCTTACCTCCCTTATCTTACCTCATTTACACACACTGTTACGGTGTTATTGACTGTATGTTTTGTTTACTCCATGTGTAACTCTGTGTTGTTGTTTGTGTCGGAATGCTTTGCTTTATCTTGGCCAGGTCTCAGTTGTAAATGAGAACTTGTTCTCAACTAGCCTACCTGTTTAAATAAAAGGTGAAATATATATATATATATTTTTTTAAAGGCTATTTTAAATGTAGGGGTTAGTTAGGGTTACAATTAGAGGTTAGGGAAAATAGGATGTTGAATGGAAGTACATTTTAGGTCCCCATGAGGAGAATAGAACATAATCTACCCTTTTAAGACCCTGAGTAGTTCATTTTGAAGTAGGATCCTGTAAAGAATACAGACATTTGCATCTCTGTGTGAAAGTAGGACCTACTACCTGTGAACACAGTGAGCCCTCACCTTCTCCTTATGTATGGAGACTTTGGACCTACTACCTGGGAACACAGTGAGCCCTCACCTTCTCCTTATGTAGGGAGACTTTGGACCTACTACCTTCTCCTTATGTAGGGAGACTTTGGAGCTACTACCTGGGAACACAGTGAGCCCTCACCTTCTCCTTATGTAGGGAGACTTTGGACCTACTACCTGGGAACACAGTGAGCCCTCACCTTCTCCGTATGTAGGGAGACTTTGGACCTACTACCTGGGAACACAGTGAGCCCTCACCTTCTCCTTATGTAGGGAGACTTTGGACCTACTACCTGGGAACACAGTGAGCCCTCACCTTCTCCTTATGTAGGGAGACTTTGGACCTACTACCTGGGAACACAGTGAGCCCTCACCTTCTCCTTATGTAGGGAGACTTTGGACCTTTGGGAACACAGTGACCCTACTACCTGGGAACACAGTGAGCCCTCACCTTCTCCTTATGTAGGGAGACTTTGGACCTACTACCTGGGAACACAGTGAGCCCTCACCTTCTCCTTATGTAGGGAGACTTTGGTATGTCAGCCACAGGGATCATCTGTTCCCCAGGTCGTACCCACATGATGGGCCCGTCATCACTCTCTGTTGGACTCTTCAGCTTCAGACTGGAGAACGTACCCCACGGTAGCGTCCGCTGGAGGGAGAAGGGTACGCCAGAGTTACAATGAGGGAGGAGTAGAGTGATAGATAGAGGTGTGTGAGAAAACACACAGGAACAGGAAAGAGGAAATCTCATCTTTCAGACATTCATCAAAACCAATGCTTTTTTGTTGTTGTTGAAAAACCATAATTACCCTTCTCAACCACTAGAGGGCAACTTTCCTTTGTTTATAGATCCAAGTTGAATTCTCCCTAAACAATGTGGCCAGAACTAAAGTATTTTTGAAACTTAGCAAAAATGACTAAATCCAACGTATTACCTATAGATTGATATTATCTATAAAATGATGGATCTATATCATTATTCTGTGTCAGGGCTACTCACCTCTAGGAAGGGTGACTCCTCCAGCATAGAGATGAACTCTGGGAAGTAATCCCCCACCTCCTCGTCCACTGCCCCCACCAGACTGATCTGACGCATGGCACCTGCCCGGTACGTCCCGTGGCTGTACGTTCTCTTTACCTAGAACACATAGTAGAGCACAGTAAAACAGTCAGTAAAACGGTCAGTAAGACCGGTCAGTAAGACCAGTCAGTAAGACCAGTTAGTAAAACGGTCAGTAAAACAGTCAGAAGACCAGTCAGTAAGACCGGTCAGAAGACCAGTCAGTAAGACCAGTCAGTAAACAGTCAGTAAGACCGGTCAGTAAGACCAGTCAGAAAGACCAGTCAGAAAGACCAGTCAGTAAACCAGTCAGAATACCAGTCAGAATACCAGTCAGTAAACAGTCAGTAAGACCAGTCAGAAGACCAGTCAGAAGACCAGTCAGTAAGACCAGTCAGTAAGACCAGTCAGTAAACCGTCAGTAAGACCAGTCAGAAAGACCCATCAGTAAGACCAGTCCACTGGAGTGTTGAGGTCCAGACAAAAACGTTCAAGTCAGTTGAACTGAATATGTACCGTACTCGTTCCCCTGAGGACTGATGTCCAACCCCTAGTGAAATGCAGTGTAGTGAAATGCTTGTGCTTCTAGATCCGACAGTTGTAGCTATTCCTATTCTGAGACACAGAGAGCAGCCATTCAAAGAGCTGGTAGTGCTAGCTAACCTGTTTTACACAGTACAGCTGTCAGCCAGTAGTAACAAGCCCTGTTGAATAGCTAGAAGTGCATCCCGGTCTCCTTCACTGTCTCACTTTGTTCCCACAGATCTGAGTACATCTGCTGAAAGGAAGGAAGGAAAGAACAGAGGTTTTATAGCAGCTTCAGAGCCACAGAGAACCACAAACCCCCCTCCTGTCTGTCTCTGGACCGTAGGCCCTAGGGTCACAGTCCTCCCTCTCTAACATGGTAATAAGACTACACATGAGGAGGAGCAGATCCCTGCTAGTCTCAATGTCCCAGACGTCCTCCCTATTCACTTACAACCGTGTCTAATACAGCTACTACAGCCCAGCCATTCTTATCAGCACAGAATATCCTCAGGCTAAAGAGAGAGAGAGTTCATCATAAGGCCAGTTTGTCCTGGAGCAGTCCATCTGTCTGAACGTTAGATAGTGTCAGAGGAACTTCTTCTTCTTCAGACAGTTAATAGACTGTTTCTAAACATGATCCTCTCCTAGAGGTCTGTGTCTTTTCACAGGGTCAGCAGCAGTGTTAACAAAGTGTACAGGGACATATTACAACAGTCAATCCTATTACCAAACTAGGGCCCCAATTAGTCGACTGGTCAATCGTTTGGTCGTTAGGCTGTTGGTCGACCAAGATTGTTTTATATATAAAACATATACATATGCTCCCATTTCAGTGAACTAATCCATTGCAGGAGGCCTGGACTAAAAGCCCATTTATGCTTGATCCGAAAACGTGGTGGGAGGCTCCATATGCAGGGTGTGATGCAATTGTAGAGCCTCCAGAGGCATGCAGAGGTTAAATCCAGCACTGTCCCACATCGCCATGCCCCTCCCAAACGTTGGAACAATACGGAGGGCTCTGTAGAGCTCCACATTGACAGTAGTTGGGGGCGGTACATGCAGAGGTTAAATCCAGCACTGTCCCACATCGCCATGCCCCTCCCAAACGTTGGAACATCTGTAGCACAGTGTTGGGGGCCCATGCAGAGGTTAAATCCAGCACTGTCCCACATCGCCATGCCCCTCCCAAACGTTGGAACAATACGGAGGGCTCTGTAGAGCTCCACATTGACAGTAGTTGGGGGCGGTACATCCTGTATAAACACAAACTCACTTCCTTGACAACAGCTCTGCACTGCTCTGTGATGCACAAGAAGTATGACTGGTGCTGAGGCCAGATCACCGTAAATGCTGCATGGTCAATACAGTCTGATGGACCTTGCACCTTCTCTCCTAACAACTTCATTGTATGACTTGTTAGCATTTGATTGTTAGTGTAAATCCCTTCTCCATGACATACAGTGTATCACCAGCAGTACATTTACCCTTCATTCATATCATTTCTATCTACTGCCTCCTGAGTGGTCCAGTGGTCTAAGTCACTACAGATCCGGGTTTGATCCCGGGCTGTGTTGCAGCCGGACACAACCAGGAGACTCATGAGGCGACGCACAATTGGCCCAGCTTCGTCTGGTTTAGGGGAGGGTTTGGCCTGCCGGGATGTCCTTGTCTCATCTCGCGCTAGCGATTCCTTGTGGCGGGCCGGGCGCATGCACGCTGACGCGGTCGCCAGTTATACGGTGTTTCGTCTGACACGTTGGTGCAGCTGGCTTCCTGGTTAAGCGAGCTGTGTGTCAAGAAGCAGAGTGGCTTGGCAGGGTCGTGTTTCGGAGGACGCTTGGCTCTCGACCGTCGCCTCTCCCGAGGCCGTACGGGAGTTGTTTCGGAGGACGCTTGGCTCTCGACCGTCGCCTCTCCCGAGGCCGTACGGGAGTTGTTTCGGAGGACGCTTGGCTCTCGACCGTCGCCTCTCCCGAGGCCGTACGGGAGTTGTTTCGGAGGACGCTTGGCTCTCGACCGTCGCCTCTCCCGAGGCCGTACGGGAGTTGTTTCGGAGGACGCTTGGCTCTCGACCGTCGCCTCTCCCGAGGCCGTACGGGAGTTGTTTCGGAGGACGCTTGGCTCTCGACCGCCGCCTCTCCCGAGGACGTACGGGAGTTGCAGCGTTGAGACAAGACTGTTACTGTTAATTTGATACCTCAAAATTGGGGAGAAAAAGGGGTAAAAATATCAAATGTATTTTATGGTAATTATTTGAATGCATTCAATATGGTTCCAGTCTTCGCGTTCTCATTGTAGGAGCGGACACCCTGTTTGCAGAGGTGCACAACCTATTCTACACTTGTGAGAAACAAGTTTTGGTTCATTTCATTCCATTTACAAGTTGTCAATTTAGTCATTGTCTTTTGTTTCGATCGCTCCTGTTAGTGTTGAGTAAGGACTCAGAAATATAACTAGGCCTATAGGCTACCTGAAAAATATTTCAAGCCCTCTCCCTTTCGATAACCACACAGCGTGAAAGTGAAAAATGTCATGCTCTGATCCAGTGGAAATGTCATAAAATAGGCCGACCTGATTACTTCTTATCAGTGCTGGACTTGGACTGAATTAGGTGCCGGAACTCATTTTGAGTTCTGGTACCGTTTGTATTTAGGTGCTTGAGCTCCACAATACCTGTGAGTTAATATTCTATAAGAGTAATAACAGCAGTGTGAGGTGGCGGTACTCAGCTCTGATGAGCTCCTGCCCAAGTCAAGCACGGCTTCTTATGTGCAAATAGCCTACAGCTGTGTCTGTCCTGAGCTCACTGCTGGGGAAACTGAGGGCCCAGAATATTCTATACAACGCTGCATGTTCACTAGTGCTGGATTCAACCTAATAGTTTATACAATGTTTCAAGTTCATTGGCTACATGTGTAGCCAACGTGATTTATAGTAGATTTTCTACCTGCAGGCTGAGCAGCTAACCGATCGCTGCAGCTGTACATAGTCTATCGGTAAATAGCCCACCCAATTTGACCTACCTCATCCCCATACTGTTTTTATTTATTTACCTTTCTGCTCTTTTGCACACCAATATCTCTACCTGTACATGACCATCTGATCATTTATCACTCCAGTGTTAATCTGCAAAATTGTAATTATTCGCCTACCTCCTCATGCCTTTTGCACACAATGTATATAGACTCTCTTTTTTTTCTACTGTGTTATTGACTTGTTAATTGTTTACTCCATGTGTAACTCTGTGTTGTCTGTTCACACTGCTATGCTTTATCTTGGCCAGGTCGCAGTTGCAAATGAGAACTTGTTCTCAACTAGCCTACCTGGTTAAATAAAGGTGAAATGAATAAATAAATAAATAAAAATGTTTTTATTTGTTGGCTTTATGTAGGCTATTTTAACATAGTTGGCAATATAATTAACTTTTTAGGTTTGTATAATTTTCATTTAGATTTGGATAGAAGGTTGATTAACCACATGACAATGATTGAGATATGAAGACGTTATTATAAATTAAATTAAACTTTTACGAAAATGTGCATCTGAACCATAACGAACACGCAGATCGGTAGAACTGATAAGATAGATTGGCATTCAACATGAGAAAGGGTGCCAACTCCTCATGTATCCAATTACGGGCAATTTCAGGAGAGTAATGGCAGAATCTGAGAAAGTCAGCAGGAGAGGGAGGAGTTAGGTCAGGTTAAGTGTTTATTTCTTTCTGGTTATCTAGATCTCTGGCGCCCTCTTGAGGCATCAAACCGTAAGCTTAAAGCATCAGACAAGCTCAATGATTTATTAAAACGCATAGGCTGTCTCTATATATGGAAAAATACACGTTTAACCATTTCAACCAATCGATTGGTCGAAAGAACAGACTACTTTCGGTCGACAAATCTTTGTTTTTAGTAGGGGACAGTCATATGCCAAACACATCATGTGTGCTGCACTTGTGCTTCAGGTTGTGATGCGTGGAGCTGGAAGTGGGCAATTCCTGTCTGACAGGAGTCTGTTGAGCAGATGTGAGACGTGTTCCCTCCATCCTTCCCTCCGCCCTCTTGCCAGCTGTTCGTTCCCCAAAATAAACATATAAACCGCTATGCCGGTTATTTGATTCTCTTCATCCGTAATCGTGGGTTATATGGTAATTGTGCCAACCCCCCTTCCTATCCTATCCCAACCCCCCTTCCTATCCTATCCCACCCCCTCCCCCTATCCTATCCCACCCCCTCCCCCTCCCCTATCCTATCCAACCCCCCTTCCTATCCTATCCCACCCCCTCCCCTATCCTATCCCACCCCCTCCCCCTATCCTACCCTATCCTATCCTATCCAACCCCCCCCTTCCTATCCTATCCCACCCCCTCCCCCTATCCTACCCTATCCTATCCTATCCAACCCCCTTCCTATCCTATCCCACCCCCCCCCCCCTATCCTACCCTATCCTTACTGCAGGCTGTTAAGATCAGTTACCCTAAATTGAAGCCAGCGGTGGAGGTCCTCACAGGGCTGCAGTGTTTAATCATGTTTGGAGACTTCACAGAGGACGTCTTCGAGACGAGAGGGTGTGTGTGTGTGTGTGTGTGTGTGTGTGTGTGTGTGTGTGTGTGTGTGTGTGTGTGTATCCTAGTCCTCTCTGTTCCATTTATGGCAACAAGTCACAATGGAGGGGCCAGCGAAGGGTGAGTCAAGGGGGAAGGTGAGGGAGTTTACTGCAGTGGCCAGGAAGTAAGAGGACAACGGGGAGAGAGGATGAGGAGAAGTAGTGTCCTTGGGTGTCAGTGGAGTGAATCTGTCAGAGAGAGAGAGATAGAGGAGAGAGAGAGAGAAACCAGTGTAGAGCCAGACTCTGTACAACAACTGACTGTTTGGGGAATTGACCTCTCACAGGCCCCACAGGCTCCCTGTCTACAATACACACCATCTATCACTGGGGAGAACACGAGTTCAGACACAAGGTCACACATGGTCACTGGGCCTGGACTAGTATTCCCTCAGACTGAAAGTCAACCTGGGAGAAAAAAAAATCTTTAATATTCAATGAATATTGTTACATAATTTCAATCAATTATGTGGTTGAAAATAGTGGACTGATGTGTGTGGGACAGAAGTATCTGAGCAGGGCTTGAATACTGTACAGGATTAATCCTATTTAAATAAGGCCAACAAATGAATGGCCCAGTCCAAACTGTGTGTACATTAAGCATAGGTGCTTCCCTTGTTGTTTCCAGGCTAATCGTGTTTCCATGAACACAACACATAATATGGACCAGAGATGATCTTCCTCCTAATGACAATGAGATGAGCTTCATTATCCATGAGGACACACACCTCTGAGTAGTAGCCATCCCTCCTGTCTGGTCTCTCCTCCTGGGCGGCTTGCTCTGGGCACACTCTGTTTTAGGGTAATGGACTCACTCACAGGTGAGAGAGATGCAAGCAGAGACAGACACAGATTGCATCTGGATGCCCACTGCGCCCCTGTGTGTGTGTGTGTGTGTGTTAGTTAAAGGGAATGGATGGCTGATAAAGGGTCTTTCCTCTGGGATTTCTTGCCTGCCGCAGACTGCAGACAGACAAGGAAACCCACCAAGACGAGGAGCCGCCAACACCGTGAGAAGCCAGCCAAGCACAGTCAAGCAATATACTGTATGGATACATCCAAAACAACCTACTTCCTCTCTCCCTCACCGAGAGCAGAGCAGAGCTGAGCAGCCAACCAGCCACATTCCCATAACGTCTGATACACTCAGGAATATGTGAAATATGTAAATACTGCTGATACATCAAAACACACTACTGTACCCCTCTCCGCCTGTGAGGCCCCCAGTCATCTAAACACACTACTGTACCTCTCTCCCCATGTGAGGCCCCCAGTCATCTAAACACACTACTGTACCTCTCTCCCCCTGTGAGGCCCCCAGGCATCTAAACACACTACTGTACCTCTCTCCCCCTGTGAGGCCCCCAGGCATCTAAACACACTACTGTACCTCTCTACCCCTGTGAAGCCCCCAGTCATCTAAACACACTACTGTACCCCTCTCCCCCTGTGAGGCCCCCAGTCATCTAAACACACTACTGTACCTCTCTCCCCCTGTGAGGCCCCCAGTCATCTAAACACACTACTGTACCTCTCTCCCCCTGTGAGGCCCCCAGTCATCTAAACACACTACTGTACCTCTCTCCCCCTGTGAGGCCCCCAGGCATCTAAACACACTACTGTACCCCTCTACCCCTGTGAAGCCCCCAGGCAGTCAGTCATCTAAACACACTACTGTACCCCTCTCCCCCTGTGAGGCCCCAGGCAGTCAGTCATCTAAACACACTACTGTACCTCTCTCCCCCTGGGAGGCCCCAGGCATCTAAACACACTACTGTACCCCTCTCCCCCTGTGAGGCCCCCAGTCATCTAAACACACTACTGTACCCCTCTCCCCCTGGGAGGCCCCCAGGCATCTAAACACACTACTGTACCTCTCTCCCCCTGTGAGGCCCCCAGTCATCTAAACACACTACTGTACCTCTCTCCCCATGTGAGGCCCCCAGTCATCTAAACACACTACTGTACCTCTCTCCCCATGTGAGGCCCCCAGGCAGTCAGTCATCTAAACACACTACTGTACCTCTCTCCCCCTGTGAGGCCCCCGGGTAACCAGTCAAGTCTCAACCATAACATCTGATATCGTCTACTCCAAACTCAGATATATCTAAACACACTACTCCTTCTGCATCTCTCTCCCTCTACCATTTATTTTCCTCTCCACCCTGAGGCCCCAGAGCAGAACAGAGTTAACCGTCTGATAGTGTACAGCTACAGAAAGTAGGGCCACGTTGAATAGTGAAAACATAGATACATCCAAACCAACAGCTCCCTTAACTCTCCCAATACCCTGAGACCCCCAGAGCAGAGCAGCCTAGACTGACTGAACTGAAACCCCCAGAGCAGCCAACCTAGACTGACTGAACTGAGACCCCTAGAGCAGAGTAGCCAGCCAAGACTGGCTGAACTGAGACCCCTAGAGCAGAGTAGCCAGCCAAGACTGGCTGAACTGAGACCCCTAGAGCAGAGCAGCCAGCCAAGACTAGGCTGAACTGAGACCCCTAGAGCAGAGCAGCCAGCCGAGTCTGACTGAACTGAGACCCCTAGAGCAGCCAGCCAAACAAACTCCTCCTCCCCTCTTCCTTCACTATTGTTTCCCCTCATCCCTCCACCACTCCCTCTCCCCCCTCTCTCTACATGACTCACAGCCCCAGCAGCCCAAAGCCAGCCAGGGTATTAGGCCTACCCGCAGATCTGCCCAGATCCCTCGTCAGCATGCGTGGACACACACAGCACAAATCCACAACAAACCCTTTATCCTCTTAGACCCGTGTCTCTGTCTCACCAACTCTCCCTCCTTTCCATCGCTCTTCCTCTGCTCCTATCTCCCTCTCTGATCAGCAGATAGCTACATAACTCCGGCTGGCCAGGTCAGGATATGATATGCCTCTCTTAGTAAGAGAAGTCTATTACGAGGTACGTCACTGCACTGCATGGTCAGCCATTACAGAGGGTTTCATCAGCCCTGTTACTAGATATTACATAACATATAGCCTAGCCTAGACCTGTTACTAGTGATTACATAACATATAGCCTAGCCTAGACCTGTTACTAGTGATTACATAACATCTAGCCTAGACCTGTTGCTAGTTAGTACATAACATATAGCCTAGCCTAGACCTGTTACTAGTGATTACAACATATAGCCTAGCCTTGTTACTAGTTATTACATAACATATAGCCTAGCCCTGTTGCTAGTTATTACATAACATATAGCCTAGCCCTGTTACTAGTTATTACATAACATATAGCCTAGCCTTGTTACTAGTTATTACATAACATATAGCCTAGCCCTGTTGCTAGTTATTACATAACATATAGCCTAGCCCTGTTACTAGTTATTACATAACATATAGCCTAGACCTGTTACCAGTTATTACATAACATATAGCCTAGCCTTGTTACTAGTTATTACATAACATATAGCCTAGCCTAGACCTGTTACCAGCTATTACATAACATATAGCCTAGCCCTGTTGCTAGTTATTACATAACCTAGCCCTGTTACTAGTGATTACATAACATATAGCCTAGACCTGTTGCTAGTTATTACATAACATATAGCCTAGCCAAGACCTGTTGCTAGTTATTACATAACATATAGCCTAGCCCTGTTACTAGTTATTACATAACATATAGCCTAGCCTTGTTACTAGTTATTACATAACATATAGCCTAGCCCTGTTACTAGTTATTACATAACATACAGCCTAGCCTAGCCCTGTTGCTAGTTATTACATAACATATAGCCTAGCCTTGTTACTAGTTATTACATAACATATAGCCTAGCCCTGTTACTAGTTATTACATAACATATAGCCTATACCTGTTGCTAGTTATTACATAACATATAGCCTAGCCCTGTTACTAGTTATTACATAACATATAGCCTAGCCTAGCCTTGTTACTAGTTATTACATAACATATAGCCTAGCCTAGACCTGTTGCTAGTTATTACATAACATATAGCCTAGCCTAGCCTTGTTACTAGTTATTACATAACATATAGCCTAGCCTAGACCTGTTGCTAGTTATTACATAATATATAGCCTAGACCTGTTGCTAGTTATTACATAACATATAGCCTAGCCCTGTTACTAGTTATTACATAACATACAGCCTAGCCTAGCCCTGTTGCTAGTTATTACATAACATATAGCCTAGCCCTGTTACTAGTTATTACATAACATATAGCCTAGCCTAGACCTGTTGCTAGTTATTACATAACATATAGCCTAGCCCTGTTACTAGTGATTACATAACATATAGCCTAGCCTAGACCTGTTGCTAGTTATTACATAACATATAGCCTAGCCTTGTTGCTAGTTATTACATAACATATAGCCTAGACCCGTTGCTAGTTAGTACATAACATATAGCCTAGCCTAGACCTGTTGCTAGTTATTACATAACATATAGCCTAGCCTAGACCTGTTGCTAGTTATTACATAACATACAGTCGTGGCCAAAAGTTTTGAGAATGACTCAAATATGACTTTTTACCAAGTCTGCTACCTCAGTTTGTATGATGGAAATTTGCATATACTCCAGAATGTTATGAAGAGAAATCAGATGAATTGCAATTATTTGCAAAATCCCTCTTTGCCATGCAAATGAACTGAATCCACAAAAAACATTTCCACTGCATTTCAGCCCTGCCACAAAAGGACCAGCTGACATCGTGTCAGTGATTCTCTCGTTAACACAAGTATGAGTGTTGACGAGGACAAGGCTGAAGATCAGACTGGAAGCTTCAAAAGGAGGGTGGTGCTTGGAATCATTGTTCTACTACTAGTTACCCCTAGCCTAGACCAGTTATTACTTAACATATAGCCTAGACCTACTACTACCACCCGTCACTATATAACAACAATAGGTCCCAGTCACTGTGACCTGACTCTGCCTGTCTGTTTATTCCTAACAAGGGAGCTGCTTGATGTTGTTGTGGTCTGTGTTTTCTCCAACAGCAGATAAAAGAAGCGTGTGCCACAACAGGGTGAACACAACACGATAGCGAGACTGGTCTATAGGCGTGTCTGCTGCCACAGTGTAAAGTTGATCACATCTTAGCAGGAGAAAAGAGGAAGAAAAAACACACAGAGAGAGAGAGAGAGAGAGAGAAGAGAGAGAGGAGAGAGAAGAGAGAGAGAGAGAGAGAGAGAGAGAGAGAAGAGAGAGAGAGAGAGAGAGAGGAGAGAGAAGAGAGAGAGGAGAGAGAGAGAGCGAGACACAGAAGAGAGAAAGAAGAGAGAGAGAGAGAAGAGAGAGAGAGAGCGAGCGAGACACAGAAGAGAGAAAGAAGAGAGAGAGAATAGAGAAGAGAGAGAAGAGAGAAGAGAGAGAAGAGAGAGAGAGAGAGAACGAGACACAGAAGAGAGAGAGAAGAGAGAGAGAGAGCGAGACACAGAAGAGAGAAAGAAGAGAGAGAGAAGAGAGAGAGGAGAGAGAAGAGAGAGAAGAGAGAGAGAGAGAGAACGAGACACAGAAGAGAGAGAGAAGAGAGAGAGAGAGAGAGAGAGACACAGAAGAGAGAAAGAAGAGAGAGAGAAAGAGAGAGAGAGAGAGAGAGGTCTCTTGATCAGCTGTGCTGGTACCAGACCTTGTGGTATACTGAGCCCGTTAAACCAGAAAGACGTGTTTCACACCACTTGGCTTTTCAAGGTCGGAGCTGGCCTGCTTCCCTCTCTCCCTATTCCCCCTCCCTCTATGGCTCTCTCCCCTCCAGCCTGCCTGCCTGCCTGCCTCCCTCCCGCCTGCCCACCTGCCTGCCTCCCTCCCTCCTCCAGCCTGCCTCCCTCCCTCCCTCCTCCAGCCTGCCTCCTTCCCACCCTCTCTCCTCCAGCCTGAGTCCCTCCCTCCCAGGCAGAGAATACAGTCCCATGGGACGACCTACCTAGTGCCTCTTTGTACTGTACACCTCTCTCACTGTTTCTCTCCCTCCCTCATTCTCCTTCGCTCTTGTTCCCTCTCCCTCCCTTCCTATTTTGCTCTCCCTCCCTCTCTTTCCATCTCTTGTTAGTCTCCCTGCCTCTTTCTTTCTACATCTCAGAGAAAAATAGCATCCTCCTCTCCTGGTCTCAGGAAAAGAGGGATGGCAGAGAGATCCGATTCCTCTTTCTCTCTTTAATCCCTCTCTCACTTTCCTCTGAGACCACTACTATATATGCGTCCCAAATGGCACCCTAGTCCCTATATAGTGCAGTACTTTAGACCAGAGCCCTAGTCCATATATAGTGCAGTACTTTAGACCAGAGCCCTAGTCCATATATAGTGCAGTACTTTAGACCAGAGCCCTAGTCCATATATAGTGCAGTACTTTAGACCAGAGCCCTAGTCCATATATAGTGCAGTACTTTTGAGCAGAGATATTACTCTACCCCCCCCACTATTTTTCCTTCATCTCCCTATCTTCCTCCCCATCTCTCTCCCTCGGGCAGGGACCCCACCGTGACCTCTCACCTGGCTGGGGCTGGCTGGCTGAGGTAACAGCCAGGTAATGGGATTGGTGTAGGTGAGAGACATCAACATGAAAGGAGAGTGATTGGAATGACTGATCAGACTAGAACTCCAGACAGTCTTTATTTCATATGTGGGGTTCCAGCCCTGAATGCTGATTGGCTGACGGCCGTGGTATATCAGACCGTATACCACGGGTATGACAAAACATTTTATTTTGTCTGCTCTTATTACGTTGGTAACCAGTTTATAATAGCAATAAGGCACCTCAGGGATTTGTGGTATATGGCCAATATACCCCGGCTAAAGTCTGTCCGGGCACTCCGCAATGCGTTGTGCATAAGAACAGCCCTTAGCTGTGGTATATTGGCCATATACCACACCCCCTCGTGCCTCATTTCTTAAATATATGACAGGGGTGGTTTCCATGTCAAACACACAATAGATACAAATTAAAAATTTAAAAATTGCATAGCCGGCTAAAATTATAAACAAATTATTTTACTGAATAAAAAGACAGTAGAGATTGGAAACAGAATATGTTCTGTTTTGTAATTGGATGCCTTCTGGGGTTGGAAACAGGGAGACAGCATTGTGACAGCATGTATCAGAGACACCATGAAAAGATGCTGCTGAAGCCCTTTGAAGCCCACCCAGCCAGCAGCCAGGCAGTCACCCAGCCAGGCAGTCACCCAGCCAGGCAGTCACCCAGCCAGGCAGTCACCCAGCCAGGCAGTCACCCAGCCAGGCAGTCACCCAGCCAGGCAGCTCTGTGCTGTGGATGACTCATCCTAACAACACGACAGAACCCTCAAAGCTACACCAGACGGACACTTGAAACACATTGAGCCACAAAGAGAGAGAGGGAGAGCACCAGAACGGTGAATGTAATTCCACCACTACTGCCAATTCATTTCCCAGTGATACTTCTGCAGTTGTCATGATAACCTTCATGAGGGGGAGTACGAACAAAAACAACCCCACCTAAAGGGTGAGTATGGTTAGGCCCATGTCTCCAGGCAACCAGCCAACCGCTGTGTGCTGTGTGTTTTGATTTGAACACAGGCAGCCAATCTGCGTGTACGGAACACATAACCCTGGGAGCTGATTTGGCAGCAGCCGTTTCACTCCGACATGGGATTGGCCGGGGAGGAAAACAGGCTTCCTGCTTTGTCTGTCCCCATCGGGCCACTCCCTCTGGTGTTAGGGTGAGCTCAGGACAAGCCTTCTCCTGGCAGGACGTGGGGGGGTGGCGAGAGGAGGCACTCAAACATCAAGTACTGTGACAACTCTCCTTAGGAAGAGAGAGAGAGAGAAAGATAGTGATTCTCCCTCGCCTCGCTCTCTTTCTCTAAAACAATACAGAAATACACTATGGAAAAAGAAGAAACAGGACGTCAGAAATTGGAAAACACTAAACAAACAACATGAAGAATTATCTATCCAAAACAGAGATGTCTGGGTAAACCACTTCTCCAATCTGATTGGCTCTATAACAAAGAATAAACAGCAAAAACATATACATGATCAAATACAACATTTTAGAATCAACTATTAAAGACTCCCAGAACCCACTGGATTCTCCAATTACATTGAATCAACTATTAAAGACTCCCAGAACCCACTGGATTCTCCAATTACATTGAATCAACTATTAAAGACTCCCAGAACCACCTGGATTCTCCAATTACATTGAATCAACTATTAAAGACTCCCAGAACCCACTGGATTCTCCAATTACATTGAATCAACTATTAAAGACTCTCCAGAACCCTCTGGATTCTCCAATTACATTGAATCAACTATTAAAGACTCCCTCCAGAACAACTATTAAAGACTGGATTCTCCAATTACATTCAACTATTAAAGACTCCCCCAGAACCCCTGGATTCTCATTGAATCAACTATTAAAGACTCCCAGAACCCACTGGATTCTCCAATTACATTGAATCAACTATTAAAGACTCCCAGAACCCACTGGATTCTCCAATTACATTGAATCAACTATTAAAGACTCCCAGAACCCACTGGATTCTCCAATTACATTGAATCAACTATTAAAGACTCCCAGAACCCACTGGATTCTCCAATTACATTGAATCAACTATTAAAGACTCCCAGAACCCACTGGATTCTCCAATTACATTGAATCAACTATTAAAGACTCCCAGAACCCACTGGATTCTCCAATTACATTGAATGAACTACAGGACAAAATAAAAACCCTCCAACCCAAAAAGGCCTGTATTGTTGATGGTATCCTCAATGAAATGATCAAATATACAGACAACAAATTCCAAACTCTTTAACATCATCCTTAGCTCTGGCATCTTCTCCAATATTTGGAACCAAGGACTGATCACCCCAATCCACAAAAGCGGAGACAAATTTGACCCCAATAACAAGCGTGGGGGATATGCGTCAACAGCAACCTTGGGAAAATCCTCTGCATTATCATTAACAGCAGACTCGTACATTTCCTCAGTGAAAACAATGTACTGAGCAAATGTCAAATTGGATTTTTATAAAATTACCGTACGACAGACCACGTATTCACCCTGCACACCCTAACTGACAAACAACAGACCACGTATTCACCCTGCACACCCTAACTGACAACCAAACAAACTAAAACAAAGGCAAATGCTTGATTTAAAAAAAGCTTGACTCAATTTGGCATGAGGGTCTACTAGACAAATTGATGGAAAGTGGTGTTGGGGAAAAAACATTATAAAATCCATGTACACAAACAACAAGTGTGCGGTTAAAATTGGCAAAACAAACGTTTCTTTCCACAGGGCCGTGGGGTAAGACAGGGTGCAGCTTAAGTCTCACCCTCTTCAACATATATATCAACGAATTGGCGAGGGCCGCACCCGGCCTCACCCTACTAGAATCTGAAGTCAAATATCTACTGTTTGCTGATGATCTGGTGATTCTGTCCCTAACCAAGGAGGGCCTACAGCAGCAACACAACTAGACCCAACCAAATCATGAGAAAAAGATAATATCTTGACACATTGGAAACAACAAAAAAACTGAGCAAACTAGAATGACTATTTGTCCCTAAACAGAGAGCACACAGTGGCAGAATACCTGACCACTATGAGTGACCCAAACTTAAGGAAAGCTTTGACTATGTACAGACTCAGTGAGCATAGCCTTGCTATTGAGAAAGGCCGTCATAGCCTGTCTTCTCTTGAGAGCCATATCTGCCTATGGCCACACTGCCCACAAACTGAGGTGGAAACTGAGCTGCACTTCCTAACCTCCTGCCAAATGTATGACCATATAAGAGACACATATTTCCCTCAGATTACACAGACCCACAAAGAATTTGAAAACAAACCCGATTTTAATAAACTCCCATATCTACTGGGTGAAATACCACAGTGTGACATCACAGCAGCAAGATGTGTGACCTGTTGCCACGAGAAAAGGTCAACCAGTGAAGAACAAAGACCATTGTAAATACAACCCATATTTATGTCGATTTATTTTCCCTTTTGTACTTTTTTAAAACTATTTGCACATAATATGACATTCTTTTGGAACTTTTGAGAGTGTAATGTTAACTGATATATTTTTTAAATGGTTTATAATCTATTTCACTTGCTTTGGCAATGTAAACATATGTTTCCCATGCCAATAAAGCCCTTAAATTGAAATGAGAGAGGAAGACAACAGAGCGAGGGAGACAACAGAGAGAGGGAGACAACAGAGAGAGGGAGACAACAGAGCGAGGGAGACAACAGAGAGAGGGAGACAACAGAGAGAGGGAGACAACAGAGAGAGGGAGACAACAGAGAGAGGGAGACAACAGAGAGAGGGAGACAACAGAGAGAGGGAGACAACAGAGAGAGGGAGACAACAGAGAGAGGGAGACAACAGAGAGAGGGAGACAACAGAGCGAGGGGAGACAACAGAGCGAGGAGACAACAGAGAGAGGGAGACAACAGAGAGAGGGAGACAACAGAGAGAGGGAGACAACAGAGAGAGGGAGACAACAGAGAGAGGGAGATAACAGAGAGAGGGAGACAACAGAGAGAGGGAGACAACAGAGAGAGGGAGACAACAGAGAGAGGGAGACAACAGAGAGAGGGAGACAACAGAGAGAGGGAGACAACAGAGCGAGGGAGACAACAGAGAGAGGGAGACAACAGAGAGAGGGAGACAACAGAGCGAGGGAGACAACAGAGCGAGGGAGACAACAGAGCGAGGGAGACAACAGAGCGAGGGAGACAACAGAGCGAGGGAGACAACAGAGCGAGGGAGACAACAGAGCGAGGGAGACAACAGAGCGAGGGAGACAACAGAGCGAGGGAGACAACAGAGCGAGGGAGACGAGAGCGAGCGAGATCTCATCATGGTTTACCTCTCACAGGGAGGGAGAGATGTGATTTGTAGCCCACAACCTACCTACAGCAAAGTCATTAAATGTATATGGGCTGCATGAGGTAGAGAAGAGGAAAATAAATCATAGAAGGTTAAGGAGAGCGAGAGAGAGAGAGCAGCCTGGACTGACCAGCTAAACAGAGAGAGAGCAGCCTGGACTGACCAGCTAAACAGAGAGAGAGCAGCCTGGACTGACCAGTTAAACAGAGAGAGCAGTCTGGACTGACCAGCTAAACAGAGAGAGAGCAGCCTGGACTGACCAGCTAAACAGAGAGAGAGCAGCCTGGACTGACCAGCTAAACAGAGAGAGAGCAGCCTGGACTGACCAGCTAAACAGAGAGAGAGCAGCCTGGACTGACCAGCTAAACAGAGAGAGAGCAGCCTGGACTGACCAGCTAAACAGAGAGAGAGCAGCCTGGACTGACCAGCTAAACACAGAGAGAGCAGCCTGGACTGACCAGCTAAACAGAGAGAGCAGTCTGGACTGACCAGTTAAACAGAGAGAGCAGCCTGGACTGACCAGCTAAACAGAGAGAGAGCAGCCTGGACTGACCAGCTAAACAGAGAGAGAGCAGCCTGGACTGACCAGCTAAACAGAGAGAGCAGCCTGGACTGACCAGCTAGACAGAGAGAGCAGCCTGGACTGACCAGCTAGACAGAGAGAGCAGCCTGGACTGACCAGCTAAACAGAGAGAGCAGCCTGGACTGACCAGCTAAACAGAAAGCAGCCTGGACTGACCAGCTAAACAGAGAGCAGCCTGGACTGACCAGCTAAACAGAGAGAGCAGCCTGGACTGACCAGCTAAACAGAGAGAGCAGCCTGGACTGACCAGCTAAACAGAGAGAGCAGCCTGGACTGACCAGCTAAACAGAGAGCAGCCTGGACTGACCAGCTAAACAGAGAGAGCAGCCTGGACTGACCAGTTAAACAGAGAGAGCAGCCTGGACTGACCAGCTAAACAGAGAGCAGCCTGGACTGACCAGCTAAACAGAGAGCAGCCTGGACTGACCAGCTAAACAGAGAGCAGCCTGGACTGACCAGCTAAACAGAGAGCAGCCTGGACTGACCAGCTAAACAGAGAGCAGCCTGGACTGACCAGCTAAACAGAGAGAGCAGCCTGGACTGAGCGAACGGTCCAGTCAGTGGAAAACTACTGCCCTAACAACACAGGGAAGTGATGGCCTCCTGTTGTCTTGTTGAGAGGTAAACTCTCCCCTAACAACACGGGGAAGTGATGGCCTCCTGTTGTCTTGTTCTGAGGTAAACTCTCCTCTCTGGTGACGGCCACCTGTTGTCTTGTTCTGAGGTAAACTCTTCCCTCTGGTGACGGCCTCCTGTTGTTTTGTTCTGAGGTAAACTCTCCCCTCTGGTGACGGCCTCCTGTTGTCTTGTTCTGAGGTAAACTCTCCCCTCTGGTGACGGCCACCTGTTGTCTTGTTCTGAGGTAAACTCTTCCCTCTGGTGACGGCCATCTTAGTATTACAAACATTGAAACAAGTTAAAACAGAGAAGTCTTCTGGATAGATGGCTGTACAGTTAGTGTTCCTGACCCTCTCACTCTTTTCTTTCTCCCTCTCAGTCTCGTCTCTCCCTCTCTTTTCTTTCTCCCTCTCAGTCTTGTCTCTCCCTCTCTTTTCTTTCTCCCTCTCCGTCGCGTCTCTCCCTCTCTTTTCTTTCTCCCTCTCCGTCACGTCTCTCCCTCTCTTTTCTTTCTCCCTCTCAGTCTCGTCTCTCCCTCTCTTTTCTTTCTCCCTCTCCATCTCGTCTCTCGCTCGCTCTTTCGTTGTTCTTGGCAGGACTGAGGGCTAAATTCTACTGTGCTGTGCAGACTGAGGGAGGGGAAGAGAGAGCTGAGTGGAGGAAGGGAGGGAGTTGAGGAGGGAGGGAAGGAGAGAGAGGGAGCTAAGTGGAGGGAGGGAAGGAGAGAGAGGGAGCTGAGTGGATGGAGGGAAGGAGAGAGAGGGAGCTGAGTGGAGGGAGAGAAGGAGAGAGAGGGAGCTGAGTGGAGGGAGAGAAGGAGAGAGAGGGAGCTGAGTGGAGCGAGAGAAGGAGAGAGAGGGAGCTGAGTAGAAGGAGAGAGAGGGAGCTGAGTGGAGCGAGAGAAGGAGAGAGAGGGAGCTGAGTAGAAGGAGAGAGAGGGAGCTGAGTGGAGCGAGAGAAGGAGAGAGAGGGAGCTGAGTGGAAGGAGAGCAGGAGGGAAGGAGAGAGAGGGAGCTGAGTGGAGGGAGAGAAGGAGAGAGAGGGAGCTGAGTCGAGGGAGAGAAGGAGCTGAGTGGAGGGAGAGAAGGAGAGAGAGGGAGCTGAGTGGAGCGAGAGTGGGGAGGGAAGGAACTGTGTGCCACAGGGAGACCGAGGCTCCACTCCAGTAGGAAGACACTGCTGGCCTTGCCAAGCCTCCAAACTGCCTCCACAAGCCTTCCTGTTGTCTGGGTTGACAGATCCTCTAGACAGGGGGTATCAAACATACGGCCTTGTGGGATGGATGCGGACCGCAAGCACATTCAATTCAGCACCCTGGTTGTTTGAGTAAAACATTTATTTTTGGGGAGTGGGAAAAACAAACTCAATCAATAATGGACATACCTTTATAGTCTCACCACTCTGTCCAGCTTGCTAACGGTCATCGAGACGGAAGCTCGACAGTCCGGGAACATCGGAAATTCCAAAAGCGATGGATAGAGGACTATTTGTCCAATTTTAACGGCGTGGAAGTACAATCAATGTTTAAGCCCCAAGGACATTGAAGAACTGAATTCAACACGCTGGGTAAAATGGGTTTAGGTTCTGGGTTCACCTCTCCACAGTGAGAGACGTCTTCCAGCTACAGACCTGAACAAAACACAACCAGTAAAGTGTTTCTTCCATGAAGAGGAGCAGAGTAAAACCCAGCTCGATGACAGCTACACCTGCTGAGTAGTACCTCACCACATCCCTTATCTTGTCAGTATGATTACAGGGAGGATGTGATAACACCATCAGCAGATTCCAAACATCAGACAGTCCAATGATAAATTACCCCCACTGCAGAGGTTCAAATCCAGATCGCTGGCTGATAACATGTCCATCCAGATCGCTGACTGATAACATGTCCATCCAGATCGCTGACTGATAACATGTCCTTCCAGATCGCTGACTGATAACATGTCCTTCCAGATCGCTGGCTGATAACATGTCCATCCAGATCGCTGGCTGATAACATGTCCATCCAGATCGCTGACTGATAACATGTCCATCCAGATCGCTGGCTGATAACATGTCCATCCAGATCGCTGCCTGAACGTGTCCTTTTAAATGTAACCTTTATTTAACCAGAGACCTGGTCGTTGTGGACCTGGTCGTTATGGACCTTATGGACCTGGTCGTTGTGGACCTGGTCGTTGTGGATCTGGTCGTTGTGGACCTGGTCGTTGTGGACCTTATGGACCTGGTCGTTGTGGACCTCGTCGTTATGGACCTTATGGACCTGGTCGTTATGGACCTGGTCATTGTGGACCTGGTCGTTTTGGACCTGGTCGTTATGGACCTGGTCGTTGTGGACCTGGTCGTTGTGGACCTGGTCGTTATGGACCTTATGGACCTGGTCGTTGTGGACCTGGTCATTGTGGACCTGGTCGTTGTGGACCTGGTCATTGTGGACCTGGTCATTGTGGACCTGGTCGTTGTGGACCTTATGGACCTGGTCGTTATGGACCTTGTGGACCTGGTCATTGTGGACCTGGTCGTTGTGGACCTGGTCGTTGTGGACCTGGTCGTTTTGGACCTGGTCGTTTTGGACCTGGTCGTTGTGGACCTGGTCGTTGAGGACCTGGTCGTTTTGGAACTGGTCGGTGTGGACCTGGTCGGTGTGGACCTGGTCGGTGTGGACCTGGTCGTTTTGGACCTGGTCGTTTTGGACCTGGTCGTTTTGGACCTGGTCATTTTGGACCTGGTCGTTATGGACCTGGTCGTTATGGACCTGGTTGTTTTGGAGCTAAAATTCATGCCTCCAGCTGTAGACAGTAAATACAATCTAAGAGCTTTGGGACACTGGTCCCACAAACAAACAACTTATCCAGACATCAATAAGGAACGCTCCAGTCAACTCACAGGTGTGTTGTACTACTCATCTGTGTTAAATGCTCCAGTCAACTCACAGGTGTGTTGTACTACTCATCTGTGTTAAATGCTCCAGTCAACTCACAGGTGTGTTGTACTACTCATCTGTGTTAAATGCTCCAGTCAACACACAGGTGTGTTGTACTACTCATCTGTGTTAAATGCTCCAGTCAACACACAGGTGTGTTGTACTACTCATCTGTGTTAAATGCTCCAGTCAACACACAGGTGTGTTGTACTACTCATCTGTGTTATATGCTCCAGTCAACACACAGGTGTGTTGTACTACTCATCTGTGTTATATGCTCCAGTCAACACACAGGTGTGTTGTACTACTCATCTGTGTTAAATGCTCCAGTCAACACACAGGTGTGTTGTACTACTCATCTGTGTTATATGCTCCAGTCAACACACAGGTGTGTTGTACTACTCATCTGTGTTATATGCTCCAGTCAACACACAGGTGTGTTGTACTACTCATCTGTGTTAAATGCTCCAGTCAACACACAGGTGTGTTGTACTACTCATCTGTGTTATATGCTCCAGTAAACTCACATGTGTGTTGTACTACTCATCTGTGAGTTGACTGGAGCATTGGTTGGTTGTATCCCTGAGAGGACAGGGGAAATACCTCCCCATGTCTCCCACTATTATACAGGATCCTTCTGCTGTGAAACAACGAGTCCTCTCCTGGGTACTGTTAGTTAACATCCTGGTACAAGTCCTCTCCTGGGTACTGTTAGTTAACATCCTGGTACAAGTCCTCTCCTGGGTACTGTTAGTTAACATCCTGGTACAAGTCCTCCCTGGGTACTGTTAGTTAACATCCTGGTACAAGTCCTCTCTTGGGTACTGTTAGTTAACATCCTGGTACAAGTCCTCTCCTGGGTACTGTTAACATCCTGGTACAAGTCCTCTCCTCTCTCCTGGGTACTGTTAGTTAACATCCTGGTACAAGTCCTCTCCTGGGTACTGTTAGTTAACATCCTGGTACAAGTCCTCTCCTGGGTACTGTTAGTTAACATCCTGGTACAAGTCCTCTCCTGGGTACTGTTAGTTAACATCCTGGTACAAGTCCTCTCCTGGGTACTGTTAGTTAACATCCTGGTACAAGTCCTCTCCTGGGTACTGTTAGTTAACATCCTGGTACAAGTCCTCTTCTGGGTCCTGTTAGTTAACATCCTGGTACAAGTCCTCTCCTGGGTACTGTTAATTAACATCCTGGTACAAGTCCTCTCCTGGGTACTGTTAGTTAACATCCTGGTACAAGTCCTCTTCTGGGTCCTGTTAGTTAACATCCTGGTACAAGTCCTCTCCTGGGAACTGTTAGTTAACATCCTGGTACAAGTCCTCTCCTGGGTACTGTTAGTTAACATCCTGGTACAAGTCTTCTCCTGGGAACTGTTAGTTAACATCCTGGTACAAGTCCTCTCCTGGGTACTGTTAGTTAACATCCTGGTACAAGTCCTCTCCTGGGTACTGTTAGTTAACATCCTGGTACAAGTCCTCTCCTGGGTACTGTTAACATCCTGGTACAAGTCCTCTCCTGGGTACTGTTAGTTAACATCCTGGTACAAGTCCTCTCCTGGGTACTGTTAGTTAACATCCTGGTACAAGTCCTCTCCTGGGTACTGTTAGTTAACATCCTGGTACAAGTCCTCTTCTGGGTCCTGTTAGTTAACATCCTGGTACAAGTCCTCTCCTGGGTACTGTTAATTAACATCATGGTACAAGTCCTCTCCTGGGTACTGTTAGTTAACATCCTGGTACAAGTCCTCTCCTGGGTACTGTTAACATCCTGGTACAAGTCCTCTCCTGGGTACTGTTAGTTAACATCCTGGTACAAGTCCTCTCCTGGGTACTGTTAGTTAACATCCTGGTACAAGTCCTCTCCTGGGTACTGTTAGTTAACATCCTGGTACAAGTCCTCTCCTGGGTACTGTTAGTTAACATCCTGGTACAAGTCCTCTCCTGGGTACTGTTAGTTAACATCCTGGTACAAGTCCTCTTCTGGGTCCTGTTAGTTAACATCCTGGTACAAGTCCTCTCCTGGGTACTGTTAATTAACATCCTGGTACAAGTCCTCTCCTGGGTACTGTTAGTTAACATCCTGGTACAAGTCCTCTTCTGGGTCCTGTTAGTTAACATCCTGGTACAAGTCCTCTCCTGGGAACTGTTAGTTAACATCCTGGTACAAGTCCTCTCCTGGGTACTGTTAGTTAACATCCTGGTACAAGTCTTCTCCTGGGAACTGTTAGTCAACATCCTGGTACAAGTCCTCTCCTGGGTACTGTTAGTTAACATCCTGGTACAAGTCCTCTCCTGGGTACTGTTAGTTAACATCCTGGTACAAGTCCTCTCCTGGGTACTGTTAACATCCTGGTACAAGTCATCTCCTGGGTACTGTTAGTTAACATCCTGGTACAAGTCCTCTCCTGGGTACTGTTAGTTAACATCCTGGTACAAGTCCTCTCCTGGGTACTGTTAGTTAACATCCTGGTACAAGTCCTCTTCTGGGTCCTGTTAGTTAACATCCTGGTACAAGTCCTCTCCTGGGTACTGTTAATTAACATCATGGTACAAGTCCTCTCCTGGGTACTGTTAGTTAACATCCTGGTACAAGTCCTCTTCTGGGTCCTGTTAGTTAACATCCTGGTACAAGTCCTCTCCTGGGAACTGTTAGTTAACATCCTGGTACAAGTCCTCTCCTGGGTACTGTTAGTTAACATCCTGGTACAAGTCTTCTCCTGGGTACTGTTAGTTAACATCCTGGTACAAGTCCTCTCCTGGGTACTGTTAGTTAACATCCTGGTACAAGTCCTCTCATGGGTACTGTTAGTTAATATCCTTGTACAAGTCCTCTCCTGGGTACTGTTAACATCCTGGTACAAGTCCTCTCCTGGGTACTGTTAGTTAACATCCTGGTACAAGTCCTCTCCTGGGTACTGTTAGTTAACATCCTGGTACAAGTCAAGTCCTCAAGTCCTCCCTGGGTACTGTTAGTTAACATCCTGGTACAAGTCCTCTCCTGGGTACTGTTAGTTAACATCCTGGTACAAGTCCTCTCCTGGGTACTGTTAGTTAACATCCTGGTACAAGTCCTCTCCTGGGTACTGTTAGTTAACATCCTGGTACAAGTCCTCTCCTGGGTACTGTTAGTTAACATCCTGGTACAAGTCCTCTCCTGGGTACTGTTAGTTAACATCCTGGTACAAGTCCTCTCCTGGGTACTGTTAACATCCTGGTACAAGTCCTCTCCTGGGTACTGTTAGTTAACATCCTGGTACAAGTCCTCTCCTGGGAACTCCATTAGCAGCCTGGCATGCTCCTCCAACAGCAGCCATTCCCACACCGCCACCAGATCCCCCCCCAAGCCATTCCCACCACACCCCCACCAGACCCCCCCCAGCCATTCCCACACCGCCACCAGACCCCCCACAGCCATTCCCACACCGCCACCAGACCCCCCCCCACAGCCATTCCCACAACACCACGAGACTCCCCTCCAGCCATTCCCACAACACCACTAACCCCCCCCCCTTCAGCCATTCCCACAACACCACTAACCCCCCCGCCTCCAGCCATTCCCACAACACCACTAGACCCCACATTTTTCTTTTTTCACAATGCTCTATTTTCAGGGATAAAAACGCTCGTTGCTAGGAAACTCGGGGTAGGTGAGCGAACGCACGCTCAAGCTAGAGGGAGAGAGGGAGAAAATAAAGGCAGGAAGAGAGAGCTACTCTGTCTAAGAGTACTCCTCATATCCAGTGATTAGTACCACCTTCTACAGGCCTCACCTCCCCACAGCCATTAGAAAAGCTCCTGACGGACCCACTACACTGTACCCAGCCACAGAGCAGTTAAGATATAGACCCACTACACTGTACCCAGCCACAGAACAGTTAAGATATAGACCCACTACACTGTACCCAGCCACAGAACAGTTAAGATGTAGACCCACTACACTGTACCCAGCCACAGAACAGTTAAGATGTAGACCCACTACACTGTACCCAGCCACAGAACAGTTAAGATGTAGACCCACTACACTGTACCCAGCCACAGAACAGTTAAGATGTAGACCCACTACACTGGACTCAGTCACAGAACAGTTAAGCTGTAGACCCACTACACTGTACCCAGCCACAGAACAGTTAAGCTGTAGACCCACTACATACACCAAGTCACTCTGCTCCGTCATATCCTCACATGGTCTCTCCTATCATTGCTATGCGGATGGACCTCTCCTCTTCTCTCTATACACCAAGTCACTCTGCTCCGTCATATCCTCACATGGTCTCTCCTATCATTGCTATGCGGACGGACCTCTCCTCTTCTCTCTATACACCAAGTCACTCTGCTCCGTCATATCCTCACATGGTCTCTCCTATCATTGCTATGCGGACGGACCTCTCCTCTCCTCTCTATACACCAAGTCACTCTGCTCCGTCATATCCTCACATGGTCTCTCCTATCATTGCTATGCGGATGGACCTCTCCTCTTCTCTCTATACACCAAGTCACTCTGCTCCGTCATATCCTCACATGGTCTCTCCTATCATTGCTATGCGGATGACAACTACATTTCTGACATGTCTGCGTGACTGGCAGATATCTCAGCTTGGATGTCGGTCCACCACCTCAAGCTCGATAAGACGGAGCTGCTCTTCCTCCCGAGGAAGGCCTGCCCGCTCAATGACCTCTCCATCATGATTGCCAACGCCAGTGTCGCCTTCCCAGAATGCAAAGAACCTTGGTGTGACCCTGGTCAATACTTCTGTTCTGGACTTGGGGACTGTGAAGAGACCTCTTGTGGCTTGTCTTGTGGGGTATGTATGGGTGTCCGAGCTGTGTGCCAGTAGTTTAGACAGACAGCTCGGTGCATTCAACATGTCAATACCTCTCATAAATAAAAGTAGTGATGAAGTCAATCTCTCCTCCACTTTCAGCCAGGAGAGATTGACATGCATATTATTAATATTAGCTCTCTGTGTACATCCAAGGGCCAGCTGTGCTGCCCTGTTCTGAACCCCCCCCCCCCAGCTCTGACTCTGCTGATAGTACATGTTTCCTAAATAAAGTAGCTTACTTTGACTGAGACACTGTATGTGGTTGTCTCACCTAGCCTAGATATCTTAAGATGAATAGACTAACTGAAAGCCACTCTGGCTAAGAGCGTGTGCTAAATGACTGAAATGCATTGTGTCAGATCAGTTAGGCCTATTACTAGAATAAACTAATGCATTTTATTGATGAATGCATTTTATTGATTGAGAACTTGAAAGAAGTCAGGAATCACTTCTAAAGTCTCCAGTCAGAGCTGTCAGTGTTTTCCTGCCAGAAAACTCTCGTCCCCACGGTGAAGGGGTGTGTGTGTGTAGTACATGTTGTGTGTCAGCAGGCAGGGTGTGTAGGGGGCAGCAGAGAACTGATGGGACATTGACCTGTAGAAGCTTCTAGCTGAGGGGAACAGACACACACACACGTGAATGCCTACATGGCACAGAGACACACACACGTGAATGCCTACATGGCACAGAGACACACACACGTGAATGCCTACATGGCACAGACACACACACACGTGAATGCCTACATGGCACAGAGACACACACACACGTGAATGCCTACATGGCACAGAGACACACACACGTGAATGCCTACATGGCACAGAGACACACACACGTGAATGCCTACATGGCACAGACACACGTGAATGCCTACATGGCACAGAGACACACACACGTGAATGCCTACATGGCACAGAGACACACACACGTGAATGCCTACATGGCACAGAGACACACACACGTGAATGCCTACATGGCACAGAGACACACACACGTGAATGCCTACATGGCACAGACACACACACGTGAATGCCTACATGGCACAGACACACACACACACACGTGAATGCCTACATGGCACAGAGACACACACACGTGAATGCCTACATGGCACAGAGACACACACACGTGAATGCCTACATGGCACAGAGACACACACACGTGAATGCCTACATGGCACAGAGACACACACACGTGAATGCCTACATGGCACAGACACACACACACGTGAATGCCTACATGGCACAGAGACACACACACGTGAATGCCTACATGGCACAGAGACACACACACGTGAATGCCTACATGGCACAGAGACACACACACGTGAATGCCTACATGGCACAGAGACACACACACGTGAATGCCTACATGGCACAGAGACACACACACGTGAATGCCTACATGGCACAGACACACACACACACGTGAATGCCTACATGGCACAGACACACACACACGTGAATGCCTACATGGCACAGACACACACACACACGTGAATGCCTACATGGCACAGAGACACACACACACGTGAATGCCTACATGGCACAGAGACACACACACGTGAATGCCTACATGGCACAGAGACACACACACGTGAATGCCTACATGGCACAGAGACACACACACGTGAATGCCTACATGGCACAGACACACACACACGTGAATGCCTACATGGCACAGAGACACACACACGTGAATGCCTACATGGCACAGAGACACACACACGTGAATGCCTACATGGCACAGAGACACACACACGTGAATGCCTACATGGCACAGAGACACACACACGTGAATGCCTACATGGCACAGAGACACACACACGTGAATGCCTACATGGCACAGACACACACACGTGAATGCCTACATGGCACAGAGACACACACACGTGAATGCCTACATGGCACAGAGACACACACACGTGAATGCCTACATGGCACAGAGACACACACACGTGAATGCCTACATGGCACAGACACACACACGTGAATGCCTACATGGCACAGAGACACACACACGTGAATGCCTACATGGCACAGAGACACACACACGTGAATGCCTACATGGCACAGAGACACACACACGTAAACTAATGTACTTAATGTACACAAAAACACATGTGCATTTGAACACACTTGCACCACACAGACTACTCAACGGCTGATGATAGAGAGCCGTTCATAGCTACAGATATACCCTCACCTGAACCCTGCTGACAATGACGAGAGAGAGAGAGACAGAGACAGAGACAGAGAGAGAGAGAGACAGAGAGACAGAGAGAGAGAGACAGAGAGAGACAGAGAGAGAGAGACAGAGAGACAGAGAGAGACAGAGAGAGAGAGAGAGACAGAGAGAGAGAGAGAGACAGAGAGACAGAGAGACAGAGAGAGAGAGCTTATACCCTGATGAGTGGAGTAGGCTACCTCTCAGCATTTGGGCCTGTGCTCATTCACAAAGCATCTCATGATCGCTGATCTAGGATCAGGTCCCCCACGTCCATACAATCTTATTTATTATGATCTATTATGTAGTATGGAAAACTAGTGTCTCAGAGTAGGAGTGCTGATCAGTTCTCCCTTTTAAATCATAATGAATAAGAGCTTATGGACATGGACGAACCTGATCCTAGTTCAGCACTTACTCCGAGATGTGTTATACATATGAATATGGAGCAACTGGTCTATTAAAAAGGCTAAGCTACTCTGTGTAGAGTGTCATTTTTTAATTATTTTTTTATTTTATTTTTACCTTTATTTAACTAGGCATGTCAGTTTAAGAACAAATTCTTATTTTCAATGACGGCCTAGGAACAGTGGGTTAACTGCCTGTTCAGAGGCAGAACAACAGATTTGTACCTTGTCAGCTTGGGGGTTTGAACTTGGAACCTTCCGGTCACTAGTCCAACGCTCTAACCACTAGGCTACCCTGCCGCCGCATATAAAACATGGGTTCCATCCAGCAGCATCCCACCCTGCATCCCACTGCTGGGTTGCTTCTGAAGCGAAACAGGGATTACATTTATAATGGATCACCATTAGCTGCTGTCAAAGCTACTCTTCCTGGGCTCCAGCAAAATGAAGGCAGTTTATAATTTTTTTTAAACATTACAATACACTCACAACACACTGTCTGCCCTCAGGCCCCTAACTACACCACATATCTACAGTACTAAATCCATGTGTATGTATAGTGCGTATGTTATCATGTGTTGTAAGTCGCTCTGGATAAGAGCGTCTGCTAAATGACTTAAATGTCAAATGTAAATGTAATGTGTATATATGTCTGTGCCAATGTGTGTGTTGCTTCACAGTCCCTGCTGTTCCATAAGGTGGTTTTATTATCTGTTTTTAAACCTAGTTTTACTGTTTGAATCAGTTACCTGATGTGGAATAAGAGTTCCATGTAGTCATGGCTCTATGTAGTACTGTGGAATAGAGTTCCATGTAGTCATGGCTCTATGTAGTACTGTGGAATAGAGTTCCATGTAGTCATGGCTCTATGTAGTACTGTGGAATAGAGTTCCATGTAGTCATGGAATAGAGTTCCATGTAGTCATGGCTCTATGTAGTACTGTGGAATAGAGTTCCATGTAGTCATGACTCTATGTAGTACTGTGGAATAAGAGTTCCATGTAGTCATGGCTCTATGTAGTACTGTGGAATAGAGTTCCATGTAGTCATGGCTCTATGTGTGGAATAGAGTTCCATGTACTGTGGAATAGAGTTCCATGTAGTCATGGCTCTATGTAGTACTGTGGAATAGAGTTCCATGTAGTCATGGCTCTATGTAGTACTGTGGAATAGAGTTCCATGTAGTCATGGTCATGGCTCTATGTAGTACTGTGGAATAGAGTTCCATGTAGTCATGGCTCTATGTGGTACTGTGGAATAGAGTTCCATGTAGTCATGGCTCTATGTGGTACTGTGGAATACTGTGGAATAGTTCCATGTAGTCATGGCTCTATGTAGTACTGTGGAATAGAGTTCCATGTAGTCATGGCTCTATGTGGTACTGTGGAATAGAGTTCCATGTAGTCATGGCTCTATGTAGTACTGTGGAATAGAGTTCCATGTAGTCATGGCTCTATGTAGTACTGTGGAATAGAGTTCCATGTAGTCATGGCTCTATGTAGTACTGTGGAATAGAGTTCCATGTAGTCATGGCTCTATGTAGTACTGTGGAATAGAGTTCCATGTAGTCATGGCTCTATGTAGTACTGTGGAATAGAGTTCCATGTAGTCATGGCTCTATGTAGTACTGTGGAATAGAGTTCCATGTAGTCATGGCTCTATGTGGTACTGTGGAATAGAGTTCCATGTAGTCATGGCTCTATGTAGTACTGTGGAATAGAGTTCCATGTAGTCATGGCTCTATGTAGTACTGTGGAATAGAGTTCCATGTAGTCATGGCTCTATGTGGTACTGTGGAATAGAGTTCCATGTAGTCATGGCTCTATGTAGTACTGTGGAATAGAGTTCCATGTAGTCATGGCTCTATGTAGTACTGTGGAATAGAGTTCCATGTAGTCATGGCTCTATGTAGTACTGTGGAATAGAGTTCCATGTAGTCATGGCTCTATGTAGTACTGTGGAATAGAGTTCCATGTAGTCATGGCTCTATGTAGTACTGTGGAATAGAGTTCCATGTAGTCATGGCTCTATGTAGTCATGGCTACTGTGGAATAGAGTTCCATGTAGTCATGGCTCTATGTGGTACTGTGGAATAGAGTTCCATGTAGTCATGGCTCTATGTAGTACTGTGGAATAGAGTTCCATGTAGTCATGGCTCTATGTAGTACTGTGGAATAGAGTTCCATGTAGTCATGGCTCTATGTGGTACTGTGGAATAGAGTTCCATGTAGTCATGGCTCTATGTAGTACTGTGGAATAGAGTTCCATGTAGTCATGGCTCTATGTAGTACTGTGGAATAGAGTTCCATGTAGTCATGGCTCTATGTAGTACTGTGGAATAGAGTTCCATGTAGTCATGGCTCTATGTAGTACTGTGGAATAGAGTTCCATGTAGTCATGGCTCTATGTGGTACTGTGGAATAGAGTTCCATGTAGTCATGGCTCTATGTAGTACTGTGGAATAGAGTTCCATGTAGTCATGGCTCTATGTCTGTGGAATGGTTCCATGTAGTCATGGCTCTATGTAGTACTGTGGAATAGAGTTCCATGTAGTCATGGCTCTATGTGGTACTGTGGAATAGAGTTCCATGTAGTCATGGCTCTATGTGGAGTACTGTGGAATAGAGTTCCATGTAGTCATGGCTCTATGTAGTACTGTGGAATAGAGTTCCATGTAGTCATGGCTCTATGTAGTACTGTGGAATAGGCTCTATGTGGTACTGTGGAATAGAGTTCCATGTAGTCCATGTAGTCATGGCTCTATGTAGTACTGTGGAATAGAGTTCCATGTAGTCATGGCTCTATGTAGTACTGTGGAATAGAGTTCCATGTAGTCATGGCTCTATGTGGTACTGTGGAATAGAGTTCCATGTAGTCATGGCTCTATGTGGTACTGTGGAATAGAGTTCCATGTAGTCATGGCTCTATGTAGTACTGTGGAATAGAGTTCCATGTAGTCATGGCTCTATGTAGTACTGTGGAATAGAGTTCCATGTAGTCATGGCTCTATGTGGTACTGTGGAATAGAGTTCCATGTAGTCATGGCTCTATGTAGTACTGTGGAATAGAGTTCCATGTAGTCATGGCTCTATGTAGTACTGTGGAATAGAGTTCCATGTAGTCATGGCTCTATGTGGTACTGTGGAATAGAGTTCCATGTAGTCATGGCTCTATGTAGTACTGTGGAATAGAGTTCCATGTAGTCATGGCTCTATGTAGTACTGTGGAATAGAGTTCCATGTAGTCATGGCTCTATGTGGTACTGTGGAATAGAGTTCCATGTAGTCATGGCTCTATGTAGTACTGTGGAATAGAGTTCCATGTAGTCATGGCTCTATGTGGTACTGTGGAATAGTTCCAGTTCCATGTAGTCATGGCTCTATGTAGTACTGTGGAATAGAGTTCCATGTAGTCATGGCTCTATGTAGTACTGTGGAATAGAGTTCCATGTAGTCATGGCTCTATGTAGTACTGTGGAATAAGAGTTCCATGTAGTCATGGCTCTATGTAGTACTGTGGAATAGAGTTCCATGTAGTCAGGGCTCTATGTAGTACTGTGGAATAGAGTTCCATGTAGTCATGGCTCTATGTAGTACTGTGGAATAGAGTTCCATGTAGTCATGGCTCTATGTGGTACTGTGGAATAGAGTTCCATGTAGTCATGGCTCTATGTAGTACTGTGGAATAGAGTTCCATGTAGTCATGGCTCTATGTGGTACTGTGGAATATAGTTCCATGTAGTCATGGCTCTATGTGGTACTGTGGAATAGAGTTCCATGTAGTCATGGCTCTATGTAGTACTGTGGAATAGAGTTCCATGTAGTCATGGCTCTATGTAGTACTGTGGAATAGAGTTCCATGTAGTCATGGCTCTATGTGGTACTGTGGAATAGAGTTCCATGTAGTCATGGCTCTATGTAGTACTGTGGAATAGAGTTCCATGTAGTCATGGCTCTATGTGGTACTGTGGAATAGAGTTCCATGTAGTCATGGCTCTATGTAGTACTGTGGAATAGAGTTCCATGTAGTCATGGCTCTATGTGGTACTGTGGAATAGAGTTCCATGTAGTCATGGCTCTATGTAGTACTGTGGAATAGAGTTCCATGTAGTCATGGCTCTATGTAGTACTGTGGAATAGAGTTCCATGTAGTCATGGCTCTATGTAGTACTGTGGAATAGAGTTCCATGTAGTCATGGCTCTATGTAGTACTGTGGAATAGAGTTCCATGTAGTCATGGCTCTATGTAGTACTGTGGAATAGAGTTCCATGTAGTCATGGCTCTATGTAGTACTGTGGAATAGAGTTCCATGTAGTCAGGGCTCTATGTAGTACTGTGTGCCTCACATAGTCTGTTCTGGGCTTGGGGACTGTGAAGAGACCTCTTGTGGCTTGTCTTGTGGGTTATGTATGGGTGTCCGAGCTGTGTGCCAGTAGTTTAGACACACAGCTCGGTGCATTCAACATGTCAATACCTCTCATAAATAAAAGTAGTGATGAAGTCAATCTCTCCTCCGCTTTCAGCCAGGAGAGATTGACATGCATATTATTAATATTAGCTCTCTGTGTACATCCAAGGGCCAGCCGTGCTGCCCTGTTCTGAGCCAATTGCAATTTTCCTAAGCACCTGACCACACGACTGAACAGTAGTCAAGGTACGACAAAACTAGGGCCTGTAGGACCTGCCTTGTTGATAGTGTTGTTAAGAAGGCAGAGTATTGCTTTATTATAGACAGACCATGACAGATTACAAGTTTACAATCTAGGGTTACTCCAAGCAGTTTAGTCATCTCAACTTATTCAATTTCCACATGATTTATTACAAGATTTAGTTGAGGTTTAGGGTTTAGTGAGAATTTTATTCCAAATACAATACTTTTAGTTTTACAAATATTTAGGGCCAACTTATTCCTTGCCAGCCACTCTGAAACTAACTGCAGCTCTTTGTTGAGAGTTGCAGTCATTTCAGTCACTATAGTAGCTGACGTGTATTGTGTTGAGTCATCCGCATACATAGAAACTCTGGCTTTACTCAAAGTCAGTGGCATGTCGTTAGTAAAAATTGTAAAAAGCCATGGGCCGAGACAGCTACCCTGGGGAATTCCTGATTCTAACTGGATTATATTTGAAAGGCTTCCTTTAAAGAACACCCTCTGTGTTCTGTTAGACAGCTAACTCTTTATCCACATTATAGCAGGGGGTGTAAAGCCATAACACATGTTTTTCCAGCAGCAGACTATGATCAATAATGTCAAAAGCTGCATTGAAATCTAACAAGACAGCCCACATAAATAATTGTATCATCAATGTCTCTCAGCTAATCATCAGTCATTTGTGTAAGTGCTGTGCTTGTTGAGTCTCCTTCCTTATAAACATGCTGAAATTCTGTTGTCAATTTGTTTACTGTAAATCACATTGTATCTGGTCAACCACAATTTTTTCCAGAAGTTTACTAAGGGTTGGTTCTGGTCAGACCCTGGATGGGAGACCAGATGCTGCTGAAAGTGGTGTTGGAGGGCCAGTAGGAGGCACCCTTTCCTCTGGCCTAAAAAAAAAATATCCCAATGCTCCAGGGCAGTGATTGGGGCATTGTCTTGTGTAGACATGTCTTTCAGATGGGACGTTAAACAGGTGTCCTGACTCTCTGTGGTCACTAAAGATCCCTTGGTACTTAGTGTAATAGTAGGGGTGGTAACCCCAGTGACCTGACTAAATTTCCAATCTGGTCTTCATACCATCATGACCACCTAATCATCCCCAGTTTCCAATAGGCTCATTCAGCCCCCCTCCTCTCCCCTGTAACTATTCCCCAGGTCGTTGCTGTAAATGAATGTGTTCTCAGTCAACTTACCTGGTAAAACAAGGGTTAAATAACAAAAAAAACAGAGCCTGACCAATCACATAGTGATTTACCTCATGACCTAAGGGTGTATATTCTCAAGAGACTAAACGGTCTTCCTCTCAGTCTTCTCATCCAGCTGCAATTCAGCAAGACGACGGGAATAACAAACAGTTATTCCTTCTGTTCCTATAGTCATTACCCAGGTTGTCTCCTGGGTAGCCACCACACACAGCACTGTGTGTATTGTGCGGGCCTACCAATGTGTGAAACAGTATACACCAGAAATGTAGGGTCTTCATTGGGGCCTTCATTCATATTCTAGAGTGGCCTCCTCTCCTCGTCTCCTTTCCTTCCTTCAGGAATGATCTGACAGAACCTGAACCTACGGAGGTATCTGGTGTGGGTGGGGAGCTACCAGTACCACCCACAGTACATACATTATCCTGCAGATGTATGCATAGTTATACCTGCTACACCAGACAGTGTGAAATATCATACATCAGAAATGTAGGGTCTTAATTGGTCCCTTTTCTTTGATTTTACTTTAAAAAGAGCAATGCTGCCATTGGCCTCTCGTTTTGTTCCCTCCCTCCTTTTATTTGATCTCCCTCGTTCCGTTCCCTCCGTTATCAGGGCTGTTTGTGTGTGTGTGTGTGTGTGTGTGTGTAGCAGCCCTGGCTACGAGATCATCTCTTTGTGGAGACACTTTAGTGCACTCCTGCGTGTGGAAATGGAAGCAAACAGCTGTTCCTCACAGAGAAGACATCCTCCACCCTTCCTCGTTCTGTTATACTTGTGGTATACTGTCTGATATACTATGGCTTTCAGCCAATCAACATTCAGGGCTCGAACCACCCAGTGTATAATGGTGTATAGATAATGATTCAGTTGGCCTGCCCTGCAGCCCTGCACTTCAGACACGCAGTTCCCTGTGGGGACGCACGCACGCACACACACACACACACACACACACACACACACACACACAAGCTTACAGACCAACACACTCACACGTAAATACACATACACGCTCTGACATGGCCATGCGTGGGTTACTAATGCCCTCATCACATCTCTTCCTTCTCTGAGATGGTTCACATCATTAGTGTGTGAGTAAGGCAGGGACAATTACATGGCCCGACACACACACACACACACAATGAATAATCCGGCGCACGCAGCATCAGTTTGAAGGACGAGAGGAATATTGCTGGTGAGGCTGTTTTACTGAGGTCATGTTTCTATTGATGACGATGCCGGTGTGACTGACTGACTGACTGGTCTGAGTGAAAGAGACTGACTGTCTGAGTGAGAGAGACTGACTGTCAGTGACAGAGACTGACTGTCTGACTGACTGAGTGAGAGACTGACTGAGTGAGAGAGAGACTGACTGACTGACTGACTGAGAGAGAGAGACTGACTGACTGACTGAGTGAGAGACTGACTGACTGAGTGAGAGACTGACTGTCTGACTGAGTGAGAGACTGACTGAGTGAGTGAGAGACTGACTGACTGAGTGAGAGACTGACTGACTGAGTGAGAGACTGACTGACTGAGTGAGAGACTGACTGACTGAGTGAGAGACTGACTGACTGCTGGCGAATCAAGTGTGAGTTAGTTAGCGTAGCACGTCTGTGAGTAATCTAGACTGCGGGGTTAAATTTGACAGGGCCCGGTTGTATAAAACATCTTACGTGTTTCCCTTAAGGGTTTACCTTAAGGAATAACTTCCCCTTGCCTACAGGATTTTAAGGGTGTTGCATATAGCCCCTCAAACATTTCATTAGTTAAGGGCATCATTTAAGGGTTTTATGGCAGTTTGAAGGCATGTATGGCAGAAAGAGTCTTTGTTACCATGGAGATGACACGATTCACTGACTGAAAATCTCAGAGATCACATTGATTTTTGGAAGATCGCAAAATAGAACTTCTACATCCAAGACAGGAAAAAACATTTTATTCAGAAGACATTTCCTTTTAGTTACTTTTTTTCTCTGAACTTGTTTCAATTACTTTCTAACATGTCAAGCTAACTTACAGAGTAGCTAGCTAGCTAACCAGCAGGCTCTGTAGCCATGGATTGTGAACCTTCCATTGTTTAGCTAACGTAAACTCTTCATCGCCTTGGTCCGTACAATTGCCCTTATTTTAGCGCCCCAAAAACGTAATACTTCCAGATCGACTGTAATGGCAATACCATTGTAAAGCACAATTTCTCCCCTTTCCAACAAAATCAATTACATGACCTGCCCGTTTCTGCATAATTCAAGCAAGCAATGAGCCCCGTCGGGTCTTTTTAAAAATGGCGGGTGGGGAAGAGAAACTAATGCATGATAGTGAGAAGGAGAAATGTTGCGTGGGAAAATTGCTTTTTTTTCACTCGATCTGTCCAACTTATCACCTTATCGCCTCTAAAATGTAAATAAAACACTATAAAGAGTTTATATAATGTGTCATTACATACCTTTTTGAAGGTTTGTGTCAAATTTGAATCTGGTTTTTAGGGCGGTGCTAAAGTGATCTTCAGAAGTAAACAGCAGGTTTTTAGGGCGGTGCTAAAGTGATCTTAGAAGTAAACAGCAGGTTTTTAGGGCGGTGCTAAAGTGATCTTAGAAGTAAACAGCAGGTTTTTAGGGCGGTGCTAAAGTGATCTTAGAAGTAAACAGTGGCTTTGAGAATGATGATCTCATGCATTGATGACGATAAAAAATGACCAGGTTTCCCCCCGTCACTGACCATTTCTTGTTTTTAAAGGATGATAGAAGTGATACACCTGGTGGAGAGAGATTGTAAGACAGAAATAGTTGCTTTATGCCTGCTGTACGTTACGACATGACACGTCAAGATGTAAAGGAGGGTCCGTTTTTTCAACTTTTGTCCAATACTATAGAGCCATTACCATGTCGATCAACGCTTGAATAGAAACCTAGTTCACAGCCCCGATTTTGATGTCAACACAGTCGCTACAATCCCATTCGTTTTCTTTGTAGCCTCGTTTGAATGTTGCGGTTGCGCACATTTGTACGGAATGGGGTGAGTTTACGCTAGCTAGCTAACCAGCAGGCTCTGTAGCCATGGATTGTGCACCTTGTTTAGCTAAGTAGCTAGCTAGCTAACCAGCAGGCTCTGTAGCCATGGATTGTGCACCTTGTTTAGCTAAGTAGCTGGCGGATGTTTTCCTTCTGAAACCAGGGCAGGGGAAAGCAACATTCACATCCACATACGCTGCGTTCATTAATATATATACTGAATTAAGCACTTCAGGGACCTCATGTGCACCCTTACATTTTACACTTCATTTAAGGAGGGAAATCCCTTCAGAATGTTTTGTGTATATGACTAAAAGTTAAGGAATAACTTCAAGATGTTTTATGCAACTGCAGCAGGTAGCCTAGTGGTTAGAGCATTGGACTAGTAACCGAAAGGTTGCAATATCGAATCCCCGAGCTGACAATTAAAAAAATAAAATAAATTCAATCTGTTGTTCGTTCGGCCCCTGAACAAGGCAGTTAACCCACTGTTCATAGACCGTCATTGAAAATAAGAACTTGTTCTTAACTGACTTGCCTAGTTAAATAAAAAAAATAAAAACCGGGCCCAAGTCCTTGGTGAAGCTGCTGCAGAACAATCATTATGAGGACTGGGAGGGGAGACCAGGCAGCGGGTCCGTCAGTGGAGACCAGGTAGCGGGGTCCGTCAGTGGAGTAGAGACCAGGCAGCGGGGTCCGTCAGTGGAGTAGAGACCAGGCAGCGGGGTCCGTCAGTGGAGTGGAGACCAGGCAGCGGGGTCCGTCACTGGAGTGGAGACCAGGCAGCGGGGTCCGTCACTGGAGTGGAGACCAGGCAGCGGGGTCCGTCACTGGAGTGGAGACCAGGCAGCGGGGTCCGTCACTGGAGTGGAGACCAGGCAGCGGGGTCCGTCACTGGAGTGGAGACCAGGCAGCGGGGTCCGTCACTGGAGTGGAGACCAGGCAGCGGGGTCCGTCACTGGAGTGGAGACCAGGCAGCGGGGTCCGTCACTGGAGTGGAGACCAGGCAGCGGGGTCCGTCACTGGAGTGGAGACCAGGCAGCGGGGTCCGTCACTGGAGTGGAGACCAGGCAGCGGGGTCCGTCACTGGAGTGGAGACCAGGCAGCGGGGTCCGTCACTGGAGTGGAGACCAGGCAGCGGGGTCCGTCACTGGAGTGGAGACCAGGTAGCGGGGTCCGTCAGTGGAGACCAGGTAGCGGGGTCCGTCAGTGGAGTGGAGACCAGGCAGCGGGGTCCGTCATTGGAGTGGAGACCAGGTAGCGGGGTCCATCATTGGAGTGGAGACCAGGTAGCGGGGTCCGTCAGTGGAGACCAGGTAGCGGAGTCCGTCAGTGGAGTGGAAACCAGGCAGCGGGGTCCGTCAGTGGAGTGGAGACCAGGTAGCGGGGTCCGTCAGTGGAGACCAGGCAGCGGGGTCCGTCAGTGGAGTAGAGACCAGGCAGCGGGGTCCGTCAGTGGAGTAGAGACCAGGCAGCGGAGTCCGTCAGTGGAGACCAGGCAGCGGGGTCCGTCAGTGGAGTAGAGACCAGGCGGCGGGGTCCGTCAGTGGAGACCAGGCGGCGGGGTCCGTCAGTGGAGTGGAGACCAGGCGGCGGGGTCCGTCACTGGAGTGGAGACCAGGCGGCGGGGTCCGTCACTGGAGTGGAGACCAGGCGCGGGGTCCGGGGTCCGGCAGCGGGTCCGTCACTGGAGTGGAGACCAGGCAGCGGGGTCCGTCACTGGAGTGGAGACCAGGCAGCGGGGGGGTCCGTCACTGGAGTGGAGACCAGGCAGCGGGGTCCGTCACTGGAGTGGAGACCAGGCAGCGGGGTCCGTCACTGGAGTGGAGACCAGGCAGCGGGGTCCGTCACTGGAGTGGAGACCAGGCAGCGGGGTCCGTCACTGGAGTGGAGACCAGGCAGCGGGGTCCGTCACTGGAGTGGAGACCAGGTAGCGGGGTCCGTCAGTGGAGTGGAGACCAGGCAGCGGGGTCCGTCAGTGGAGTGGAGACCAGGCAGCGGGGTCCGTCAGTGGAGTGGAAACCAGGCAGCGGGGTCCGTCACTGGAGTGGAGACCAGGCAGCGGGGTCCGTCAGTGGAGTGGAGACCAGGCAGCGGGGTCCGTCAGTGGAGTGGAGACCAGGCAGCGGGGTCCGTCAGTGGAGTGGAGACCAGGCAGCGGGGTCCGTCAGTGGAGTGGAGACCAGGCAGCGGGGTCCATCAGTGGAGTGGAGACCAGGTAGCGGGGTCCGTCAGTGGAGACCAGGCAGCGGGGTGGAGTGGAGACCAGGTAGCGGGGTCCGTCAGTGGAGTGGAGACCAGGCAGCGGGGTCCGTCAGTGGAGTGGAGACCAGGCAGCGGGGTCCGTCAGTGGAGTGGAAACCAGGCAGCGGGGTCCGTCAGTGGAGTGGAGACCAGGCAGCGGGGCAGGGAGACCAGGCAGCGGGGTCCGTCAGTGGAGACCAGGCAGCGGGGTCCGTCAGGTGGAGACCAGGTGGCGGGGTCCGTCAGTGGAGACCAGGCAGCGGGGTCTCGTCACTGGAGTGGAGACCAGGCAGCGGGGTCAGTGGAGTGGAGACCAGGCAGCGGGGTCCGTCAGTGGAGTGGAGACCAGGCAGCGGGGTCCGTCAGTGGAGTGGAAACCAGGCAGCGGGGTCCGTCAGTGGAGTGGAGACCAGGCAGCGGGGTCCGTCACTGGAGTGGAGACCAGGCAGCGGGGTCCGTCACTGGAGTGGAGACCAGGCAGCGGGGTCCGTCACTGGAGTGGAGACCAGGCAGCGGGGTCCGTCACTGGAGTGGAGACCAGGCAGCGGGGTCCGTCACTGGAGTGGAGACCAGGCAGCGGGGTCCGTCAGTGGAGACCAGGTAGCGGGGTCCGTCAGTGGAGTGGAGACCAGGCAGCGGGGTCCGTCAGTGGAGTGGAGACCAGGCAGCGGGGTCCGTCAGTGGAGTGGAGACCAGGCAGCGGGGTCCGTCAGTGGAGTGGAGACCAGGCAGCGGGGTCCATCAGTGGAGACCAGGTAGCGGGGTCCATCAGTGGAGACCAGGTAGCGGGGTCCGTCAGTGGAGTGGAGACCAGGTAGCGGGGTCCATCATTGGAGACCAGGTAGCGGGGTCCGTCAGTGGAGACCAGGTAGCGGAGTCCGTCAGTGGAGTGGAAACCAGGCAGCGGGGTCCGTCAGTGGAGTAGAGACCAGGCAGCGGGGTCCGTCAGTGGAGACCAGGTAGCGGGGTCCGTCAGTGGAGACCAGGTGGCGGGGTCCGTCAGTGGAGACCAGGTGGCGGGGTCAGTCAGTGGAGACCAGGCGGCGGGGTCCGTCAGTGGAGTAGAGACCAGGCGGCGGGGTCCGTCAGTGGAGTGGAGACCAGGCGGCGGGGTCCGTCACTGGAGTGGAGACCAGGCGGCGGGGTCCGTCACTGGAGTGGAGACCAGGCAGCGGGGTCCGTCACTGGAGTGGAGACCAGGCAGCGGGGTCCGTCACTGGAGTGGAGACCAGGCAGCGGGGTCCGTCACTGGAGTGGAGACCAGGCAGCGGGGTCCGTCACTGGAGTGGAGACCAGGCAGCGGGGTCCGTCAGTGGAGACCAGGTAGCGGGGTCCGTCAGTGGAGTGGAGACCAGGCAGCGGGGTCCGTCAGTGGAGTGGAAACCAGGCAGCGGGGTCCGTCAGTGGAGTGGAGACCAGGCAGCGGGGTCCATCATTGGAGTGGAGACCAGGTAGCGGGGTCCATCAGTGGAGACCAGGTAGCGGGGTCCATCAGTGGAGACCAGGTAGCGGGGTCCGTCAGTGGAGTGGAGACCAGGTAGCGGGGTCCATCATTGGAGACCAGGTAGCGGGGTCCGTCAGTGGAGACCAGGTAGCGGGGTCCGTCAGTGGAGACCAGGTAGCGGAGTCCGTCAGTGGAGTGGAAACCAGGCAGCGGGGTCCGTCAGTGGAGTAGAGACCAGGAAGCGGGGTCCGTCAGTGGAGACCAGGTAGCGGGGTCCGTCAGTGGAGACCAGGTGGCGGGGTCCGTCAGTGGAGACCAGGTGGCGGGGTCCGTCAGTGGAGTAGAGACCAGGCGGCGGGGTCCGTCAGTGGAGTAGAGACCAGGCGGCGGGGTCCGTCACTGGAGTGGAGACCAGGTAGAGGGGTCCGTCAGTGGAGACCAGGTAGCGGGGTCCGTCAGTGGAGTGGAGACCAGGCAGCGGGGTCCGTCAGTGGAGTGGAGACCAGGCAGCGGGGTCCGTCACTGGAGTGGAGACCAGGCAGCGGGGTCCGTCACTGGAGTGGAGACCAGGCAGCGGGGTCCATCACTGGAGTGGAGACCAGGCAGCGGGGTCCGTCACTGGAGTGGAGACCAGGCAGCGGGGTCCGTCACTGGAGTGGAGACCAGGCAGCGGGGTCCGTCACTGGAGTGGAGACCAGGCAGCGGGGTCCGTCACTGGAGTGGAGACCAGGCAGCGGGGTCCGTCACTGGAGTGGAGACCAGGCAGCGGGGTCCGTCACTGGAGTGGAGACCAGGCAGCGGGGTCCGTCACTGGAGTGGAGACCAGGCAGCGGGGTCCGTCACTGGCCAGGCAGCGGGGTCCGTCACTGGAGTGGAGACCAGGTAGCGGGGTCCGTCAGTGGAGACCAGGTAGCGGGGTCCGTCAGTGGAGTGGAGACCAGGCAGCGGGGTCCGTCAGTGGAGTGGAAACCAGGCAGCGGGGTCCGTCAGTGGAGTGGAGACCAGGCAGCGGGGTCCATCATTGGAGTGGAGACCAGGTAGCGGGGTCCATCAGTGGAGACCAGGTAGCGGGGTCCGTCAGTGGAGTGGAGACCAGGCAGCGGGGTCCATCATTGGAGTGGAGACCAGGTAGCGGGGTCCATCATTGGAGTGGAGACCAGGTAGCGGGGTCCGTCAGTGGAGACCAGGTAGCGGAGTCCGTCAGTGGAGTGGAAACCAGGCAGCGGAGTCCGTCAGTGGAGTGGAGACCAGGCAGCGGGGTCCATCATTGGAGTGGAGACCAGGTAGCGGGGTCCGTCAGTGGAGTGGAGACCAGGCAGCGGGGTCCATCATTGGAGTGGAGACCAGGTAGCGGGGTCCGTCAGTGGAGTGGAGACCAGGCAGCGGGGTCCGTCAGTGCTAACTCAGAGTCTGAGTTTCTTAATGCTGCTGTACCAACTCATGGATACTAGGGTGGCTGGCGGAAGGTTGTCCTAACAAACTCATGGATACTAGGGTGGCTGGGTGAACTCAGAGTCTGTTTCTAATGCCAAACTCATGGATACTAGGGTGGCTGGGGGACGGTTGTCCTAACCAACTCATGGATACTAGGGTGGCTGGGGGACGGTTGTCCTAACCAACTCATGGATACTAGGGTGGCTGGGGGACGGTTGTCCTAACCAACTCATGGATACTAGGGTGGCTGGGGGACGGTTGTCCTAACCAACTCATGGATACTAGGGTGGCTGGGGGACGGTTGTCCTAACCAACTCATGGATACTAGGGTGGCTGGGGGACAGTTGTCCTAACCAACTCATGGATACTAGGGTGGCTGGGGACGGTTGTCCTAACCAACTCATGGATACTAGGGTGGCTGGGGGACGGTTGTCCTAACCAACTCATGGATACTAGGGTGGCTGGGGGACGGTTGTCCTAACCAACTCATGGATACTAGGGTGGCTGGGGGACGGTTGTCCTAACCAACTCATGGATACTAGGGTGGCTGGGGGACGGTTGTCCTAACCAACTCATGGATACTAGGGTGGCTGGGGACGGTTGTCCTAACCAACTCATGGATACTAGGGTGGCTGGGGGACGGTTGTCCTAACCAACTCATGGATACTAGGGTGGCTGGGGGGGGACGGTTGTCCTAACCAACTCATGGATACTAGGGTGGCTGGGGACGGTTGTCCTAACCAACTCATGGATACTAGGGTGGCTGGGGGACGGTTGTCCTAACCAACTCATGGATACTAGGGTGGCTGGGGGACAGTTGTCCTAACCAACTCATGGATACTAGGGTGGCTGGGGGACAGTTGTCCTAACCAACTCATGGATACTAGGGTGGCTGGGGGACAGTTGTCCTAACCAACTCATGGATACTAGGGTTGCTGGGGGACAGTTGTCCTAACCAACTCATGGATACTAGGGTGGCTGGGGGACAGTTGTCCTAACCAACTCATGGATACTAGGGTGGCTGGGGGACAGTTGTCCTAACCAACTCATGGATACTAGGGTGGCTGGGGGACGGTTGTCCTAACCAACTCATGGATACTAGGGTGGCTGGGGGACGGTTGTCCTAACCAACTCATGGATACTAGGGTGGCTGGGGACGGTTGTCCTAACCAACTCATGGATACTAGGGTGGCTGGGGACGGTTGTCCTAACCAACTCATGGATACTAGGGTGGCTGGGGGACGGTTGTCCTAACCAACTCATGGATACTAGGGTGGCTGGGGGACGGTTGTCCTAACCAACTCATGGATACTAGGGTGGCTGGGGGACGGTTGTCCTAACCAACTCATGGATACTAGGGTGGCTGGGGGACGGTTGTCCTAACCAACTCATGGATACTAGGGTGGCTGGGGGACGGTTGTCCTAACCAACTCATGGATACTAGGGTGGCTGGGGGACGGTTGTCCTAACCAACTCATGGATACTAGGGTGGCTGGGGGACGGTTGTCCTAACCAACTCATGGATACTAGGGTGGCTGGGGGACGGTTGTCCTAACCAACTCATGGATACTAGGGTGGCTGGGGGACGGTTGTCCTAACTTAATACCAGCCAAGCTCTGCTCCTGAACCAAGCTGAAGGGAGGATGATCTCAATATACAACCAGACCCAGTGTTCACCCTCCCCTGCCCAGCCTTAGATTCAATTACAATTAGTGTATTACATCACAGGGTTCTAAATGTCAGGAGAACGTAGCGATATTTCCAAGTTCTAGAATCAGCTCTTTATTCCGTGTTAAAGAACATTCCGAGAGAGAGAGGCCTGGGAAAAGACTAGCATTTGATTAGAACTCATTTTTTATCTTGGCAGCATCCCAAATGGCACCCTATTCCCTATATTAAAGCTCTGGTCAAAAATAGTGCAATAAATAGGGAGCCAATTGGGACAAAGCCCTTGAAAGCCTCTATTCAAGGGCTCCATATTGGATTTAGTAGAAGCAGGGTGAAAAATGATCTGATGGTTGCCAGTGGCAGCCTCGCAGAGGGAGAGGATATCCCTGATAGCAGCATAGCCTGGGCTTTGGAAGGGGCTGTGTTTAACGCAGCATTTCAAATCATTCAAACAGGACTAGAGGCTTTAGCTTACAGCCTGCTCAGCATTAAGAGATATCCCCAAAACATTCAGAAGTGGATTTCATTTCATTTCACACCAGCCCTATTATTTCTTTAGTCTGTAGTTCTGTAAAACCAAGGCTGTGTTATGATGATAGTCTACTCCAGATATACAGTACCAGTCAAACGTTTGGACACACCTACTCATTCAAGGGCTTTCTTGCCAAAAGTGTGCAAAGCTGTCATCAAAGCAAAAGGGTGGCTACTTCGAAGGATCTCAAATAGAAAATATATTTTGATTTGTTTAACACTGTTTTGGTTACTACATGATTCCATATGTGTTATTTCATAGTTTTGATGTCTTCACTATTATTCTACAACGAATGAGTAGGTATGTCCAAACTTTTGACTGGTCCTTTATACAATGGCTTAGGATTGTTGCTTGTATTCATTCAGCTAAATCTCTCTCTAGATAGAACTCAACATAAGCCTTGTACTGTTTTTCTTCAACAAAGAAGTGTGTGATTAGTGATGAACACACTTTTATCCAGGTTTTATTTTCTCATTTACATCAACGACCTGGGGAATAGTTACAGGGGTGAAGAATGAGCCAATTGGAAACTGGGGATGACTAGGTGACCGTGATGGTATGTGGGCCAGATTGGGAGTTTAGCCAGGACACCAGGGTTAACACCCCAACTCTTATGATAAGTGTCATGGGATCTTTAGTGACCACAGAGAGTCGTGACACCCATTTAACATCCCATCAAAAAGACAGCACCCTGTGACTGTCCCCAATCACTGCCCTGGGGAATTGGGATATTTGTTTTATAGCCCAGAGGAAAGTGTTCCTCCTACTAGGCTTCCAACACCACTTCCAGCATCTGGTCTCCCATCCACAGACCGACCAGGACCGACCCTGCTCATCTTCAGTGGCAAGCCAGCAGTGGGATGCAGGGTGGTATGGTTCAAATACAATATAGTCACATTTAGCATCAAATACTGTAACAAATACAGCCAGCACTAAAACAAACCAACCAAACAGCCTCCTCACCTGATTGTGGAAGTTGAGCATGGTGGTGGTCTCTATATCCTTCTTCCCCAGGATCTCCATCTTGACCGGCGATGAGGGGAACTTCCAGGAGAAGTAGTCCAGGAAGTCTGGCAGGTAGGAGGCCGCCCCGTGGATGATGCCCATGACGTAGTGAGCTGCCTGGGATGACGTGTCCTCGCTGAAGGCTAGGGTAACAAACTCCTGGGCGAACTGCTGCATCTCCGCTGGAGACAGGGCCGAGAGCTCGCTGCAGTAGGCGTGTGCCACCAGGGCTCCACCGTTGGGTTGTTCCTCTACGTGGATGAAGCGGGCGAACTCCAGGTTCTCAAAGCCAGGCTGGGGGCACCGTGGCTGGGGGATCTGGAGGGGGGATGTCATAGGGGAAGCTGGGTCCCAACTACTAATGCTACTGCTACTGCTATTGCTGCTGCTCCATAGGGGCTTGGAGAGGGACAGAGTTGGAGAGGGGCTGTAGCAGTTCTCCTGTTTGATGGATGAGGTGGTGGAGGTGTGGTGGTGGTGGACGGGGAGCGGGGGTTTGAACTCTGTGTGGCCGTGGTGGTGGTGGTGGGGGGCTGTTGTTTGGAGGCCAGGCCTGCATGGAGCTCAGAGAGGAGACCAGCACACACGGTCTGGCTGGACCTGCTGTACATCTTGGGACGTTTCCACTTCTCCTTCTCCCTCTCACTCTCTTTGTGTTTCTTCTTCTTTTTCTTCACCTTTTTAATCTGGAGCTCTGAGTTTATCTGGGGTTTCTGCTTGTCTAGAGAGAGAGAGAGAGAGAGGGAGGGGAGGAGAGAGAGAGGGGAGGAGAGAGGGGGAGCAGGGAGGGGAGGAGAGAGGGGGAGCAGGGAGGGGAGGGGGCAGAGAGAGAGACAGGGGAAAAAATAGTGTTAATAAAAGAGCTGTGAAGAACACCTGCATGCAGATTCACTACTACCCAGAGCATGTCTGGAGTCTAGAGAGAGAGAGAGATTCTCTACTACCCAGAGCATGTCTGGAGTCTAGAGAGAGAGAGAGATTCTCTACTACCCAGAGCATGTCTGGAGTCTAGAGAGAGAGAGAGATTCTCTACTACCCAGAGCATGTCTGGAGTCTAGAGAGAGAGAGAGATTCTCTACTACCCAGAGCATGTCTGGAGTCTAGAGAGAGAGAGAGATTCTCTACTACCCAGAGCATGTCTGGAGTCTAGAGAGAGAGAGAGAGACGTAGAACACCAAATAATGCATGCAGAGCAGAATTAGGCCGATACCCACTAATGATCAAAATCCAGAAAAGAGCCGTTAAATTCTACAACCACCTAAAAGGAAGCGATTCACAAACCTTCCATAACAAAGCCATCACCTACAGAGAGATGAACCTGGAGAAGAGTCCCCTAAGCAAGCTGGTCCTGGGGCTCTGTTCACAAACACAAACACACCCTACAGAGCCCCAGGACAACAGCACAATTAGACCCAACCAAATCATGAGAAAACAAAAAGATAATTACTTGACACATTGGAAAGAATTAACAAAAAAACAGAGCAAACTAGAATGCTATTTGGCCCTACACAGAGAGTACACAGCGACAGAATACCTGACCACTGTGACTGACCCAAAATTGAGGAAAGCTTTGACTATGTACAGACTCAGTGAGCATAGCCTTGCTATTGAGAAAGGCCGCCATAGGCAGACATGGCTCTCAAGAGAAGACAGGCTATGTGCTCACTGCCCACAAAATGAGGTGGAAACTGAGCTGCACTTCCTAACCTCCTGCCCAATGTATGACCATATTAGAGACATATTTCCCTCAGATTACACAGATCCACAAAGAATTCGAAAACAAATCCAATTTTGAAAAACTCCCATATCTACTGGGTGAAATTCCACAGTGTGACATCACAGCAGCAAGATTTGTGACCTGTTGCCACGAGAAAAGGGCAACCAGTGAAGAACAAACACCATTGTAAATACAACCCATATTTATGCTTATTTATTTTATCTTGTGTCCTTTAACCATTTGTACATTGTTAAAACACTGTATATATATATATATATATAATATGACATTTGTCTTTTCTGTCTTTTCTGTTCTGAAACTTCTGTATGTGTAATGTTTACTGTTAATTTTTGTTGTTTTTCACTTTATATATTCACTTTGTATGTTGTCTACCTCACTTGCTTTGGCAATGTTAACACGTTTCCCATGCCAATAAAGCCCTTGAATTGAATTGAGAGATTCTCTACTACCCAGAGCATGTCTGGAATCTAGAGAGAGAGAGAGATGCACTACTACCCAGAGCATGTCTGGAATCTAGAGAGAGAGAGATGCACTACTACCCAGAGCATGTCTGGAATCTAGAGAGAGAGAGATGCACTACTACCCAGAGCATGTCTGGAATCTAGAGAGAGAGAGATGACTACTACCCAGAGCATGTCTGGAATCTGCACTACTACCCAGAGCATGTCTGGAATCTAGAGAGAGAGAGAGAGAGAGATGCACTACTACCCAGAGCATGTCTGGAATCTAGAGAGAGAGAGATGCACTACTACCCAGAGCATGTCTGGAATCTAGAGAGAGAGAGATGCACTACTACCCAGAGCATGTCTGGAATCTAGAGAGAGAGAGAGATGCACTACTACCCAGAGCATGTCTGGAATCTAGTGCTGAGCATGTCTGGAATCTAGAGAGAGAGAGATGCACTACTACCCAGAGCATGTCTGGAATCTAGAGAGAGAGACTACTACCCAGAGCATGTCTGGAATCTAGAGAGAGAGATGCACTACTACCCAGAGCATGTCTGGAATCTAGAGAGAGAGATGCACTACTACCCAGAGATGCTACTACCCAGAGCATGTCTGGAATCTAGAGAGAGAGAGATGCACTACTACCCAGAGCATGTCTGGAATCTAGAGAGAGAGAGATGCACTACTACCCAGAGCATGTCTGGAATCTAGAGAGAGAGAGATGCACTACTACCCAGAGCATGTCTGGAATCTAGAGAGAGAGAGATGCATTACTACCCCAGAGCATGTCTGGAATCTAGAGAGAGAGAGATGCACTACTACCCCAGAGCATGTCTGGAATCTAGAGAGAGAGATGCACTACTACCCAGAGCATGTCTGGAATCTAGAGAATCAATGAGCAGAGGAGGAAGAGAGGCAGCTCTGGTTGAGGAACAACTACTTCCATCAATACATGAAGACCTTCATTAGCCTTGTATTATAATCATGGTCCCAACTATAGGCCTCGCTGCTTCAGCCAACTCCTCTGACTACTGACACGTGGCATGATTATATTACCACCCAAAAGGAGCAAAACAACTGGGCTTATAATTAGACACAGAGGACAACGTAGTAATTATTACGATTGAATTACAGTAACCAGAGAGCTTGGACACCGCTGTTAGAAAACTGTAATAAACTGGATTCAGTCCAGGGGGTGGAACTGGGAAGAGCCGCATCAGTCCAGGGGGTGGAACTGGGAAGAGCCGCAGCAGTCCAGGGGGTGGAACTGGGAAGCAGCCGCAGCAGTCCAGGGGGTGGAACTGGGAAGAGCCGCAGCAGTCCAGGGGGTGGAACTGGGAAGCAGCCGCAGCAGTCCAGGGGGTGGAACTGGGAAGAGCCGCAGCAGTCCAGGGGGTGGAACTGGGAAGCAGCCGCGGCAGTCCAGGGTGTGGAACTGGGAAGAGCCGCAGCAGTCCAGGGGGTGGAACTGGGAAGAGCCGTAGCAGTCCAGGGGGTGGAACTGGGAAGCAGCCGTAGCAGTCCAGGGGGTGGAACTGGGAAGAGCCGTAGCAGTATACATCCCAAATGGCACCATAGTACCTGTTTAGTGCACTACTTTTGACCAGGGCCAGATTGTGCCATTTGGAACACAGACAATTCAGAGGCAGAGCCACTGTAGGCGGGCCGTTTGGCATCTCATCAGAACCAGAGAACTGTCTAACGTTTTCAGATCACCAGCCAAATGACCCGTTGTTACCTGCCTGCTGCTACCTGTGGGAAGCAGCTCTTTAAGAGCAGCCAAAATAACAGCCTGATACGTGATCTCCATGCTCTGCTCTCTTTAGTCTCTGTACAAGACTAACCAGCTTCTACCCCCAAGCCTGAAGACTCCTGAACATCTAATCAAATGGCTACCCAGACTATTTGCATTGCCCCCCCTCTCTTCTACACTGCTGCTACTCTCTGTTATTATCTATGCATAGACACTTTAATAGCTCTACACACATGTACATATTACCTCAACTAACCAGTTCCCCTGCACATTGACTCTGTACCGGTACCCCTGTATACAGCCTCGCTATTGTTATTTTACTGCTGCTCTTTAATTATGTTATTTTTATTAGGTTTGATTTGATTGGGAGTCCCATCGAGTCCCATATGAGTCCCATGAGTCCCATAGGAGTCCCATAGGAGTCCCATAGGAGTCCCATCGGGCGGCACACAGTTGGCCCAGCGTCGTCTGGGTTCGGCCGGTGGAGCCCTCATTGGAAATAAGAATTTGTTCTTAACTGATTTGCCAAGTTAAATATAATAAAAAATATCTGTTAATATTTTAAATTAAAATAATTAGTGGCTGCTTTTCAGAAATTACATCAAGGTTATGACTGAAAAAAAGAACAAAAAACATGGCACAAAATATTAAAACACTGAGTATTAGAGTGAAAATGTTACCGGCTGTCAAAGTCCACACAGCAGAACTTGTGATGGTAAAAAATATTTTAAAAATAAAAAGGTTTTTATTGATAGTTACATATTGCGATATGGACGACATTATATAGATACTTTGATTCCAAGTATCGATTTGTAAAAAAATAAGAAAAAGCGGTATTTTTCATTGCAGAGCTCATTCTCCTTTTTAAATAGTGAGTCAACATGTTTTCAGCACCATTTCCATGACTGATGACTCATTTTCTCGTCTCTCCACAGCAGACATATTGTGAGCAATATGTTTAACATTAAATCACAATATATCTTGGCCAGGTCGCAGTTGTAAATGAGAACTTGTTCTCAACTAGCTTTCCTGGTTAAATTAAAAGGTGAAATATATATTTTTTTAAATGCAAATTGTTTTTTTTTTTATATATATATATATATATATATAAATAATTGTTAAAGTCCCAATGCATACACTTTAAATAATGCCACCTTAATGTTTACATATCTTACAATACTCATATCATATGTATATACTGTACTCTATACCATCCATTGCATCTTGCCTATGCCGCTCAGCCATCTCTCATTCATATATACATATTGTCATTCACCCTTTTAGATGTGTGTATTAGGTGGATGGAGAACGGTTAGATATTACTGCAGTCGGAACTAGAAGCACAAGCATCTCTACACTCGCATTAACATCTGCTAACCATGTGACCAATAACATCTGCTAACCATGTGTATGTGACCAATAACATCTGCTAACCATGTGTATGTGACCATAAACATCTGCTAACCATGTGTATGTGACCAATAACATCTGCTAACCATGTGTATGTGACCATTAACATCTGCTAACCATGTGTATGTGACCATTAACATCTGCTAACCATGTGTATGTGACCATTAACATCTGCTAACCATGTGTATGTGACCAATAACATCTGCTAACCCTGTGTATGTGACCATTAACATCTGCTAACCATGTGTATGTGACCAATAACATCTGCTAACCATGTGTATGTGACCATTAACATCTGCTAACCATGTGTATGTGACCAATAACATCTGCTAACCATGTGTATGTGACCAATAACATCTGCTAACCCTGTGTATGTGACCAATAACATCTGCTAACCCTGTGTATGTGACCATTAACATCTGCTAACCATGTGTATGTGACCAATAACATCTGCTAACCCTGTGTATGTGACCAATAACATCTGATAACCCTGTGTATGTGACCAATAACATCTGATAACCCTGTGTATGTGACCAATAACATCTGCTAACCATGTGTATGTGACCATTAACATCTGCTAACCATGTGTATGTGACCATTAACATCTGCTAACCATGTGTATGTGACCAATAAAATGATTTGAGTGTATCGACACCTCAGTATCGTGTTGATATAGTATAGTGAGGTCACTGGCAATTCAGCCCTATTCAGAACCTCAATATTGAGTCATATATATTTGTATGTTCTGCTGGTTGTGTGTGGACTGACTTCTCCACTACACACATCAACAAAACCACCCAGCCATAAGATCCAGCTCGACTGCCCCTTTAAAGTAGACAGCACAGCTAAAGGCCTGCGGTTGGTTGTCTGATCCGTCACAAACACCCTGCCACGCCCAAACATTCACAGACACCCTGCCACGCCCAAACATTCACAGACACCCTGCCACGCCAAACATTCACAGACACCCTGCCACGCCCAAACATTCACAGACACCCTGCCACGCCCAAACATTCACAGACACCCTGCCACGCCCAAACATTCACAGACACCCTGCCACGCCCAAACATTCACAGACACCCTGCCACGCCCAAACATTCACAGACACCCTGCCACGCCCAAACATTCACAGACACATTTCAAAGCCCACCGTCTCCCACTCCTCTGTGGCATAATAATAGAACAACAACATGATATGTAGGTATACAGGTAACTGCCAAAATAAAGGAAACACCAACATTGTATGTCAAAGGGCACTGGGCCACCACAAGCCGCCAGAACAGCTTCAATGTGCCTTGGCATAGATTCTACAAGGGGCTGGAACCAAACATGACATCATTTGCTGTTTTGTTGATGGAGGTGTTTAACGCCGTCTCAGTCACCGCTTCAGAATCTCCCGTAAGTGATGAATTGGGTTGAGATGTGGTGACTGGCATATGGTGGAACGTCAGATCTGGTGACAGACGGCAGGGGAATATGGTGACAGACGACAGGGGAATATGGTGACAGACAGGGGAATATGGTGACAGACGACAGGGGAATATGGAGAAACGTCAGATCTGGTGACAGACGACAGGGGAATATGGTGACAGACGACAGGGGAATATGGAGAAACGTCAGATCTGGTGACAGACGACAGGGGAATATGGTGACAGACGACAGGGGAATATGGTGACAGACGACAGGGGAATATGGTGACAGACGGCAGGGGAATATGGTGACAGACGACAGGGGAATAATGGTGATAGACGGCAGGGGAATAATGGTGACAGACGGCAGGGGAATATGGAGAAACGTCAGATCTGGTGACAGATGACAGGGGAATATGGTGACAGACGACAGGGGAATATGGTGACAGACGACAGGGGAATATGGTGACAGACGGCAGGGGAACATGGAGAAACGGCAGATCTGGTGACAGACGACAGGGGAATATGGTGACAGACGACAGCTCTGGTGACAGACGACAGGGGAATATGGTGACAGACGGCAGGGGAATATGGTGAAACGTCAGATCTGGTGACAGACGACAGGGGAATATGGTGACAGACGGCAGGGGAATATGGTGACAGACGACAGGGGAATATGGTGACAGACGGCAGGGGAATATGGTGACAGGGGGAATATGGTGACAGACGGCAGGGGAATATGGTGACAGGCAGGGGAATATGGTGACAGGGGCAAATATGGTGACAGGGACGGCAGGGGAATATGGTGAAACGTCAGATCTGGTGACAGACGACAGGGGAATATGGTGACAGACGGCAGGGGAATATGGTGAAACGTCAGATCTGGTGACAGACGACAGGGGAATATGGTGACAGACGGCAGGGGAATATGGTGACAGACGACAGGGGAATATGGTGAAACGTCAGATCTGGTGACAGACGACAGGGGAATATGGTGACAGACGGCAGGGGAATATGGTGACAGATGACAGGGGAATATGGTGACAGACGACAGGGGAATATGGTGACAGACGACAGGGGAATATGGTGACAGACGGCAGGGGAATATGGTGACAGACGGCAGGGGAATATGGTGACAGACGGCAGGGGAATATGGTGACAGACGGCAGGGGAATATGGTGAAACGTCAGATCTGGTGACAGACGACAGGGGAATATGGTGACAGACGGCAGGGGAATATGGTGACAGACGACAGGGGAATATGGTGACAGACGGCAGGGGAATATGGTGACAGACGGCAGGGGAATATGGTGACAGACGACAGGGGAATATAATGACAGACGGCAGGGGAATATGGTGACAGACGGCAGGGGAATATGGTGACAGACAGCAGGGGAATATGGTGAAACGTCAGATATGGTGACAGACAGCAGGGGAATATGGTGACAGACGGCAGGGGAATATGGTGAAACGTCAGCAAGTTGAGCTGCGTTCGTCACTGAAGCTCCTGCCGAAAGAGCCCCAACAAATCACCCCTCTTTCAGAGTCCCGGAGATCTCTTCTTCTATCCACGGTAGTCATAATAACAGGCGACTGGGCCTTCGACAGCACTTTTAAACATGACCCTAAGCACCATGGGATGTTAATTCCACACCTGTATGGAAACAATTGCTTTCAATATACTTTGCATCCCTCATTTACTCAAGTGTTTCCTTTATTTTGGCAGTTACCAGTAGACTTGTATACATGGTAGCGACTAGTCCGAGCCTGTGGTTATTTTGGTACGCGTGTTGCTCACGCGTGATGCGTGTGCGTATATGGCAGGATGGTGTAGCTAGGAGCACATGGCTGTCAGAACAGGGGAGCCTGCTACAGTGACATGGCCTGGTTCAGAGGAGCTGCTGCTTCACTATAGCCCCAACACACACGCCTCTGGAGCACGTTCACCACCATATGACAGGATACACACACACAGACAGAGAGAGCGCGAGAGACACAGAGAGAGAGCGAGAGAGACACAGAGAGAGAGCGAGAGAGACACAGAGAGAGACAGAGAGAGACAGAGAGAGCGAGAGAGAGAGAAACAGAGAGAGCGAGAGACAGAGAGAGAGAGCGAGAGACAGAGAGAGAGAGAGTATGCGGGGTAGAGAAGGAGAGGGGGGGGAGCAGGAGAAAACAGAGTGAGCGAGGCAGTGTATTATACTGTGATGCTGTTAATCCACAGAGCTCTAGCTCCCCCCCCCCCTCTCCACTCTACCATTTTACAAGTAGGACAGCAGGCCAGACAGTTATTCAAACCATGATCCGTGTGTGAGACAGAGGTCAGATGTGTCTAAACAGACAGTCAGGGTTTATCAAAACGACGCTTAGGTGGTGGGCGTGGCAACGGCCGGTGCTGCTGAATTTTAGAGGCCCTTATCTTGATGATATAGATTCGTTTATGGTTTTTTAATGCATCTTTAAGCCAATTTCCTGCAATTCTATACATGTCTCCATGACAACTGCTTTGTTTGTTTTGCTCAGACAGAAAATCAATACTGATAAATTCATAGTTTTAAATGTTCTATTCTCCCTGACGGTCTAGCTTTTATTTTGGCAATGTTCGTTCTCAAAGATTATATAATAAAAACATTAAAGGGTGCATTATAATTTCTTCATACTTTGTGACGGGTTTCAGTTTTAAATTCACACTGAAAAGCGTTTTTCCATCTCAAAAACAGATTGTGGGACTTCAGGCGGCTCGGCCAAGGATTTCAATGACAGGAAACACCCTGCCAGTACACACACAGAGAGCATGTGCCTCACAGCTGGAGAGGACATACAACCAGCCCCTAAAGTGTATAATCCACTAAATGTTATGAAACAAACAGTACAAATAGTGTAAAACAGAGACAAACAGAAACAGAATGAGAGAGAGAGAGGGTTTAATGTGACTCATAGTAGACTGGGAGAGAAAGGGTTTAATGTGACTCATAGTAGACTGGGAGAGAGAGGGTTTAATGTGACTCATAGTAGACTGGGAGAGAGAGGGTTTAATGTGACTCATAGTAGACTGGGAGAGAGAGGGTTTAATGTGACTCATAGTAGACTGGGAGAGAGAGGGTTTAATGTGACTCATAGTAGACTGGGAGAGAGAGAGGGTTTAATGTGACTCATAGTAGACTGGGAGAGAGAGGGTTTAATGTGACTCATAGTAGACTGGGAGAGCTCAGTAGACTGGGAGAGAGAGGGTTTAATGTGACTCATAGTAGACTGGGAGAGAGAGGGTTTAATGTGACTCACGGCTCAGTATCTCTACAGTCTGGAGAGGCTGTGACTAGCTCTGGGAGAGAGAGGTTTTTAATGTGACTCACTAACAGGCCGCTGATGACTCTAATCTGGGAGGACAAGCTGACGCTCAGACTAGGTATTACAGAGACTGAGCTTGCTGTGCATACAAACAAACCTCCAGTGTCACAGTGCATCGTCTAGTTATCCAGGCCAATCTGCCTGCACCCAAAACACCACTTATAAACACAGAGACCGATAGTCGACTGGAAAAGCCTGCAGGAAGTGGAGGAATATGATAGATTCATTTTGTTTGCACACAAAGCAAGCAAGTGCTAAATATTTGCTCAAGGAGTACAGTTTTGTTCAAACATAATTCATTCCTGAGGAGAGGCACATGACATTGAGAACAGTTTCCCCCTGCACAGCATCTACACAGCCTCAGTTTCCCTCTGCACAGCATCTACACAGCATCAGTTTCCCTCTGCACAGCATCTACACAGCATCAGTTTCCCTCTGCACAGCATCTGCACAGCATCAGTTTCCCCCTGCACAGCATCCACACAGCATCAGTTTCCCCCTGCACAGCATCAGTTTCCCCCTGCACAGCATCCGCACAGCATCAGTTTCCCCCTGCACAGCATCCGCACAGCATCAGTTTCCCCCTGCACAGCATCCGCACAGCATCAGTTTCCCCCTGCACAGCATCCGCACAGCATCAGTTTCCCCCTGCACAGCATCCGCACAGCATCAGTTTCCCCCTGCACAGCATCTGCACAGCATCAGTTTCCCACAGCATCTGCACAGCATCCCTGCACAGCATCCGCACAGCATCAGTTTCCCCCTGCACAGCATCTGCACAGCATCCGTTTCCCCCTGCACAGCTGAAGCAGCATTTGACAGAGCACCAAACAATGCCACTGAAATAGTTCCAAAATGGCAGAAATTGATCAACACCCTAAAGCCACATGAATGGAACTGACAGTGTGTGTGTGTTCCAAAATCCACAGTAAAATGTCAAATCAGTGGTGGGGGTGAAGAAGAGGAAGTCAATTAGCTGGGTTGTCACAGCCTGGGCTTGACTGCTGAACGCAAACAGTGTCCCTAGATGATTACCAGACTGACACCGTCAGTCTGTCTAGTGGTCTCTGGGTAATATAGGCCCTTAAAACACAGACACACATCCTCAAAGCTCAGTGTGACTACTACACTAAAGCAGCCATGTTTTTCCTGTTGATTTCCAATTGTTGTTTTTCCTTTGAATCCTACTTCTCTTTCTCCGCCATGACACAGCGCATCGCCTCTGTTGAGTAATACGCTGATCCTCAACACACGGGGCTCTCAGTGGTGCGTACTGAGACCCCTCCTGAGTTCACCCCTCCACCATGACACAACGCTGATCCTCAACCACGGGGCTCTCAGTTCACCCCCTCCTGTACTCCCTGTTCACCCACTCCAACACCATGACACAACGCTGATCCTCAACACACGGGGCTCTCAGTGGTGCGTACTGAGACCCCTCCTGTACTCCCTGTTCACCCACTACTCCAACACCATGACACAACGCTGATCCTCAACACACGGGGCTCTCAGTGGTGCGTACTGAGACCCCTCCTGTACTCCCTGTTCACCCACTACTCCAACACCATGACACAACGCTGATCCTCAACACACGGGGCTCTCAGTGGTGCGTACTGAGACCCCTCCTGTACTCCCTGTTCACCCACGACTCCAACACCATGACACAACGCTGATCCTCAACACACGGGGCTCTCAGTGGTGCGTACTGAGACCCCTCCTGTACTCCCTGTTCACCCACGACTCCAACACCATGACACAACGCTGATCCTCAACACACGGGGCTCTCAGTGGTGCGTACTGAGACCCCTCCTGAGACGAGCACGCCCCCATTCTCATCGAAGGGAGTGGAGTGGGTCGAGACGAGCACGCCCCCATTCTCATCGAAGGGAGTGGAGTGGGTCGAGACGAGCACGCCCCCATTCTCATCGACGGGAGTGGAGCGGGTCGAGAAGAGCACGCCCCCATTCTCATCGATGGGAGTGGGTCGAGACGAGCACGCCCCCATTCTCATCGATGGGAGTGGGTCGAGACGAGCACGCCCCCATTCTCATCGATGGGAGTGGGTCGAGACGAGCACGCCCCCATTCTCATCGATGGGAGTGGGTCGAGACGAGCACGCCCCCATTCTCATCGACCGGGAGTGGGTCGAGGACGAGCAGGCCCCCATTTTCATCGACGGGAGTGGAGTGGGTCGAGACGAGCAGGCCCCCATTCTCATCGACGGGAGTGGGTCGAGAACTTCAGTTTCTTCTGTGTCCACATCACTAAGGAATTATCATGGTCCTCACACACCAACCCAGTCGTGAAGAAGGCACGACAACAGAGGCTGAAAAGATTTGGCAGGCACGACAACAGAGGCTGAAAAGATTTGGCACGGGTACTCAGATCCTCAACAACTTCTACAGCTGCACCACAGAGAGCATCTTGGCTGGCTGGATCACCGCCTGGTATGGCAACAGCTTGGCAATTCAAACAAGGCTCTACAGAGGGTAGTGCTCTACAGAGGGTAGTGCAGAGGGTAGTGCTCTACAGAGGGTAGTGCTCTACAGAGGGTAAGGCTCTACAGAGGGTAAGGCTCTACAGAGGGTAAGGCTCTACAGAGGGTAATGCATACAGCCCAGTACATCACTGAGGCCGAGCTCCCTGTCATCCAGGACGTCTATACCAGGCGGATGAGACAGCGCCGGGTGGAGTGAGTCCTGGATGAGACGGCGCCGGATGAGACGGCGCCGGGTGGAGTGAGTCCCGGATGAGAGGGCGCCGGGTGGAGTTCCAGTCACACTACATGAGAGGGCGCACGGGTGGAGTGAGTCCCGGATGAGAGGGCGCACTACATGGAGTGAGTCCCGGATGAGAACCACGCCACATAACATGGAGTGAGTCCACACTACATAAGATATATAACCACGCTACATTTCCATGGAGTAAGTCACTACATAACATATAAACCACACCACATAACATATCTAACCACACTACATAACATTTAACCATCTTAAAACCACACTACATAATAACCACACTATATATAACCACACTACATAACATATCTAACCACACTACACAACATATATAACCACACTACACAACATATATAACACTACATAACATATCTAACCACACTATATCTAACCACACTACATAACATATATAACCACACTACATAACATATCTAACCACACTACATAACATATCTAACCACACTACATAACATATCTAACCACACTACATAACCACACTACATAACATATCTAACCACACTACATAACATATATAACCACACTACATAACATATATAACCACACTACATAACATATATAACCACACTACATAACATATATAACCACACTACATAACATATACGTGACTGTACTGAAGACTCTAGGTGGTATTAGCAGAGGCTCACTCCTAGGTCTCCCTCCTGCTAGGACTGATCAGCACCACACAGGAAGGGCAGCCTGCTCCGTTTCCTGTCCCCAGTCAGAGGGACAGACACAGGCCTGAGACTCCCAGCTCAGCCTCAGAGACCAGGCTCAGTCACACTGCAGTGCAATAGTAGTAGTAGTCACCACACTATGAAAATGAATACTCACTATCCTACACATTCTGCCGTGGTTTCTGCTGTCTGAGTGACTCAAACATCACAACGCCACAGAGGGCACCATGCCATGACAAACACACTCCTGAAAGCACCATTTTTTAAATTGGAGATTCTCCCTGACTGTCTAGCTTTTATTTTGGTGATTGTTAGTTCACAAATATGATCTTATTTAAATATATATATATATCCATTATATTTTCTACATACATTATCTTTTTTTTTTTTACTTTTGAACATTCTGTAGGTGGCCCGAAAAAAAACACTTCAGCGACTCGCCCAACTATTTTCTATGTGTGTGTGTGTGTGTCTGTGTCTGTGTGTTTGTCTGTGTGTGTGTGTGTACACAAGGGGCAAAAGAGAGGGAAATCTGAGTCTGTGTTGCCTTGCTGCGATAGTCAAGCTCCTCAGTTAGTCCTCAGCTGGGGTGTAGAGCCATGACCTTTACAGCAGACTGGTGTTGTGCTGAAAGACTCTGCCTGACACACAGTCAGTGTAGTGGTCATATTGATAGAGGGGGCTGGAGTACAGCATTAAGAGCAGCCAGACACACACACAGTCAGTGTAGTGGTCATATTGATAGAGGGGGCTGGAGTACAGCATTAAGAGTAGTCAGACACAAACACACAGTCAGTGTAGTGGTCATATTGATAGAGGGGCTGGAGTACAGCATTACAGACAACACACACAGTCAGTGTAGTGGTCATATTGATAGAGGGGGCTGGAGTACAGCATTAAGAGCAGTCAGACACAAACACACACACACACACACAGTCAGTGTAGTGGTCATATTGATAGAGGGGGCTGGAGTACAGCATTAAGAGCAGTCAGACACACACACAGTCAGTGTAGTGGTCATATTGATAGAGGGGGCTGGAGTACAGCATTAAGAGCAGTCAGACACACACACAGTCAGTGTAGTGGTCATATTGATAGAGGGGGCTGGAGTACAGCATTAAGAGCAGTCAGACACACACACAGTCAGTGTAGTGGTCATATTGATAGAGGGGGCTGGAGTACAGCATTAAGAGCAGTCAGACACAAACAGAAAGAGGGGTCAGGGCCACTGTACTAAGCAGACCACCAGTCATAGTGTTAGGACTGTGCACAAATCTGTCCAATGGTGCAAATGATTGAGCACAGCCAACAATATGCTGGCTACCTCTTTCAGCATGTCAACCAGAGTAATACACAGTGCCCTCTGCTAACACACACACCAGAAATTCATTTGTTGACTTTTGAATGTGCATACACTGTTGGGTGTGTGTACATATTGGTACACTGGTATGGCTGAAGGACAGACAGGTATAAATAGCAGCAGAGTAAACTGATACAGACCTCTGCTCTGTCAGCCTCACGTCACATTAACACAACACCCTCTGACTGGCTGGGATGCTTCCCTCTGACTCCACCACTGACTGACTGGCTGGGAGGCTTCCCTCTGACTCCACCACTGACTGGCTGGGAGGCTTCCCTCTGACTCCACCACTGACTGGCTGGGAGGCTTCCCTCTGACTCCACCACCGGCTGGCTGGGAGGCTTCCCTCTGACTCCACCACCGGCTGGCTGGGAGGCTTCCCTCTGACTCCACCACCAGCTGGCTGGGAGGCTTCCCTCTGACTCCACCACTGACTGGCTGCCTGACTGACTAGCTGTCTGGACATTGAGCGATCGTTTTACAGACAATGGGAAGCCACTCTAACAGTCTAAATAAATAAAACTCTGGCTGCCCGGCACGCTGCCCGACTCGCTGGATCATGTCATGGGCATTGTGGAAGGTCAGGAAAATGGCAGCAGGGTCTTGGCAGTTGATTCCCACAACACCAGTCATTACAGCCTATTTAAAAGCAGGTTGAGGAGAGGGCACGCTGCTAGTTAAAAGACAGATGCAGCTACCACTGATAATATAGCACAATTATTACATCATTATTGCTATTACACAACTATGAATAATTTGGCAGCACTTAGGCCAGTCTCTGTCACAGATATATAGGACAACATCAGATATGAATAGCTTAGGCTGGCTCACAGTGGGCCAAATGTGGTCAAAACATACGTTGATTCACATGGAGAGAGAGAGGGAGACCGAGAGAGAGAGAGGGAGACCGAGAGAGAGGGAGACCGAGAGAGAGAGAGGGAGACCGTGAGAGAGAGAGAGGGAGACCGTGAGAGAGAGAGAGGGAGACCGTGAGAGAGAGAGAGGGAGACCGTGAGAGAGAGAGAGGGAGACCGTGAGAGAGAGAGGGAGACCGAGAGAGAGACCGTGAGAGAGAGAGAGGGAGACCGTGAGAGAGAGAGGAGACCGTGAGAGAGACCGAGAGAGAGAGGAGAGACCGTGAGAGAGAGAGAGGGAGACCGAGAGAGAGGACCGTGAGAGAGAGAGAGGGAGACCGTGAGAGAGAGAGGGGACCGTGGAGACCGTGAGAGAGAGAGGGAGGGAGACCGTGAGAGAGAGAGGGAGGGAGACCGTGAGAGAGAGAGAGGAGACCGTGAGAGAGAGAGAGGGAGACCGTGAGAGAGAGGAGGGAGACCGTGAGAGAGAGGGGGAGACCGTGAGAGAGAGGGAGACCGTGAGAGAGAGGGAGAGAGGGAGACCGTGAGAGAGAGGGGGATACCGAGAGAGAGGGAGACCGAGAGAGAGGGGAGACCGAGAGAGAGGGAGACCGAGAGAGAGGGAGAGAGATAGAAGGGGAATCGTAAGATAGCCATCTGTCTCAGCTAAACTCTGAATTGGAGAACAGGAGTCTGTTTGTGTGACTGAACCATCTAGTGAACACAGCCTACTCTCAGGGCCCCTCCCTCCCAAATAGCACCCTATTCCCTATATAGTGCACTACCCTGGTCAGAAGCACTATAAAGGGAATAGCGTGCCATTAGGGATCAGCCAACTCTCTGCCTGAGCCAGAACCATCGCTTCAGCAGCTGTTCCAGTTAAAGGCTTTAGTCACAGGCTGAGTATTTTGGACCCTGGTTCTAACCCTGCCACTCTGGGCCCTGGTTACAGCCCTGCCACTCTGGGCCCTGGTTACAGCCCTGCCACTCTGGGCCCTGGTTACAGCCCTGCCACTCTGGGCCCTGGTTATAGCCCTGCCACTCTGGGCCCTGGTTATAGCCCTGCCACTCTGGGCCCTGGTTATAGCCCTGCCACTCTGGGCCCTGGTTATAGCCCTGCCAAGGACATACTCTGGGCCCTGGTTATAGCCCTGCCAAGGACATACTCTGGGCCCTGGTTATAGCCCTGCCAAGGACATACTCTGGGCCCTGGTTATAGCCTAGCCCAGCCAAGGAAATACTCTGGGTCCAAGGTATACGGCTAACTCGGGTCTGGAGTTTATCCTGGTCAGGTGATGAGGTAAAGTAAAACTCCTGTCCCTAACCAGTTTCCAGTTCTGATGCTCTAGGGGAGGCACCCTGCCTGGACAACAGTAAGGAGGAAACCCTGAATGTAGCTACTCTCTATACTGAGCTCTGGTCAACAGTAGTACACTAAACAGGGTGAATGGTCAACAGTAGTACACTAGACAGGGTGAATGGTCAACAGTGGTACACTAGACAGGGTGAATAGTCAACAGTGGTACACTAGACAGGGTGAATGGTCAACAGTAGACAGGGACCAGGGTGAATGGTCAACAGTGGTACACTAAACAGGGTGAATGGTCAACAGTGGTACACTAAACAGGGTGAATGGTCAACAGTGGTACACTAAACAGGGTGAATGGTCAACAGTGGTACACTAGACAGGGTGAATGGTCAACAGTGGTACACTAAACAGGGTGAATGGTCAACAGTGGTACACTAAACAGGGTGAATGGTCAACAGTGGTACACTAAACAGGGTGAATGGTCAACAGTGGTACACTAGACAGGGTGAATGGTCAACAGTGGTACACTAAACAGGGTGAATGGTCAACAGTGGTACACTAGACAGGGTGAATGGTCAACAGTGGTACACTAAACAGGGTGAATGGTCAACAGTGGTACACTAAACAGGGTGAATGGTCAACAGTGGTACACTAGACAGGGTGAATGGTCAACAGTGGTACACTAAACAGGGTGAATGGTCAACAGTGGTACACTAAACAGGGTGAATGGTCAACAGTGGTACACTAAACAGGGTGAATGGTCAACAGTGGTACACTAAACAGGGACCATTTGAAACAACCATGTCACATCATTATCAACATACCTTTCTGAAGGAGCTTCACCTCTCCGTTCTCCCTCTTGATCTCATTCATCACTTTGTGTTTCTTCTTCTTCTTCGTCTTGTCCTTACTGCTGTGGTCTGAAAGAGAGTGGGAGACAGAGAGAAGTTAGGGTGAGGCCTTGAGGGTCCTTTCAGGAGAGGGGCAGGTTATGGTACAGTAGAAAGACTCACTCTCCACAGTAATTCAGCCTGCATCCTAAATGAGAATGGCACCCTATTCCCTAATGGCCCCAGTCTAGAGTAATGCAGAAATGGCACCCTATCCCCTACATATGGAACCCTATTCCCTAATGGCCATGGTCTAGAATAATGCAGAAATGTCACCCTATTCCCTACATATGGAACCCTATTCCCTAAAGGCCCTGGTCTAGAATAATGCAGAAATGGCACCCTATTCCCCAATGGCCCTTTTCAAGAGTAATGCAGAAATGGAACCCTATTCCCTACATATGGAACCCTATTCCCTAATGGCCCCGGTCTAGAATAATGCAGAAATGGCACCCTATTCCCTAATGGCCCTGGTCAAGAGTAATGCAGAAATGGCACCCTATTCCCTACATATGGAACCCTATTCCCTAATGGCCCTGGTCAAGAGTAATGCAGGGAGTCATTTGGGACGCAGACCGACTCTGTAATTGACTGATTCCCAACTGCTTTCCAGTCTGAAGGAAGACAGGATCTCACAAAGACAGACTTTTTTACAAGACAGGCCATCGCTGACATTTGAGGAAAGCAATTTAAGGACGTCGCTGAAATGCGATCTCTTCAGATTTTCAGCTGTTAAAAACACACAGGACAACGTAATTAGTGGTATCACTGATGACTACTTGATCGGTAGCTAGCATGATTATACAGCTCGGCATTATGGGACAGTTTCACAAACGGCAGGTCGAAAAGTATTAATGCCAATTTACAGGAACTGCAGTAAAAGGTCAAACTGCAATGAACATGATCAAAATAGTATTACATGAAACTGATAATAATCTAGGCCATTTATGAACACGTCGTAGGTGAGAAGCTCAGTGGAGAAAAGGGCCCCGAAACAGCAAGGTCAAATCCAATTAAAAAGACAAAAGGCAGAAACAGTAGTAACCCTTCACAGGAAGTCAGTAATTACACCGGTCATCATCATATCTACAGGGGAACACTCAGAGGAACTGAAGAGACAAGTTACCGCGAGGGAACTATACATGCTTCCCCAAGACAGCAGCAAGTCTGGAACCAACAGGACCCTGAACAGCTTCTTCCCCCGAGCCATAAGACTGATAAATACTTCAATAGTTCACCAAACAGCTCCCCAGGACTATGTACATTGAGGCTTTTTTGCATCACATACGCTTCTGCCGAGTCAAATCAAATGTTATTCGTTGCATGCGCTGAATACAACAGGTGTAGTAGACCTTACAGTGAACTGCTGAATACAACAGGTGTAGTAGACCTTACAGTGAAATGCTGAATACAACAGGTGTAGTAGACCTTACAGTGAAATGCTGAATACAACAGGTGTAGTAGACCTCACAGTGAACTGCTGAATACAACAGGTGTAGTAGACCTTACAGTGAAATGCTGAATACAACAGGTGTAGTAGACCTTACAGTGAAATGCTGAATACAACAGGTGTAGTAGACCTCACAGTGAAATGCTGAATACAACAGGTGTAGTAGACCTTACAGTGAAATGCTGAATACAACAGGTGTAGTAGACCTCACAGTGAAATGCTGAATACAACAGGTGTAGTAGACCTTACAGTGAAATGCTGAATACAACAGGTGTAGTAGACCTTACAGTGAAATGCTGAATACAACAGGTGTAGTAGACCTCACAGTGAAATGCTGAATACAACAGGTGTAGTAGACCTTACAGTGAAATGCTGAATACAACAGGTGTAGTAGACCTCACAGTGAAATGCTGAATACAACAGGTGTAGTAGACCTCACAGTGAAATGCTGAATACAACAGGTGTAGTAGACCTCACAGTGAAATGCTGAATACAACAGGTGTAGTAGACCTTACAGTGAAATGCTGAATACAACAGGTGTAGTAGACCTTACAGTGAAATGCTGAATACAACAGGTGTAGTAGACCTTACAGTGAAATGCTGAATACAACAGGTGTAGTAGACCTCACAGTGAAATGCTGAATACAACAGGTGTAGTAGACCTTACAGTGAAATGCTGAATACAACAGGTGTAGTAGACCTCACAGTGAAATGCTGAATACAACAGGTGTAGTAGACCTCACAGTGAAATGCTGAATACAACAGGTGTAGTAGACCTCACAGTGAAATGCTGAATACAACAGGTGTAGTAGACCTTACAGTGAAATGCTGAATACAACAGGTGTAGTAGACCTTACAGTGAAATGCTGAATACAACAGGTGTAGTAGACCTTACAGTGAAATGCTGAATACAACAGGTGTAGTAGACCTTACAGTGAAATGCTGAATACAACAGGTGTAGTAGACCTTACAGTGAAATGCTGAATACAACAGGTGTAGTAGACCTTACAGTGAAATGCTGAATACAACAGGTGTAGTAGACCTTACAGTGAAATGCTGAATACAACAGGTGTAGTAGACCTTACAGTGAAATGCTGAATACAACAGGTGTAGTAGACATTACAGTGAAATGCTGAATACAACAGGTGTAGGTAGACATTAGTGAAATGCTGAATACAGCAGGTGTAGTAGACATTACAGTGAAATGCTGAATACAACAGGTGTAGTAGACCTTACAGTGAAATGCTGAATACAACAGGTGTAGTAGACCTCACAGTGAAATGCTGAATACAACAGGTGTAGTAGACCTTACAGTGAAATGCTGAATACAACAGGTGTAGTAGACATTACAGTGAAATGCTGAATACAACAGGTAGACATAAAAATGACCTCACAGTGAAATGCTGAATACAACAGGTGTAGTAGACCTTACAGAAATGCTGAATACAACAGGTGTAGTAGACCTTACAGTGAAATGCTGAATACAACAGGTGTAGTAGACCTTACAGTGAAATGCTGAATACAACAGGTGTAGGTAGACCTCACAGTGAAATGCTGAATACAACAGGTGTAGTAGACCTCAGTGAAATGCTGAATACAACAGGTGTAGTAGACCTTACAGTGAAATGCTGAATACAACAGGTGTAGTAGACATTACAGTGAAATGCTGAATACAACAGGTGTAGTAGACATTACAGTGAAATGCTGAATACAACAGGTGTAGGTAGACCTTACAGTGAAATGCTGAATACAACAGGTGTAGTAGACATTACAGTGAAATGCTGAATACAACAGGTGTAGTAGACCTCACAGTGAAATGCTGAATACAACAGGTGTAGTAGACCTCACAGTGAAATGCTGAATACAACAGGTGTAGTAGACCTTACAGTGAAATGCTGAATACAACAGGTGTAGTAGACATTACAGTGAAATGCTGAATACAACAGGTGTAGTAGACCTTACAGTGAAATGCTGAATACAACAGGTGTAGTAGACCTTACAGTGAAATGCTGAATACAACAGGTGTAGTAGACATTACAGTGAAATGCTGAATACAACAGGTGTAGTAGACCTCACAGTGAAATGCTGAATACAACAGGTGTAGTAGACCTTACAGTGAAATGCTGAATACAACAGGTGTAGTAGACCTCTACAGTGAAATGCTGAATACAACAGGTGTAGTAGACCTTACAGTGAAATGCTGAATACAACAGGTGTAGTAGACCTTACAGTGAAATGCTTACTTATGAGCACTTTCCCAACAACGCAGAGAAAAATAATGTGACCCTGGTGTGAAAGTGTGTCATATATATATATATCCAGTGCAAGAATGTCAGTAAAAGAAATACAAATAATACAAGGGGAGGGGAGGGGTCAACAGGCGGTAGAAGACATGTAAACACAAGGCATGTTTACTAAGGTCTTCCAGTACAAACCCTTAAATCTGACACCGTGTCACACCCCTGGAATGTGTGTAAGCTACAAATGCAAACATTGGGCCTAAATGTTTTGCAGCCAAAAGGGAGAAGTAACAGTATTGCACAGCATGAGGCTTCCGATTGTTCAATAACTTGTTACTCATTCATATAAAATTTTAATAAAACAGCACCTAAAATATTACTCCCTACTGGGGATTTTATCAGCCTAAAACAGCACCTAAAATATTACTCCCTACTGGGGATTTTATCAGCCTAAAACAGACCCTAAAATATTACTCCCTACTGGGGATTTTATCAGCCTAAAACAGCACCTAAAATATTACTCCCTACTGGGGATTTTATCAGCCTAAAACAGCACCTAAAATATTACTCCCTACTGGGGATTTTACCAGCCTAAAACAGCACCTAAAATATTACTCTCTACTGGGGATTTTATCAGCCTAAAACAGCACCTAAAATATTACTCTCTACTGGGGATTTTATCAGCCTAAAACAGCACCTAAAATATTACTCCCTACTGGGGATTTTACCAGCCTAAAACAGCACCTAAAACCATTGATATTATATAACATTCAGAAATTCAATAAATAGACTATCAACATTCGGGACATTCCACCAGGGTCATAGGAATTACTATAAGTGTTGGTGCTCTCTCTGCCAAAGACGTGTTGGATGTGTGTGAGAGAACAGGTCAGATAAAAGAAAATGTTTTTATGAAGCCCTTTTTACAATCAGCCAATGTCAAAGTGCAATGCAGAAACCCAGCCTGAAACCCCAAACGGAAAGCAATGCAGAAACCCAGCCTGAAACCCCAAACGGAAAGCAATGCAGAAACCCAGCCTGAAACCCCAAACGGAAAGCAATGCAGAAACCCAGCCTGAAACCCCAAACGGAAAGCAATGCAGAAACCCAGCCTGAAACCCCAAACGGAAAGCAATGCAGAAACCCAGCCTGAAACCCCAAACGGAAATGCAGATGCAGAAACCCAGCCTGAAACCCCAAATTCGGAAAGCAATGCAAAATGGAAACCCCAAAAATGTAGTCGGAAAGCAATGCAGAAACCCAGCCTGAAACCCCAAACGGAAAGCAATGCAGAAACCCAGCCTGAAACCCCAAACCTTGGAAAGCAATGCAGAAACCCAGCCTGAAACCCCAAACGGAAAGCAATGCCAGAAACCCAAACGCCTGTTAAACCCCAAAATGATGAAAGCAATGCAGAAACCCAGCCTGAAACCCCAAACGTGAATGAGCAATGCAGTGAAACCCATGGACAAAATGTAGTCGGAAAGCAATGCAGAAACCCAGCCTGTTAAACCCCAAACAAATGAATGAGAAATGTAGTCCCACCTGAAACAGCAAATGTGAATGTTCTGATTATTAAACCTTGTGCATAGAGAATGATGGCAATGTTCCAACAGCAAAAATGTGTTCTGTGTGAAATGTTCCATGGAATTGGTAAATCTGTCCTTGTAAATAGAGTTGAATGATGTGAAATGTTCCATGGACATTGGTAAATGTAGTCCTTGTGCATAGAGGTGAATGATGTGAAATGTTCCATGGACATTGGTAAATGTAGTCCTTGTGCATAGAGGTGAATGATGTGAAATGTTCCATGGACATTGGTAAATGTAGTCCTTGTGCATAGAGGTGAATGATGTGAAATGTTCCATGGACATTGGTAAATGTAGTCCTTGTGCATAGAGGTGAATGATGTGAAATGTTCCATGGACATTGGTAAATGTAGTCCTTGTGCATAGAGGTGAATGATGTGAAATGTTCCATGGACATTGGTAAATGTAGTCCTTGTGCATAGAGGTGAATGATGTGAAATGTTCCATGGACATTGGTAAATGTAGTCCTTGTGCATAGAGGTGAATGATGTGAAATGTTCCATGGACATTGTTAAATGTAGTCCTTGTGCATAGAGGTGAATGATGTGAAATGTTCCATGGACATTGGTAAATGTAGTCCTTGTGCATAGAGGTGAATGATGTGAAATGTTCCATGGACATTGGTAAATGTAGTCCTTGTGCATAGAGGTGAATGATGTGAAATGTTCCATGGACATTGGTAAATGTAGTCCTTGTGCATAGAGGTGAATGATGTGAAATGTTCCATGGACATTGGGAAATGTAGTCCTTGTGCATAGAGGTGAATGATGTGAAATGTTCCATGGACATTGGTAAATGTAGTCCTTGTGCATAGAGGTGAATGATGTGAAATGTTCCATGGACATTGGTAAATGTAGTCCTTGTGCATAGAGGTGAATGATGTGAAATGTTCCATGGACATTGGTAAATGTAGTCCTTGTGCATAGAGGTGAATGATGTGAAATGTTCCATGGACATTGGTAAATGTAGTCCTTGTGCATAGAGGTGAATGATGTGAAATGTTCCATGGACATTGGTAAATGTAGTCCTTGTGCATAGAGGTGAATGATGTGAAATGTTCCATGGACATTGGTAAATGTAGTCCTTGTGCATAGAGGTGAATGATGTGAAATGTTCCATGGACATTGGTAAATGTAGTCCTTGTGCATAGAGGTGAATGATGTGAAATGTTCCATGGACATTGGTAAATGTAGTCCTTGTGCATAGAGGTGAATGATGTGAAATGTTCCATGGACATTGGTAAATGTAGTCCTTGTGCATAGAGGTGAATGATGTGAAATGTTCCATGGACATTGGTAAATGTAGTCCTTGTGCATAGAGGTGAATGATGTGAAATGTTCCATGGACATTGGTAAATGTAGTCCTTGTGCATAGAGGTGAATGATGTGAAATGTTCCATGGACATTGGTAAATGTAGTCCTTGTGCATAGAGGTGAATGATGTGAAATGTTCCATGGACATTGGTAAATGTAGTCCTTGTGCATAGAGGTGAATGATGTGAAATGTTCCATGGACATTGGTAAATGTAGTCCTTGTGCATAGAGGTGAATGATGTGAAATGTTCCATGGACATTGGGAAATGTAGTCCTTGTGCATAGAGGTGAATGATGTGAAATGTTCCATGGACATTGGGAAATGTAGTCCTTGTGCATAGAGGTGAATGATTTGTTTAAATTTGACATCATTGATTTGTGTTTGACATCTAGATTTTTCACTTTAAAATGTGTCTAAGCAACACTCTTACCCTGGAATAGCCCGTCTCTCTCTCTCTCTCTCTTGCTTGACTTGAGTTCAAGTCCTCCAGCTTTCACATCTCTCCCTCTCAACAGCCTTCTGTCCTACCAGCTCACACCTGCTTATCTCAATGGAGCCAAACACCAGCCTGAACTTCTGTCCTACCAGCTCACACCTGCTTATCTCAATGGAGCCAAACACCAGCCTGAACTTCTGTCCTACCAGCTCACACCTGCTTATCTCAATGGAGCCAAACACCAGCCTGAACTTCTGTCCTACCAGCTCACACCTGCTTATCTCAATGGAGCCAAACACCAGCCTGAACTTCTGTCCTACCAGCTCACACCTGCTTATCTCAATGGAGCCAAACACCAGCCTGAACTTCTGTCCTACCAGCTCACACCTGCTTATCTCAATGGAGCCAAACACCAGCCTGAACTTCTGTCCTACCAGCTCACACCTGCTTATCTCAATGGAGCCAAACACCAGCCTGAACTTCTGTCCTACCAGCTCACACCTGCTTATCTCAATGGATCTCAATGCCAAACACCAGCCTGAACTTCTGTCCTACCAGCTCACACCTGCTTATCTCAATGGAGCCAAACACCAGCCTGAACTTCTGTCCTACCAGCTCACACCTGCTTATCTCAATGGAGCCAAACACCAGCCTGAACTTCTGTCCTACCAGCTCACACCTGCTTATCTCAATGGAGCCAAACACCAGCCTGAACTTCTGTCCTACCAGCTCACACCTGCTTATCTCAATGGAGCCAAACACCAGTCTGAACTTCTGTTCTACCAGCTCACACCTGCTTATCTCAATGGAGCCAAACACCAGCCTGAACTTCTGTCCTACCAGCTCACACCTGCTTATCTCAATGGAGCCAAACACCAGTCTGAACTTGGAATCCAACAGCAATGCAGAAGGCCTGCTATTTAATTACTGAGAATGAACTCCAGGTGAACTTGGAATAGAATTATGTTATTTTAAACTTTAAATTACCTTGAAATACATAAAATTATAAATGTTCTTTTGCACTTTATATTGCCGTAGAATAGATAGAATTAGAATATAAACTTGAATGTATATTTTTTAGGCCAACTTGTAATCATCCTGTTATACATCGAACTAGAAGGCTGGAATATGTATTTGATCCCGTTTTAAGTATCTGTCACAAGGTCCCTCTAATGCCCTGGGGAGGGGGGGTCCGTTTTATAATACCCAGTCTTCATTTCTCCCACATTGGTCAAATGTAAGAAATGAATTAGTCCTAAAAGATTGTATCCAAACTAAACGGTATGAATAACATCCTGTGTGTTAGAATGACAGTTTGAGACAGATCTATTAATGTGGTTGATAGTGGCAGCATGTAATAATATTCAGAGGTAGAGATAGCTGTTCCCTGCTGCCTCCCTCGCTGCTCTGGTGTTATTTGGGGGGCGTGGTGGTGATACAAAAACAACAGTGGATGGCTGCCGATTGTGTTCAAATGACGGTTTAATAAACAGTCTTAAAACCACCAGTTACAATTAAAACCCCACTTCTGTGTAGGCCTAACGATCGGTCAATGTTTCGCCAACACGTCTCTAACGTTCTCCCAGAGCGTAATGCTGATCTTACAGTTGTTTGTTTATACAACCACGTCAATTTGTTCCGCTCTGGTTGATCAATTGTATTTCCCGTTTGAATTGAACTAAAAACGTGCGTTTGTAAAATGTGCAATAATGTTTCCACCCGTGGCCCGAAAACAGAACGCTATGTAGCAGTTTGCAGAAGAACGCTCGATACTTTGTAACGTTCGAACGTGCATTTTCTCTGCAGGTTCAAGAGCGGGTAAATCCGCAGCCATTAGCCAACCAAGCGAGAAGAACAGCGAAACTCGGACAATTTTTTTTTTGAATTTCACCGTAAAAAAATGTCCTTATGTGTACAATCGTGGCTAGAATTAGAAATGTAAACGGTCCTTTCCAAAATAACACAAACTATTTGGAATAAGACGCGATAACAGACGCAGTTCTGGACTGGACACATTGTCATACTGCACAGCGCACACTGTCGGCCCCACATGCTTCATAGTCCTGAAGAGCGACAGCCACTAGCCCTGAAAAGCTAAGTGGTTAATGGACACTGACGTTGTCTTTCTATGGACAATAACATGCAGTAACACGTTCTATTCATGTAACGTTATATCCAGCCAGCCGTTTAGTGCGTAAAATTGAGCATTCATATAAAATACCTTTTTGTAACAACTTCATCTCCCCGTTCTCCTTCTTCATTACAGTAGTGACGTTACTCAGACTGCTGCTAATATTTCCAGGAGTACCAAGGATTGGTTTATGTTTCTTCTTTCCCTTGAAATCCTTCTCTTTCTCTCGTTTTTCCTTGGGCTTTTTGGATGGTGGTTTGGTATGGGAGGCGAGGAAAGCGCTCTGCTTGAACACTGTGTGAATGGGAGGCTGGAGGGACGCCGAGGGGTTGCTGCTCGCCTTGACGGGGCTGAAGCTCCATGTTGTCGGGTTGCCTGAACTCTGCTTCTGGTGCTGCTTCTCCACTGCGCCGCCACCTCCCCCTGCACCTCCTTCCCCATTTAGTTTCTTAGGTTTAAGGCTCTTCTCGTCGTTTCGGACTCGCTTGGACGGCGGCGGGTGAATGTCCCGGGAAGACTGCGGCCGGGTGTCCGACGCTAGTTTCGGTTCTTTAGATTTGGCGAGCGGGCTTTTCGTCGCTGCACCAAAGTGAATGAAGCTCAGTGACTCCGCCATCTTGGGGCTCTCTGTATTTACTCTCCCGACCGCTGTTTGTGCTAGGCAGGCATAGAGGGGCGGAGTCTGGTGGCTAACTGACAGGCAGGCCAGGTTGGAGGTGGTGTCTGGAGTATAATGATTGGTGCGAGGAGAAATGGGACACATTACGCGGGAAACAGTCCGCAGAACACTCTTAACTCTGTGTAGAGGATATATAAACCTGTCTCATTATTTACAACAGATTATGACATTAGGCTTCATAACATTACAACATTAGCTAACCTAAGGTAATTTATTTACATTTGTTTATAGGGACCCCTTTATTAGTGTCTGATTTAACACCAAAAATAAATATATTATAGGCTCCTCTAAACTCTATTAATAAATATATTAAAACTGAGGTTCAGTTTAATAAATGAATAGCCCATTAGGCTTTCACAATCAATGTGCCAAGTTTTGTGCAATGTACAAGGAAAGTGTTCTGGTACTTGCGCTTGATCCTTCCGACATCGTGTGACCAGCTGGTCCTTTGAACTGTGGCAGGTGGGCCAGGGTTCAGAGCGTTGGGCCAGGGTTCAGAGCGTTGGGCCAGGGTTCAGAGCGTTGGGCCAGGGTTCAGAGCGTTGGGCCAGGGTTCAGAGCGTTGGGCCAGGGTTCAGAGCGTTGGGCCAGGGTTCAGAGCGTTGGGCCAGGGTTCAGAGCGTTGGGCCAGGGTTCAGGCGCCAGGGTTCAGAGCGTTGGGCCAGGGTTCAGAGCGTTGGGCCAGGGTTCAGAGCGTTGGGCCAGGGTTCAGAGCGTTGGGCCAGGGTTCAGAGCGTTGGTCCAGGGTTCAGAGCGTTGGGCCAGGGTTCAGAGCGTTGGGCCAGGGTTCAGAGCGTTGGGCCAGGGTTCAGAGCGTTGGGCCAGGGTTCAGAGCGTTGGGCCAGGGTTCAGAGCGTTGGGCCAGGGTTAAGAGCGTTGGGCCAGGGTTAAGAGCGTTGGGCCAATAAGGTTGTGTATGTGTGTGACCCAGCCTGGGTGGATGGGAAATGGCCTGGGCAGAGAGAGAGAGCAGAGCACCACCTCAACCCTGACTGGCCCTGGGGCTTAGCTTTGGCTGACACACTTCTCACTGGTGCACTCATGTGGAGAGAGAGATGGGGGGACAGGAGTGGCTGTCTAGTGGTGCACTCACTGAGACAGAATGCCGTGCTCCTATAGGCCTAGCCAGACCTATTCACTGAGGTGGACTTCCAATGAGATCAAAGATATTAAACAGTACATCCTGGGTCGGATAAACCTGCAACTTGGGCTTGGAACAACCTTACCTTCTGCTCAAACAGTCTTTTATTTAACAGTTGAAGTCCCATTGAAGTCAGAAGACCTCTTTCCTAAGGGAGATCTGACTGCATTTTTCCATCAGAAAAAAAATCCCGTCTGTTACAGCCATAGATACCGTTTTAGTAAGCTACTGTGCACAACCACCAGCTGTCTCTGTGTGAATGCTGTAATGTGGGGGTTTATACATGCTTTTATCTATTGACAAACTGCAGGTGATGATTGAAGGTCTATTTAGGGCTGCTGGCCACGACACAGGCTCACCTGCTGTCTGCCATTTACAGGTGTCAACTGTTCCCAGAGAGGGAGGCTCACCTGCTGTCTGCCATTTACAGGTGTCAACTGTTCCCAGAGAGGGAGGCTCACCTGCTGTCTGCCATTTACAGGTGTCAACTGTTCCCAGAGAGGGAGGCTCACCTGCTGTCTGCCATTTACAGGTGTCAACTGTTCCCAGAGAGGGAGGCTCACCTGCTGTCTGCCATTTACAGGTGTCAACTGTTCCCAGAGAGGGAGGCTCACCTGCTGTCTGCCATTTACAGGTGTCAACTGTTCCCAGAGAGGGAGGCTCACCTGCTGTCTGCCATTTACAGGTGTCAACTGTTCCCAGAGAGGGAGGCTCACCTGCTGTCTGCCATTTACAGGTGTCAACTGTTCCCAGAGAGGGAGGCTCACCTGCTGTCTGCCATTTACAGGTGTCAACTGTTCCCAGAGAGGGAGGCTCACCTGCTGTCTGCCATTTACAGGTGTCAACTGTTCCCAGAGAGGGAGGCTCACCTGCTGTCTGCCATTTACAGGTGCCAACTGTTCCCAGAGAGGGAGGCTCACCTGCTGTCTGCCATTTACAGGTGCCAACTGTTCCCAGAGAGGGAGGCTCACCTGCTGTCTGCCATTTACAGGTGTCAACTGTTCCCAGAGAGGGAGGCTCACCTGCTGTCTGCCATTTACAGGTGTCAACTGTTCCCAGAGAGGGAGGCTCACCTGCTGTCTGCCATTTACAGGTGTCAACTGTTCCCAGAGAGGGAGGCTCACCTGCTGTCTGCCATTTACAGGTGCAACTGTTCCCAGAGAGGGAGGCTCACCTGCTGTCTGCCATTTACAGGTGTCAACTGTTCCCAGAGAGGGAGGCTCACCTGCTGTCTGCCATTTACAGGTGCCAACTGTTCCCAGAGAGGGAGGCTCACCTGCTGTCTGCCATTTACAGGTGCCAACTGTTCCCAGAGAGGGAGGCTCACCTGCTGTCTGCCATTTACAGGTGTCAACTGTTCCCAGAGAGGGAGGCTCACCTGCTGTCTGCCATTTACAGGTGCCAACTGTTCCCAGAGAGGGAGGCTCACCTGCTGTCTGCCATTTACAGGTGCCAACTGTTCCCAGAGAGGGAGGCTCACCTGCTGTCTGCCATTTACAGGTGCAACTGTTCCCAGAGAGGGAGGCTCACCTGCTGTCTGCCATTTACAGGTGTCAACTGTTCCCAGAGAGGGAGGCTCACCTGCTGTCTGCCATTTACAGGTGCCAACTGTTCCCAGAGAGGGAGGCTCACCTGCTGTCTGCCATTTACAGGTGTCAACTGTTCCCAGAGAGGGAGGCTCACCTGCTGTCTGCCATTTACAGGTGTCAACTGTTCCCAGAGAGGGAGGCTCACCTGCTGTCTGCCATTTACAGGTGTCAACTGTTCCCAGAGAGGGAGGCTCACCTGCTGTCTGCCATTTACAGGTGTCAACTGTTCCCAGAGAGGGAGGCTCACCTGCTGTCTGCCATTTACAGGTGTCAACTGTTCCCAGAGGGGAGGCTCACCTGCTGTCTGCCATTTACAGGTGTCAACTGTTCCCAGAGAGGGAGGCTCACCTGCTGTCTGCCATTTACAGGTGTCAACTGTTCCCAGAGAGGGAGGCTCACCTGCTGTCTGCCATTTACAGGTGCCAACTGTTCCCAGAGAGGGAGGCTCACCTGCTGTCTGCCATTTACAGGTGCCAACTGTTCCCAGAGAGGGAGGCTCACCTGCTGTCTGCCATTTACAGGTGTCAACTGTTCCCAGAGAGGGAGGCTCACCTGCTGTCTGCCATTTACAGGTGTCAACTGTTCCCAGAGAGGGAGGCTCACCTGCTGTCTGCCATTTACAGGTGTCAACTGTTCCCAGAGAGGGAGGCTCACCTGCTGTCTGCCATTTACAGGTGTCAACTGTTCACAGAGAGGGAGGGACATTACTGTCTGCCATTTACAGGTGTCAACTGTTCCCAGAGAGGGAGGCTCACCTGCTGTCTGCCATTTACAGGTGTCAACTGTTCCCAGAGAGGGAGGCTCACCTGCTGTCTGCCATTTACAGGTGCCAACTGTTCCCAGAGAGGGAGGCTCACCTGCTGTCTGCCATTTACAGGTGTCAACTGTTCCCAGAGAGGGAGGCTCACCTGCTGTCTGCCATTTACAGGTGCCAACTGTTCCCAGAGAGGGAGGCTCACCTGCTGTCTGCCATTTACAGGTGCCAACTGTTCCCAGAGAGGGAGGCTCACCTGCTGTCTGCCATTTACAGGTGTCAACTGTTCCCAGAGAGGGAGGCTCACCTGCTGTCTGCCATTTACAGGTGTCAACTGTTCCCAGAGAGGGAGGCTCACCTGCTGTCTGCCATTTACAGGTGCCAACTGTTCCCAGAGAGGGAGGCTCACCTGCTGTCTGCCATTTACAGGTGTCAACTGTTCCCAGAGAGGGAGGCTCACCTGCTGTCTGCCATTTACAGGTGTCAACTGTTCCCAGAGAGGGAGGCTCACCTGCTGTCTGCCATTTACAGGTGTCAACTGTTCCCAGAGAGGGAGGCTCACCTGCTGTCTGCCATTTACAGGTGTCAACTGTTCCCAGAGAGGGAGGCTCACCTGCTGAGAGGGAGGCATCTGCCATTTACAGGTGTCAACTGTTCCCAGAGAGGGAGGCTCACCTGCTGTCTGCCATTTACAGGTGTCAACTGTTCCCAGAGAGGGAGGCTCACCTGCTGTCTGCCATTTACAGGTGTCAACTGTTCCCAGAGAGGGAGGCTCACCTGCTGTCTGCCATTTACAGGTGTCAACTGTTCCCAGAGAGGGGAGGCTCACCTGCTGTCTGCCATTTACAGGTGTCAACTGTTCCCAGAGAGGGAGGCTCACCTGCTGTCTGCCATTTACAGGTGTCAACTGTTCCCAGAGAGGGAGGCTCACCTGCTGTCTGCCATTTACAGGTGCCAACTGTTCCCAGAGAGGGAGGCTCACCTGCTGTCTGCCATTTACAGGTGTCAACTGTTCCCAGAGAGGAGGCTCACCTGCTGTCTGCCATTTACAGGTGCCAACTGTTCCCAGAGAGGGAGGCTCACCTGCTGTCTGCCATTTACAGGTGTCAACTGTTCCCAGAGAGGGAGGCTCACCTGCTGTCTGCCATTTACAGGTGTCAACTGTTCCCAGAGAGGGAGGCTCACCTGCTGTCTGCCATTTACAGGTGCCAACTGTTCCCAGAGAGGGAGGCTCACCTGCTGTCTGCCATTTACAGGTGCCAACTGTTCCCAGAGAGGGAGGCTCACCTGCTGTCTGCCATTTACAGGTGCCAACTGTTCCCAGAGAGGGAGGCTCACCTGGGTGCCAACTGTTCCCAGAGAGGGAGGCTCACCTGCTGTCTGCCATTTACAGGTGCCAACTGTTCCCAGAGAGGGAGGCTCACCTGCTGTCTGCCATTTACAGGTGCCAACTGTTCCAGAGAGGGAGGCTCACCTGCTGTCTGTTCCATTTACAGGTGCCAACTGTTCCCAGAGAGGGAGGCTCACCTGCTGTCTGCCATTTACAGGTGCCAACTGTTCCCAGAGAGGGAGGCTCACCTGCTGTCTGCCATTTACAGGTGTCAACTGTTCCCAGAGAGGGAGGCTCACCTGCTGTCTGCCATTTACAGGTGCCAACTGTTCCCAGAGAGGGAGGCTCACCTGCTGTCTGCCATTTACAGGTGTCAACTGTTCCCAGAGAGGGAGGCTCACCTGCTGTCTGCCATTTACAGGTGCCAACTGTTCCCAGAGAGGGAGGCTCACCTGCTGTCTGCCATTTACAGGTGCCAACTGTTCACAGAGAGGGAGGCTCACCTGCTGTCTGCCGTTTACAGGTGCCAACTGTTCCCAGAGAGGGAGGCTCACCTGCTGTCTGCCATTTACAGGTGCCAACTGTTCCCAGAGAGGGAGGCTCACCTGCTGTCTGCCATTTACAGGTGCCAACTGTTCCCAGAGAGGGAGGCTCACCTGCTGTCTGCCATTTACAGGTGCCAACTGTTCCCAGAGAGGGAGGGACATTACTGTCTGCCGTTTACAGGTGCAACTGTTCACAGAGAGGGAGGCTCACCTGCTGTCTGCCGTTTACAGGTGCCAACTGTTCCCAGAGAGGGAGGGACATTGCTGTCTGCCGTTTACAGGTGTCAACTGTTCACAGAGAGGGAGGCTCACCTGCTGTCTGCCATTTACAGGTGCCAACTGTTCCCAGAGAGGGAGGCTCACCTGCTGTCTGCCATTTACAGGTGCCAACTGTTCCCAGAGAGGGAGGGACATTACTGTCTGCCGTTTACAGGTGCCAACTGTTCCCAGAGAGGGAGGCTCACCTGCTGTCTGCCGTTTACAGGTGCCAACTGTTCCCAGAGAGGGAGGCTCACCTGCTGTCTGCCATTTACAGGTGCCAACTGTTCCCAGAGAGGGAGGCTCACCTGCTGTCTGCCGTTTACAGGTGCCAACTGTTCACAGAGAGGGAGGCTCACCTGCTGTCTGCCGTTTACAGGTGCCAACTGTTCACAGAGAGGGAGGCTTTACAGGTGCCAACTGTTGAGAGGGAGGGACATTACTGTCTGCATTTACAGGTGCCAACTGTTCCCAGAGAGGGAGGGACATTACTGTCTGCAGTTTACAGGTGCCAACTGTTAACAGAGAGGGAGGGACATTACTGTCTGCCGTTTACAGGTGCCAACTGTTCCCAGAGAGGGAGGGACATTACTGTCTGCCGTTTACAGGTGCCAACTGTTCCCAGAGAGGGAGGGACATTGCTGTCTGCCGTTTACAGGTGCCAACTGTTCACAGAGAGGGAGGCTCACCTGCTGTCTGCCGTTTACAGGTGTCAACTGTTCACAGAGAGGGAGGCTCACCTGCTGTTTACTGTCAACTGTTCACAGAGAGGGAGGCTTTACAGGTGCCAACTGTTCACAGAGAGGGAGGGACATTGCTGTCTGCCGTTTACAGGTGCCAACTGTTCCCAGAGAGGGAGGGACATTGCTGTCTGCCGTTTACAGGTGCCAACTGTTCACAGAGAGGGAGGGACATTGCTGTCTGCCGTTTACAGGTGCCAACTGTTCACAGAGAGGGAGGCTCACCTGCTGTCTGCCGTTTACAGGTGCCAACTGTTCACAGAGAGGGAGGGACATTGCTGTCTGCCGTTTACAGGTGCCAACTGTTCACAGAGAGGGAGGGACATTGCTGTCTGCCGTTTACAGGTGCCAACTGTTCACAGAGAGGGAGGGACATTGCTGTCTGCCGTTTACAGGTGCCAACTGTTCACAGAGCGGGAGGGACATTGCTGTCACAGAGAGGAGGCTGCCGTTTACAGGTGCCAACTGTTCACAGAGAGGGAGGGACTGTGCTGTCTGCCGTTTACAGGTGCCAACTGTTCACAGAGAGGGAGGGACATTGCTGTCTGCCGTTTACAGGTGCCAACTGTTCACAGAGCGGGAGGGACATTGCTGTCTGCCGTTTACAGGTGCCAACTGTTCACAGAGCGGGAGGGACATTGCTGTCTGCCGTTTACAGGTGCCAACTGTTCACAGAGCGGGAGGGACATTGCTGTCTGCCGTTTACAGGTGCCAACTGTTCACAGAGCGGGAGGGACATTGCTGTTTGACGATTCTCTCTGGATGTGTTCATTGTTGAGTATTTCTCTGGAAGTGTTCATTGTTGAGTATGTCTCTGTAAGTGCTCTCAGAGCAAATTATGAGATAAAAAATGTTTTACCTTGATTTATCCAGGTTAGTCTTTGTGATTATAAAACACATGTTAAAAGAGACCCAGATGGCCCCAATGCTACATGCAATTACAATGTTACGAAGTATACACAGATAGAATGTTGTTCAGTGACCTTACTGGACGATCAAGGACATGTGCGCATCATGAAGCCATTCATGGTCATACTACATCGTCATTGCAATGTTTTAAAGTATCTGCTAATGTGTGAAATGCCTACTTCGAGAGGTCGTGTTCAGTGACCTTATTGGATGATCAAGGACAGGTTTTCACCATGGTTACATGGTCAATCATAGATGAACTTAATCAGCCCCATGCAGGTTTGCTGAAGCACTTTATTTTCTCATGAGAGTTGACAGGAAACCAGAGAGTTTGCTCAATACTCATTCTGAAAACAGTACAGTCCTCCCCCTTGCCCCTCAGAGCAACAGACAGATAGTGAGAGATGACAGTCCAGAACAGCAAGCCACGCACTAGTATTACATAATCCCATTTGTGCTTTAAATCTGTCCGTGGCGTGCGTTAGCAATCTAAAAACAGCCTACGATAGAATATCTCAGACCAGCCAGGAAGTCCCTTCGCAATTACTTCAAGGTAAACCAAGTCATGCTATGCCACTGATGCAGAATAAAAATGTCCTTGCATTAGTCCCCTTTTCTGGTGACACCAATGCCAGTTCAACCACAGAGCGAGAGAACATAGAACACTGAAACAGACGAATAGAATACTCAGAGATAATACCGGCCCTCCGTGTTCTGAATCACTTCTCACCAATCAGCTTCTCTAAAATCATGTGCGAATGCAGTCAGTGGCAGTCAAGACATCGCTGCATCGGTCCATTGCAATATATATATATATATATATATATATATATACACAGGATACACTGATCACAGAGATATGCGGCCTTGAGTTCAGCACGTCAGGGAGAAATGTCTGTACGGTTTATGTTCTGTTTAAGACGTACGCGTTGTAGCACCAGAGTTCAAACTGAAGCGGAGCAGCGCAGACAGACTGTGTGGCAACCAGGCACTGAAGTAGAGTGGATGCTGTTACGGCCAGTCATGTCTGCAACATCCGTCTTCTCTTGGGAAACAGAAACACTACTCTGGCATTAAATAGGAATCCATCTTCCTTTCCCACGCACTAGGGAGGAGTTGGCACACCATGAACAACATAGGCTACATACAACAGCTGCTTGGACCATGCTACCACTGCCAGTCATATGAAGTGTATTGGAACAAACCAAGGCTACTGCATATAGCTCGCTATATGGTGGTATTCAAGATGAGGTTAATCAATAGATGCAAACTGATATTCTGATTAGCTATGTAGCTAAAGATACTGTACACCGTGTGTGTATGTGTGTGTGTGTGTCATTAAGCCACAAAGCACTTCCCAACTGTTATTCTCACCAGATCATGTTGAAGGATGCACCACGACTACTAGGCACACTTATTAATAAATCAATGCACAGCTCCGCTTTCTCAATAATTATCTGAGAGACTAGTCCAGGACCTGAGCCAGATAAGTGAAGAAGAGTGTTGGCCAGGACACAATTCATCCCAGGTGTATATCTTTATTCATTAAACAGAGCTTCCTCAATGGGACCAGTAGCTTCCGCAATGGGACCAGTAGCTTCCTCAATGGGACCAGTAGCTTCCTCAATGGAACCAGTAGCTTCCTCAATGGGACCAGTAGCTTCCTCAATGGGACCAGTAGCTTCCTCAATGGGACCAGTAGCTTCCTCAATGGGACCAGTAGCTTCCTCAATGGGACCAGTAGCTTCCTCAATGGGACCAGTAGCTTCCTCAATGGGACCAGTAGCTTCCTCAATGGGACCAGTAGCTTCCTCAATGGGACCAGTAGCTTCCTCAATGGGACCAGTAGCTTCGGAAATGAAACGTGTAAGAACACGTGAGCCCAATACATACCAGAAACCTGCCCCCCATAGAAGTGTGTGTCTGTGTGACAAGCCTCATCAATAACTCCTCCACCTGTAGTCACAGGGAGGAAGTGTGTGTCTGTGTGACAAGCCTCATCAATAACTCCTCCACCTATAGTCACAGGGAGGAAGTGTGTGTCGGTGTGACAAGCCTCATCAATAACTCCTCCACCTGTAGTCACAGGGAGGAAGTGTGTGTCGGAGGAACAGTGTGTGTCAGTGTGACAAGCCTCATCAATAACTCCTCCACCTGTAGTCACAGGGAGGAAGTGTGTGTCTGTGTGACAAGCCTCATCAATAACTCCTCCACCTGTAGTCACAGGGAGGAAGTGTGTGTCTGTGTGACAAGCCTCATCAATAACTCCTCCACCTGTAGTCACAGGGAGGAAGTGTGTGTCTGTGTGACAAGCCTCATCAATAACTCCTCCACCTGTAGTCACAGGGAGGAAGTGTGTGTCGTGGGGGTGACAAGCCTCATCAATAACTCCTCCACCTGTAGTCACAGGGAGGAAGTGTCTCAAGCCTCATCAATAACTCCTCCACCTGTAGTCACAGGGAGGAAGTGTGTGTCAGTGTGACAAGCCTCATCAATAACTCCTCCACCTGTAGTCACAGGGAGTGAAGTGAGACAAGTGTCTGTAGTCACAGGGAGGAAGTGTGTGTCAGTGTGACAAGCCTCATCAATAACTCCTCCACCTGTAGTCACAGGGAGGAAGTGTGTGTCTGTGTGTGTGTCACAAGCCTCATCAATAACTCCTCCACCTGTAGTCACAGGGAGGAAGTGTGTGTGTGTGACAAGCCTCATCAATGTGACAAGCCTCATCAATAACTCCTCCACCTGTAGTCACAGGGAGGAAGTGTGTGTCTGTGTGACAAGCCTCATCAATAACTCCTCCACCTGTAGTCACAGGGAGGAAGTGTGTGTCTGTGTCTGTATGACAAGCCTCATCAATAACTCCTCCACCTGTAGTCATAGGGAGGAAGTGTGTGTCTGTGTGACAAGCCTCATCAATAACTCCTCCACCTGTAGTCACAGGGAGGAAGTGTGTGTCGGTGTGACAAGCCTCATCAATAACTCCTCCACCTGTAGTCACAGGGAGGAAGTGTGTGTCAGTGTGACAAGCCTCATCAATAACTCCTCCACCTGTAGTCACAGGGAGGAAGTGTGTGTCGGTGTGACAAGCCTCATCAATAACTCCTCCACCTGTAGTCACAGGGAGGAAGTGTGTGTCGGTGTGACAAGCCTCATCAATAACTCCTCCACCTGTAGTCACAGGGAGGAAGTGTGTGTCAGTGTGACAAGCCTCATCAATAACTCCTCCACCTGTAGTCACAGGGAGGAAGTGTGTGTCAGTGTGACAAGCCTCATCAATAACTCCTCCACCTGTAGTCACAGGGAGGAAGTGTGTGTCAAGCCTCATCAATAACTCCTCCACCTGTAGTCACAGGGAGGACAAGCCTCATCAATAACTCCTCCACCTGTAGTCACAGGGAGGAAGTGTGTGTCAGTGACAAGCCTCATCAATAACTCCTCCACCTGTAGTCACAGGGAGGAAGTGTGTGTCGTGTGACAAGCCTCATCAATAACTCCTCCACCTGTAGTCACAGGGAGGAAGTGTGTGTCTGTGTCACAGGGAGGAAGTGTGACAAGCCTCATCAATAACTCCTCCACCTGTAGTCACAGGGAGGAAGTGTGTGTCTGTGTGACTCATCAATAACTCCTCCACCTGTAGTCACAGGGAGGAAGTGTGTGTCTGTGTGACAAGCCTCATCAATAACTCCTCCACCTGTAGTCACAGGGAGGAAGTGTGTGTCGGTGTGACAAGCCTCATCAATAACTCCTCCACCTGTAGTCACAGGGAGGAAGTGTGTGTCTGTGACAAGCCTCATCAATAACTCCTCCACCTGTAGTCACAGGGAGGAAGTGTGTGTCACAAGCCTCATCAATAACTCCTCCACCTGTAGTCACAGGGAGGAAGTGTGTGTCGCCTCATCAATAACTCCTCCACCTGTGTCACAGGGAGGAAGTGTGTGTCTGTGTGACAAGCCTCATCAATAACTCCTCCACCTGTAGTCACAGGGAGGAAGTGTGTTTCTGTGTCAGTGTGACAAGCCTCATCAATAACTCCTCCACCTGTAGTCACAGGGAGGAAGTGTGTGTCGGTGTGACAAGCCTCATCAATAACTCCTCCACCTGTAGTCACAGGGAGGAAGTGTGTGTCTGTGTCGGTGTGACAAGCCTCATCAATAACTCCTCCACCTGTAGTCACAGGGAGGAAGTGTGTGTCTGTGTGACAAGCCTCATCAATAACTCCTCCACCTGTAGTCACAGGGAGGAAGTGTGTGTCGGTGAGACAAGCCTCATCAATAACTCCTCCACCTGTAGTCACAGGGAGGAAGTGTGTGTCGGTGTGACAAGCCTCATCAATAACTCCTCCACCTGTAGTCACAGGGAGGAAGTGTGTGTCGGTGTGACAAGCCTCATCAATAACTCCTCCACCTGTAGTCACAGGGAGGAAGTGTGTGTCGGTGTGACAAGCCTCATCAATAACTCCTCCACCTGTAGTCACAGGGAGGAAGTGTGTGTCTGTGAGACAAGCCTCATCAATAACTCCTCCACCTGTAGTCACAGGGAGGAAGTGTGTGTCAGTGTGACAAGCCTCATCAATAACTCCTCCACCTGTAGTCACAGGGAGGAAGTGTGTGTCTGTGTGACAAGCCTCATCAATAACTCCTCCACCTGTAGTCACAGGGAGGAAGTGTGTGTCAGTGTGACAAGCCTCATCAATAACTCCTCCACCTGTAGTCACAGGGAGGAAGTGTGTTTCTGTGTCTGTGTGACAAGCCTCATCAATAACTCCTCCACCTGTAGTCACAGGGAGGAAGTGTGTGTCGGTGAGACAAGCCTCATCAATAACTCCTCCACCTGTAGTCACAGGGAGGAAGTGTGTGTCTGTGTCGGTGTGACAAGCCTCATCAATAACTCCTCCACCTGTAGTCACAGGGAGGAAGTGTGTCACAGGGAGGAAACCCCCAGGTGTGTGGGAACTCATTTCATTGAAAACATACTAAAACCCTTCCAATTGAAGTGTGTGTCATGCATCATATGTGCCAACCTACAGAGAGAAAATGTGTCACATTAGATGAAGGATAAAACCCAGGTGGAAGTGGACCTTATATGGAACCGTGTGTGTGTGTGTGTGTGTGTGTGTGGAAAACCCCAGGTTGATGGAGAACTCTAGCTGAGCTCACTTCCTGCCAAGTCCCAAGTTAGTGAATGTACTCATCCCTCTGGACACCTACAGCATGATCTCACACACACACACACACACACACACACACACAGAGAGAATTCACCCCCACACACTGTGTCTCTCATTCCTCTGGGTTGCAGTCAGTCTCAAAGACACTAGGCCTGTATGTGTCTGTGTGGTTTGTTCTTTATGGTCTGTCGATCATAAAGCTCATGTTTGATCACTAGGGAGGAGGACTCCACGTCCTCATCCACCTCCCCTCCCCCTGGGGGCAGGGAGTTTAACACCACACACAGAATTCCCCCCCACACACATACCCACAGAGAGAGAGAATCCACACACCCACAGAGAGAGCGAGAATCCCCACACCCACAGAGAGAGCGAGAATCCCCACACACAGAGAGAGAGAATCCCCACACACACACAGGAAGCCCCAGCGCTACTCCCCCAGCCCCTCTAGAGACTTTAAAAAACAGTGTAGGAAAACAAGGAAGCATGTTCTACTTGATGTCTTTAGTCTTTACTGACGGGTCCATTGATTTCTGCAACATACAAACAGGTCTGCGTTGTGTGGGAGGAGGAGGGGTGTCAGAGAGAGGGTCTGTGACCCAAAAAGGCACCATGTTCCCTATATAGTGCCCTACTTTTGACCAGAGCCCCCATAGGGCCCTATTCCCTACATAGTGCACTACTTTTGACCAGAGTCTGGTCTGTTCATAAGTAGTGGACTATATAGGGAATATGGTGCCATTTGGGATGCAAGCAGTTTCCAAGAGGAGTGGACCAACCAACACGGCTGAGCATGTCGCTACACGTGCTGCTGCTGCTGATGATGATGGGAGAAGGGGGGGGGCAGCACTCTCCAAAAGGCACAGGCGGGCTCCAAAACAAATGCTAGTGGTAGCAGTTAGGGTCCAAGGGAATTCAACTCCAGGCCTGGAACGCCAAAGTACTCCTGGTTTAGTTCATTGATTGATTGAATCATGTCTCTGATTGGCCAGAGAGTCTAATCATCTGGCGATGTCATCACCGGGTTTTAATTAGTCTGATTAGAAGGAGCGAGAGAGAAAGAAACCCAGGAGACTTGAAGTCCTCCCGGACTGGAGTGGACTGTCCCTGTTGTAGCAGGGCAGAAACTGAGGAGGAGAAACAGCATATACAAAAATATCCTTTACAATAGAATTGACAAAAAGAGCCATTATTATTACACAATCTGGAGCCCGTTTGCCATCTCAGCAAGAGGACGGCGCTATGCCAGGTCCAGCTGATTCAAAACCTTTACACGTCATTAGAACAAAACCCTGCAATATTTGCTAGAACAAGAGGGCAAATCATTTACAGTAGGAGGAACATTGGGGAGAGGGAGGGGTGTCATGGACAGACTAGTTACATCTTCTGTTAATACGAATATTTAGAGGGAGCACATTAAATATTATATACCTAGTTGCCCTGTACATGTAGAAAACAATGCATATATAGCTATCGAGAAGTTAGCAAAACAAATGAATCTAAATAATATAACAGTAGTCCTCTGTCCCCAGTGATACATGTCTTCTTCTGTAATGTCATGATACAAGTCTACAAGTACAGAAGATAAGAAAGTCAAGTCTTTTTCTGGAATAGAAAACTAAACAAAAATATGAATCTGGATCCAATGTGACGGTTTGTTTCGGACTAAGAGTCAAATCCTAACTTGCATTTAAGACAAATTCTCTCCCATTCACATCTTCATGACTAAGTGAAAATTCAACTTAAGTGGAAGTTAGGATTTGCCCCCAAAGGGAATAAGGCAGGTTTGTATGGTCCCAGCAGAGAAGGAGATAACATCCCAAATGACACACTATTGCCTAAGTAGTACACTACTTTTGACCAGAGCCCTATGGTCCCTGGTCAAAAGTAGTGCGCTATATAGGGAATGGAGTTCCATTTGGGAAACACTTAATAGCACCAGCACACAGACAGCCCCTGGCAACTGGCACAAGTACAGCAGAAAGGTGTACCGTTGCATCCTGGGTAGATTATCTAAATTGCTTTGCAGATTGTGTTTTAGGCTTGGTCTCAAATGGCAACCTGTTACCTACATGTACAAGAATCTGGCCAAATATACAGTGCACTATTTAGGGAATAGGGTGCCATTTCACATCTGCCCTGTTAGTTAGGAAAAGGTGTCAGTGTCCAAGGATGGGACAGCACCCAGTCATCTCCTTCATACACAGTGGCCCTTGTAAGAGACAAGGTGAGGATCAAGGAGGAGGGTGGAGGAGGGCAGTGAAGGGGGCTGTAGGTAGAAGCCATGATCATGTCCACTGTGTAGGGGGGTCCCTGGGGCCTCTGGGTTGTGTGCAGCGGTTACCGTATCCTGGAACACAAGAGAAGAACAGTGTTGTGATTAAAGCCTTTGGGACTTTTTCAGGCCACGTCACCTGACCAGGAAACATTCAGGTTCTTGGTTGTGGTTATATGTTATGACTAGAGACCAGCGTTGACCTGGTCAGGAACAACTCAGGTTCTTGGTTGTGGTTATATGTTTTGACTAGAGACCAGCGTTGTCCTGGTCAGGAACAACTCAGGTTCTTGGTTGTGGTTATATGTTATGACTAGAGACCAGCGTTGTCCTGGTCAGGAACAACTCAGGTTCTTGGTTGTGGTTATATGTTATGACTAGAGACCAGCGTTGTCCTGGTCAGGAAACATTCTGGTTCTTGGTTGTGGTTATATGTTATGACTAGAGACCAGCGTTGTCCTGGTCAGGAACATTCTGGTTCTTGGTTGTGGTTATATGTTATGACTAGAGACCAGCGTTGTCCTGGTCAGGAACAACTCAGGTTCTTGGTTGTGGTTATATGTTATGACTAGAGACCAGCGTTGTCCTGGTCAGGAACAACTCAGGTTCTTGGTTGTGGTTATATGTTTTGACTAGAGACCAGCGTTGTCCTGGTCAGGAACAACTCAGGTTCTTGGTTGTGGTTATATGTTTTGACTAGAGACCAGCGTTGTCCTGGTCAGGAACAACTCAGGTTCTTGGTTGTGGTTATATGTTATGACTAGAGACCAGCGTTGTCCTGGTCAGGAACAACTCAGGTTCTTGGTTGTGGTTATATGTTATGACTAGAGACCAGCGTTGTCCTGGTCAGGAACATTCTGGTTCTTGGTTGTGGTTATATGTTATGACTAGAGACCAGCGTTGTCCTGGTCAGGAACAACTCAGGTTCTTGGTTGTGGTTATATGTTTTGACTAGAGACCAGCGTTGACCTGGTCAGGAACAACTCAGGTTCTTGGTTGTGGTTATATGTTCTGACTAGAGACCAGCGTTGTCCTGACCAGGAACAACTCAGGTTCTTGGTTGTGGTTATATGTTTTGACTAGAGACCAGCGTTGTCCTGGTCAGGAACAACTCAGGTTCTTGGTTGTGGTTATATGTTTTGACTAGAGACCAGCGTTGTCCTGGTCAGGAACAACTCAGGTTCTTGGTTGTGGTTATATGTTATGACTAGAGACCAGCGTTGTCCTGGTCAGGAACAACTCAGGTTCTTGGTTGTGGTTATATGTTATGACTAGAGACCAGCGTTGACCTGGTCAGGAACAACTCAGGTTCTTGGTTGTGGTTATATGTTATGACTAGAGACCAGCGTTGTCCTGGTCAGGAACATTCTGGTTCTTGGTTGTGGTTATATGTTATGACTAGAGACCAGCGTTGTCCTGGTCAGGAACAACTCAGGTTCTTAGTTGTGGTTATATGTTTTGACTAGAGACCAGCGTTGACCTGGTCAGGAACAACTCAGGTTCTTGGTTGTGGTTATATGTTCTGACTAGAGACCAGCGTTGTCCTGACCAGGAACAACTCAGGTTCTTGGTTGTGTTTATATGTTTTGACTAGAGACCAGCGTTGTCCTGGTCAGGAACAACTCAGGTTCTTGGTTGTGGTTATATGTTTTGACTAGAAACCAGTGTTGTCCTGGTCAGGAACAACTCAGGTTCTTGGTTGTGGTTATATGTTTTGACTAGAAACCAGCGTTGACCTGGTCAGGAACAACTCAGGTTCTTGGTTGTGGTTATATGTTTTGACTAGAAACCAGCATTGTCCTGGTCAGGAACAACTCATGTTCTTGGTTGTGGTTATATGTTATGACTAGAGACCAGCGTTGTCCTGACCAGGAACAACTCAGGTTCTTGGTTGTGGTTATATGTTTTGACTAGAGACCAGCGTTGTCCTGGTCAGGAACAACTCAGGTTCTTGGTTGTGGTTATATGTTTTGACTAGAGACCAGCGTTGTCCTGGTCAGGAACAACTCAGGTTCTTGGTTAAGGTTATATGTTTTGACTAGAGACCAGCGTTTTCCTGACTAGGAACAACTCAGGGCCCTAGTTATAGTAAACAACTATAGACACAACATGACCATATTTACTATCACTGTCCCTCCTCCTCCTCCTCCTCCTCACCCATCTCTGAGGAAGCCTTGCTCTCTGCTGTGCTGTCTGATACTGTGGTGTTGGTTGGTGATGTTTCCAGTCCTGCTGCATCTGAAATCTTCTTACTCCTCTCTCCTGACGGTTCTAGGACACAAACACACTGTGTCAGGTTACCCTGTCACGCAGTAACACACACACACAGTGTCAGGTTACTCTGTCACGCAGTAACACACACACACACCACACACACACACACACAGTGTCAGGTTACTCTGTCACGCAGTAACACACACACACTGTGTCAGGTTTCTCTGTCACGCAGTAACACACACACACACCACACACACTGTCAGGTTCCCCTATCACGCAGTAACACACACACACCACAACACAGTGTCAGGTTTCCCTGTCACGCAGTAACACACACACACTGTGTCAGGTTACCCTGTCACACCGTAGCACACACACACACACACACACACACACACACACACACAGTGTCAGGTTCCCCTATCACGCAGTAACACACACACACCACAACACAGTGTCAGGTTTCCCTGTCACGCAGTAACACACACACACTGTGTCAGGTTACCCTGTCACACCGTAGCACACACACACACCACACACACACACACACACACTGTCAGGTTCCCCTATCACCCAGTAACACACACACACACCACACACACACACACACTGTCAGGTTCCCCTGTCACGCAGTAACACACACACACACAGGTTTCCTGTCACACACAGTAACACACACACACACTGTGTCAGGTTACCCTGTCACGCAGTAACACACACACACCACAACACACACTGTGTCAGGTTTCTCTGTCACGCAGTAACACACACACACCACAACACAGTGTCAGGTTTCCCTGTCACACAGTAACACACACACACACTGTGTCAGGTTACCCTGTCACGCAGTAACACACACACACACCACACCACACACTGTGTCAGGTTTCTCTGTCACGCAGTAACACACACACACACACACCACAACACAGTGTCAGGTTTCTCTGTCACGCAGTAACACACACACACTGTGTCAGGGTTCCCTGTCACGCAGTAACACACACACACTGTGTCAGGTTCCCCTGTCACACAGTAACACACACACACACACACACACACACAGTGTCAGGTTACCCTGTCACGCAGTAACACACACACACTGTGTCAGGTTCCCCTGTCACACAGTAACACACACACACTGTCAGGTTACCCTGTCACGCAGTAACACACACACACCACAACACACAGTGTCAGGTTTCTCTGTCACGCAGTAACACACACACACCACAACACACACAGTGTCAGGTTTCCCTGTCACACCGTAGCACACACACACCACAACACACACAGTGTCAGGTTTCTCTGTCACGCAGTAACACACACACACCACAACACACACAGTGTCAGGTTTCCCTGTCACACCGTAGCACACACACACCACAACACACACAGTGTCAGGTTTCTCTGTCACGCAGTAACACACACACACCACAACACACACAGTGTCAGGTTTCCCTGTCACACCATAGCACACACACACCACAACACACACAGTGTCAGGTTTCTCTGTCACGCAGTAACACACACACACTGTATCAGGTTTCCCTGTCACACCGTAGCACACACACACACAGTGTCAGGTTTCCCTGTCACACCGTAGCACACACACACACAGCTGTTCCTTTAATAAATGCCTACAGTCTTATCATTTCAGGGCCATTTGTGGAACAGTGTACACCTCCAGCAGACTAACTAGGAAACCTAATAAAACCAAGCAGGCTAAAATATCAGCTTGGAGAAGTGTCAGATGAATACTACATTGGTAATTAGGTTACACAGACAGACTGCCTCTCTGCTCCCGACTCCAGACCTGACAAAACTCCTTCCAGACCAGACAGAACTCTTCCAGACATTTTAGATCATTTAATGACATCAATGATTAATTTTCATGGAGATCTGTGCAGAACAGAGTGATGTCTTACAGCCAAACCCCTGCTCTCTCCTAATCACCCATCTGAACATCAGAACAGAGTGATGTCTTACAGCCAAACCCCTGCTCTCTCCTAATCACCCATCTGAACAGTGATGTCTTACAGCCAAACCCCTGCTCTCTCCTAATCACCCATCTGAACAGAACAGAGTGATGTCTTACAGCCAAACCCCTGCTCTCTCCTAATCACCCACCTGAACATCAAACAGCAGAACAGAGTGATGTCTTACAGCCAAACCCCTGCTCTCTCCTAATCACCCATCTGAACATCAAACAGCAGAACAGAGTGATGTTTCCCCCTCAGGAGACTAAAGATGTGTCAGGGGTCCTGAGATCATCAAACAGCAGAACAGAGTGATGTTTCCCCCTCAGGAGACTGTAAAGATGTGTCAGGGGTCCTGAGATCATCAAAAGGTTCTACAGCTGCACCATCGACTGGTTGCATCACTGCCTGGTTTGGCAACTGCTCGGCATCTGACCGTAAGGCACTACAGAGGGTAGTGTGAACGGCCCAGTACATCATTCGGGCCAAGCTTCCTGCCATCCAGGACCTCTATACCAGGCATCTGACCGCATGGCACTACAGAGGGTAGTGAGAACAGCCCAGTACATCACTGGGGCCAAGCTTCCTACCATCCAGGACCTCTATACCAGGCCTCTGACCGCATGGCACTACAGAGGGTAGTGAGAACAGCCCAGTACATCACTGGGGCCAAGCTTCCTACCATCCAGGACCTCTATACCAGGCCTCTGACCGCATGGCACTACAGAGGGTAGTGAGAACAGCCCAGTACATCACTGGGGCCAAGCTTCCTACCATCCAGGACCTCTATACCAGGAATCTGACCGCATGGCACTACAGAGGGTAGTGAGAACAGCCCAGTACATCACTGGGGCCAAGCTTCCTACCATCCAGGACCTCTATACCAGGCATCTGACCGCATGGCACTACAGAGGGTAGTGAGAACAGCCCAGTACATCACTGGGGCCAAGCTTCCTACCATCCAGGACCTCTATACCAGGCCTCTGACCGCATGGCACTACAGAGGGTAGTGAGAACAGCCCAGTACATCACTGGGGCCAAGCTTCCTACCATCCAGGACCTCTATACCAGGCATCTGACCGCATGGCACTACAGAGGGTAGTGAGAACAGCCCAGTACATCACTGGGGCCAAGCTTCCTACCATCCAGGACCTCTATACCAGGCCTCTGACCGCATGGCACTACAGAGGGTAGTGAGAACAGCCCAGTACATCACTGGGGCCAAGCTTCCTACCATCCAGGACCTCTATACCAGGCATCTGACCGCATGGCACTACAGAGGGTAGTGAGAACAGCCCAGTACATCACTGGGGCCAAGCTTCCTACCATCCAGGACCTCTATACCAGGCTATGTCAGAGGAAGGCCCTAAAAATTGTCAAAGACTCCAGCCACCCTAGTCATAGACCGTTCTCTCTGCTACCCCACGGCAAGCGGTACCGGAGCGCCAAGTCTAGGTCCAAGAGGCTTCTGACAGCTTCTACCTCCAAGCCATAAGACTCCTGACCAGCTAATCAAATGGCTACCCAGACTATTTGCATTGCCCTCCCCCTCTTTATACCACTGCTACTCTGTTGTCATCTATGCAGTCCTTTTAATAACTCTACCTACATGTACATACTACCTCAACTAACCGGTGCCCCCCCCTGCTACCTCAACTAACCGGTGCCCCCCCCCCACCACCCTCCTCCCCACCACTGCTACCTCAACTAACCGGTTCCCCCTCCTCCCCACCACTGCTACCTCAACTAACCGGTGCCCCCCACCACTGCTACCCCCCCTCCCCACCACTGCTACCTCAACTAACCTCAACTAACCGGTTCCCCCCCCCCCCCCACCACTGCTACCTCAACTAACCGGTTCCCCCCTCCTCCCCACCACTGCTACCTCAACTAACCGGTGCCCCTCCCCACCACTGCTACCTCAACTAACCGGTGCCCCCTGCTACCTCAAACTAACCGGCCCCCCCCCCCACCACTGCTACCTCAACTAACCGGTGCCCCCCCCCTACCTCACCACTGGTTCCCCCCCTACCACTGCAACTAACCGGTTCCCCCCCCCACTGCTACCTCAACTAACCGGTGCCCCCCTGCTACCTCAACTAACCGGTGCCCCCCTCCCCCCACCACTGCTACCTCAACTAACCGGTGCCCCCCCCACTGCTACCTCAACTAACCGGTGCCCCCCCACTGCTACCTCAACTAACCGGTGCCCCCCCACCACTGCTACCCCAACCCCCCCCCACCACTGCTACCTCAACTAACCGGTTCCCCCCTCCTCCCCTGCTCCTCCCCAATTTCACTGCTACCTCACTGCTACCTCAACTAACCGGTGCCCCCACCACTGCTACCTCAACTAACCGGTGCCCCCCCCACTGCTACCTCAACTAACCGGTCAACCACTGCTACCTCAAACCGGTTCCCCCCTAACCGGTCCCCCCACCACTGCTACCTCAACTAACCGGTGCCCCCCACCACTGCTACCTCAACTAACCGGTGCCCCCCTGCTACCTCAACTAACCGGTCCCCCCCCCCACCACTGCTACCTCAACTAACCGGTTCCCCCCTCCTCCCCACCACTGCTACCTCAACTAACCGGTGCCCCCTCCCCCCACTGCTACCTCAACTGCTACCTCAACTAACCGGTGCCCCCCCCTCAACCACCACTGCTACCTCAACTAACCGGTGCCCCCCCACTCCCCCCCCGGTCCCCCCTCCTCCCCACCACTGCTACCTCAACTAACCCCCTGCCCCCTGCTACCTCAACTAACCGGTGCCCCCCTGCTACCTCAACTAACCGGTACCTCAACTCCCCCCTCCCCCCACCACTGCTACCTCAACTAACCGGTGCCCCCCACCACTGCTACCTCAACTAACCGGTTCCCCCCTCCTCCCCACCACTGCTACCTCAACTAACCGGTGCCCCCCTGCTACCTCAACTAACCGGTGCCCCCTCCTCCCCCCACCACTGCTACCTCAACTAACCGGTTCCCCCTCCTCCCCACCACTGCTACCTCAACTAACCGGTGCCCCCTGCTAACTAACCGGTGCCCCCCCCTGCTACCTCAACTAACCGGTCCCAACTCCCCCCCACCACCTCAACTAACCGGTTCCCCCTCCTCCCCACCACTGCTACCTCAACTAACCGGTGCCCCCCTACCTGCTACCCAACCTCAACCGTGCCCCCCCCCCTCCCCACACCACTGCTACCTCAACTAACCGGTGCCCCCCCACCACTCCCCACACCACTGCTACCTCAACTAACCGTGCCCCCTCCCCACACCACTGCTACCTCAACTAACCGGTGCCCCCCCCCTCCCCACCACTCAACTAACCGGTGCCCCCTGCTACCTCAACTAACCGGTGCCCCCTGCTACCTCAACTAACCGGTGCCCCCCCCCACACCACTGCTCAACTAACTAACGGTGCCCCCCTCCCCACACCACTGCTACCTCAACTAACCGGTGCCCCCCCTACCACTGCTACCTCAACTAACCGGTGCCACCCCTCCACTGCTACCTCAACTAACCGGTGCCTCCCCTCCCCCACACCACTGCTACCTCAACTAACCCGGCCCCCCCCCCCACCCACTGCCAACCCCCCTCAACTGCTACCTCAACTAACCGGTGCCTCCCCCTCCCCACACCACTGCTACCTCAACTAACCCGGTGCCCCCCACACCCACCTGCTAACCGGTCAACTAACCGGTGCCCCCCCCACTGCACTGCTACCTCAACTAACCCACATTGACTCTGCATCGGTACCCCCTGTATATAGTCTCCACATGGACTCTGCATCGGTACCCCCTGTATATAGTCTCCACATTGACTCTGTATCGGTACCCCCTGTATATAGTCTCCACATTGACTCTGTATCGGTACCCTGTATATAGTCTCCACATTGACTCTGTATCGGTACCCCCTGTATATAGTCTCCACATGTATATAGTCTCCACATTGACTCTGTATCGGTACCCCTGTATATAGTCTCCACATTGACTCTGTATCGGTACCCCCCTGTATATAGTCTCCACATTGACTCTGTATCGGTACCCCTGTATATAGTCTCCACATTGACTCTGTATCGGTACCCCCTGTATATAGTCTCCACATTGACTCTGTATCGGTACCCCCTGTATATAGTCTCCACATTGACTCTGTATCGGTACCCCCTGTATATAGTCTCCACATGGACTCTGTATCGGTACCCCCTGTATATAGTCTCCACATGGACTCTGTATCGGTACCCCCTGTATATAGTCTCCACATTGACTCTGTATCGGTACCCCTGTCTCCACATATAGTCTCCACATTGACTCTGTATCGGTACCCCTGTATATAGTCTCCACATTGACTCTGTATCGGTACCCCCTGTATATAGTCTCCACATGGACTCTGTATCGGTACCCCCTGTATATAGTCTCCACATGGACTCTGTATCGGTACCCCCTGTATATAGTCTGGCCATAGTTATTTCACTGCTGCTCTTTAATTACTTGTTACTTTTCTCTCTTATTCTCCTCCGTATTTGTTTGAAACTGCAATGTTGTTTAGGGGCTCGTAAGTAAGCATTTCACTGTCACCTGTTGTATTCGGCGCATGTGACTAATAAAATGTGATGTGATGTTTCCCAGCCAAACCCCTGCTCTCTCCTAATCACCCATCTGAACATCAGAACAGAGTGATGTTTTACAGCCAAACCCCTGCACTCTCCTAATCACCCATCTGAACATCAGAACAGAGTGATGTTTCACAGCCAAACCCCTGCACTCTCCTAATCACCCATCTGAACATCAGAACAGAGTGATGTTTCACAGCCAAACCCCTGCACTCTCCTAATCACCCATCTGAACATCAGAACAGAGTGATGTTTTACAGCCAAACCCCTGCACTCTCCTAATCACCCATCTGAACATCAGAACAGAGTGATGTTTCACAGCCAAACCCCTGCACTCTCCTAATCACCCATCTGAACATCAGAACAGAGTGATGTTTCCCAGCCAAACCCCTGCTCTCTCCTAATCACCCATCTGAACATCAGAACAGAGTGATGTTTCCCAGCCAAACCCCTGCTCTCTCCTAATCACCCATCTGAACATCAGAACAGAGTGATGTTTTACAGCCAAACCCCTGCTCTCTCCTAATCACCCATCTGAACATCAGAACAGAGTGATGTTTCCCAGCCAACCCCCTGCTCTCTCCTAATCACCCATCTGAACAGAGTGATGTTTTACAGCCAAACCCCTGCTCTCTCCTAATCACCCATCTGAACATCAGAACAGAGTGATGTTTTACAGCCAAACCCCTGCACTCTCCTAATCACCCATCTGAACATCAGAACAGAGTGATGTTTCACAGCCAAACCCCTGCACTCTCCTAATCACCCATCTGAACATCAGAACAGAGTGATGTTTCCCAGCCAGCTCTCCTAATCACCCATCTGAACATCAGAACAGAGTGATGTTTTACTCCTAATCACCCATCTGAACATCAGAACAGAGTGATGTTTCCCAGCCAAACCCCTGCTCTCTCCTAATCACCCATCTGAACAGAGTGATGTTTTACAGCCAAACCCCTGCTCTCTCCTAATCACCCATCTGAACATCAGAACAGAGTGATGTTTCCCAGCCAACCCCTGCTCTCTCCTAATCACCCATCTGAACAGAGTGATGTTTTACAGCCAAACCCCTGCACTCTCCTAATCACCCATCTGAACATCAGAACAGAGTGATGTTTTAAACAGAAGAGATGAGCCAAACCCCTGCACTCTCCTAATCACCCATCTGAACATCAGAACAGAGTGATGTTTACAGGGCTGAAGAAGAGATGATGCACTCTCCTAATCACCCATCTGAACATCAGAACAGATTATGTTTTACAGCCAAAGAGACGGAGGACACAGATTAATACTCTCCTAATCACCCATCTGAACATCAGAACAGAGTGATGTTTCACAGCCAAACCCCTGCTCTCTCCTAATCACCCATCTGAGAGGGAGGGACAAAACCACATCTGAGACTGACTGAGGCCCAAATGGCACTCTATCCCCTTCATAGTGCACTACTTAGGACCAGGGCCCATGCACTATATAGGGAATAGGGTTCCATTTGGGATGCATCCTAGGGCTTATGTTGGGTAATGAGACCCCCCTAAGCCATCAGAGGCAGCATGGGCAGCCAATCATTTAGCCTAAACACTGAAGAGATGAGCCACCTACCTCTCTCTGCTATCTGTGCCTGTGTACTCCTCTGCTCCTGTGGAGAGAGACGGAGGGCACAGATTAATAACAGGGCTGAAGAAGAGATGGAGGAGAGACGGAGGACACAGATTAATAACAGGGCTGAAGAAGAGATGATGGAGGAGAGACGGAGGACACAGATTAATAACAGGGCTGAAGAAGAGATGATGGAGGAGAGAGACGGAGGACACAGATTAATAACAGGGCTGAAGAAGAGATGATGGAGGAGAGAGACGGAGGACACAGATTAATAACAGGGCTGAAGAAGAGATGATGGAGGAGAGACTGAGGACACAGATTAATAACAGGGCTGAAGAAGAGATGATGGAGGAGAGACGGAGGACACAGATTAATAACAGGGCTGAAGAAGAGATGGAGGAGAGAGACGGAGGACAGATTAATAACAGGGCTGAAGAAGAGATGATGGAGGAGAGAGACTGAGGACACAGATTAATAACAGGGCTGAAGAAGAGATGATGGAGGAGAGACGGAGGACACAGATTAATAACAGGGCTGAAGAAGAGATGATGGAGGAGAGACTGAGGACACAGATTAATAACAGGGCTGAAGAAGAGATGAGGAGGAGAGACGGAGGACACAGATTAATAACAGGGCTGAAGAAGAGATGGAGGAGAGAGACGGAGGACACAGATTAATAACAGGGCTGAAGAAGAGATGGAGGAGAGAGAGAGAGGACGTATCTCAACGGAACATATAAAGCAGCCTAAAGCAGTTGTTCCTGTCTAGAACCAACACACCTCAACCCATCATCAAGCCCTTAATGACTTGAATCAGGTCTGCTAGTACTGGGCTGGAACTAAACCCTGCACACCCTGTGGGTCCCCAGAAGCAGGACTGGAGAACAGACGTCTAGAGGTTTGTTTCTATAAAGCTGGTGAGAATGGTGTTCACCTGAGGAAAACCTGCTCCTTTTCCTGACTGGTCCTCCGAGATACTCCAGTCTGATGGTCCTGGTGCCTTCAACTCTGATGGGTCTGGAGATGGACAGAGAGACAGAGAGAGAGAGAAAGTAAAAGACGAGAGAGAGAGAGAGACAGAGAGAGAGGGAGAGACAGAGGGAGAGAGAGGAGAGAGAGAGAGAGAGAGAGAGAGAGAGAGAGAGAGAGAGAGAGAGACAGAGAGAGAGAGAGAGAGACAGAGAGAGAGAGAGAGAGACAGAGAGAGAGACAGAGAGAGAGACAGAGAGAGAGACAGAGAGAGAGACAGAGAGAGAGACAGAGAGAGAGAGAGGGAGAGACAGAGAGAGAGAGGGAGAGAGAGAGAGAGAGGGAGAGAGAGGGACAGAGAGAGAGAGAGAGAGGAGAGAGAGGGAGAGAGAGGGAGAGAGAGGGAGAGAGAGGGAGAGAGAGGGAGAGAGAGGGAGAGAAAGTAAAAGACGAGAGAGAGAGAGAGACTTCCATAGAGAGACACCGTAGCTCTATATATTTGGGAGCCTCAAAGTGCCAGGCTTCTAGGCTGCGGACACAAGAGCATGTCTGTCATGTCTGGCCACGAGACGTCCCTTTTCAACAGCCTTTATGTACCCCTGACTTCCTCATTCATTCCATTGTAGCTGTTCTTACATGCTGGAGGTCATTTAAGCACCAAATACGACTGTTCCGTCGACCAACCCCCGTCTCCTCAGCTCTTAATGGTTGACTCTGCCCTTCCGGTCTTCATTGTGTGTTTAAGACTAGTTGTAAACGTAACACTAGTTGTAAACGTATATATGCCGTCTTGTGATATTTTTATGTTCTAGTATTTGATATTATTGTTATATTACCTTTGACCTGCATGTTGGAGTTTGGAGCTGAAGAGTTTCACTGGACCGTGTGCATGTGACTAATAAACTCTCATTTGATAAATGTCATGAACACACAGCGCACATCAACACACAACCTAATGAGAGCATGTTAATGCCAGAGAACGTTAACTCTGCTCTCCATCCCAGTCTCGCTCCATCCATTCATCCTCCCTCCCTTCACAGCAGCACAGGGCTGAGGCTGCCCTCCATCCCTGTCTCATCCATTCATCCTCCCTCCCTTCACAGCAGCACAGGGCTGAGGCTGCCCTCCATCCCCATCCATTCATCCTCCCTCCCTTCACAGCAGCACAGGGCTGAGGCTGCCCTCCATCCCTGTCCCATCCATTCATCCTCCCTCCCTTCACAGCAGCACAGGGCTGAGGCTGCCCTCCATCCCTGTCCCATCCATTCATCCTCCCTCCCTTCACAGCAGCACAGGGCTGAGGCTGCCCTGCAGGCAAGGGGTTCATAACAGTTGAACGAGGAGGGGGATTCAGAGAGGAACCATTAGCGGACAGTGAGGGGTGGGACTCTGGTTTGAGCGGAGCAGGGTTATTTGACATAGCCCTGCTGGCACAAAAAGATCCTTAACCAACTGAGAAGCTAATTTGATGAACAATATTTGTGCCACCTTGGTAATTGTGACACTGCATTATCATCAACAAACAAAAACAGACTTGCATTGAGAACCAGGCAGTAGCCCTGCTGCCTGTGGTAACAATAACGCAGCTATGATGACAAGTTGTAGCTGGGGAAACGTCCATAAGCATTAACCCCTCAGAGCTGGACCCAGTTGGACTCTGCTTATAATGATCTCTAGAATTAATTATCTGGCGGTCCTGCAACGTCTGCCCTTGGGCCTAATGACATCATGTCAATCAGGTACTGCTACTGGGGATATCAGACATAGGACCAGTAGTTTTTCAGACCATCTGAGCTGATCTGTTAAAACTCAGGGCCCTAGTTGTACTTGTAGACTATACCTGGGGCCTGAAGTACTTCCTGGTCTGGTCACATGGTGATGAAAACCTCCTGGCCCTATGTACGTCCCTAATAGAAGTTGAGTGGTGTGATGTTGTAACACTAAGGAGTTGGTGTGATGTTGTAACACTAAGGCAGCCAATCAGTTGGTGTGATGTTGTAACACTAAGGAGTTGTAACACTAAGGAGTTATTCTGGGCAACCTCAAGGATTTTTTATTTTAACTAGGCAAGTCCGTTAAGAGCAAATTCTTATTTACCCTGGCAAACCCTAACCCTAACCCTACCAAACCCTAACCCTACCCCCTGCCAAACCCTAACCCTACCCCCTGCCAAACCCTAACCATACCCCCTGCCAAACCCTAACCCTACCCCCTGCCAAACCCTAACCCTACCCCCTGCCAAACCCTAACCCTACCCCCTGCCAAACCCTAACCCTACCCCCTGCCAAACCCTAACCCTACCCCCTGCCAAACCCTAACCCTACCCCCGGCCAAACCCTAACCTTACCCCCTGGGACCTACCCCCTGCCAAACCCTAACCCTACCCCCTGCCAAACCCTAACCCTACCCCCTGCCAAACCCTAACCCTACCCCCTGCCAAACCCTAACCCTACCCCCTGCCAAACCCAAACCCGGACGACGCTTGGCCAATTGTGCGCCGCCCGATGGGACTCCCAATCACGGCCGGTTGTGATACAGCCTGGAATCGAACCAGGGTCTGTAGTGACACCTCTAGCACTGAGATGCAGTGCCTTAGACCGCTGAGCCACTCGGGAGCCACTCGGGAGCCCCCCCCTTTCATATGGTGGTGTCAGACTGGATATATACTGCAGAGAATCAGAGTTGACTTAACTAAAAAGCTGTTCATTTCATTTCCGTGCTCTCTCATCAACAACAGTCATAACAAAAGTAATCTGGAAGTTCTGAAACTGAGATGACTGAGAAGGATGTCATAAGGTGAAAGCACCAATTTGTAAGTCGCTCTGGATAAGAGTGTCTGCTAAATGACTTAAATGTAAATGTAAATGAGAAGGCGGCAAAACTATCCATGTTCAAGGTCTGCAGAGTTGTTTCTGGCACCCTCTTGTGTCAAGCCACCACACTGCAGCAGAAGACAGCGGGCAGACCAAGGGGTGGAGCCAGTCCTGGAGGGCTGAAGAATGCCCGAAAGTGCAGGTTTTTGTTCCAGCACAGGTCTAAAACACTCAATTCCCCTTTTCACAATTTAAATAGGAGACTATGATTAGTTGATCATTTTAATCAGATGTGTTAACTTACAGTTGGGATGGAACAAAAGCCTGCAACACATTGGCTCTCCAGGATGTCGGGAATTGCAGACCCTCCCTTGTCTGTCGTCTCATGATGCCAGACATCTTACTACAGCTCACCATTCCTGATGTATGAGACCAAGACTTGGATATCAAGATGATCCCCGTCTCGGACCGTTAAAACACACCTGTGGCCAAAATGAAGGACTCTGGGGTTCTCTCAGGTAGAGGGGGAGGGGAATCTTCACTCTGGTCACTGTCTGGGTCAGAGTACAGCAGGGGTTATTACCAGGGGTCAAAGGTCAAATTGACGGCCAATCAACAATCAAACGACAGCGAGAAACAGGTATATCTGAAATGGTGCCCTATTCCTAATGATTAAGTACACTACTTTTAGCCAGAGCCCTAGGTGAAGTAGTGCACTACTTTTAGCCAGAGCCCTAGGTGAAGTAGTGCACTACTTTTAGCCAGAGCCCTAGGTGAAGTAGTGCACTACTTTTAGCCAGAGCCCTAGGTGAAGTAGTGCACTACTTTTAGCCAGAGCCCTAGGTGAAGTAGTGCACTACTTTTAGCCAGAGCCCTAGGTGAAGTAGTGCAGTGTAAAGGTACCATTTCAGATGCAGCCAGAGAGACAAGCTCAGAATACATCCTCCCAGATTCAGAGCCATAACCAGCCCAAGACAACACGCCACAAAGCCAAGCAGAGCCAAAATCAACACCAAACCATTCAATCATTCCCATCAAAGCTGTTTAAATCACAAGCGAAGAGATCATACAATCAGAGATCAGGTGATTTTGAGATCATGATTAGGATATCGCTCGATTCCCATCAGCTGCCTTTGATCAAAATCCCATCTCTGGGCAGTTAAGTGATTGTCAGGCCATTGTGTGTAGCGTGGCAGTATAGGAGGCTTTACACCCGCGCACACGGTTGGTTGGTACACATGCACTGCCCCCCCCACCAACACAAATCCATCCCAGACACCCACCAATCCCCTTTCCAGGACCCACTGAAACATCTCCTGGTGCTTGGCCACTAGCCAGCTCTCGGTCACACACACACACGTTGTCTGCTCAGTCTGCCTCAACTCATCCAAGCCTGACCTCTCACATGCTCACAGCACTCCCCCCCCCTCCATCTCCCCCCATCCATCCTTCCCCCTCCATCCTTTCCCCCTCCATCCTTTCCATCCCCTCCATCCTTTCCATCCCTCCTGTCTGAAACACCCTGTTGAGGCCTAGCAACATCTCTCCTGTCTGAAACACCCTGTTGAGGCCTAGCAACATCTCCCCTGTCTGAAACACCCTGTTGAGGCCTAGCAACATCTCCCCTGTCTGAAACACCCTGTTGAGGCCTAGCAACATCTCTCCTGTCTGAAACACCTTGTTGAGGTCAAGCAACATCTCTCCTTGGGGAAAGAATAAACAGCCTGGTACATTACAGCCTGTGTCCCAAAAGGCACCCTTTTGTCAAAGGTAGTTATATACTATATAGGGAGCCATTGGGGATTTAACCTACATTGAGAACCAGCTCAACACCAGCCCTGTTTGCACCACAGACAGATGTTAGATGAATCCATGCTTTGGCCCACTTCCAATGGGCTGACATGCAGGCAGACACACCCCCCCACCAAGCACAGAAGGGCAGAAAGCACCACATGCCATGAGCTCAGAGACATGAACAGCAGCACCCGTAGACACACATGATCAGATGTTTACTCATCTCACACTCAGAACATTTCACACAGTCAACAAATCATCTAATAACAGACTGACAAGTCTTACATTACCCCTCAACATAACCCCACCTAAGAGTTACATTACCCCTCAATATAACCCCACCTAAGAGTTACATTACCCCTCCACATAACCCCACCTAAGAGTTACATTACCCCTCAACATAACCCCACCTAAGAGTTACATTACCCCTCAACATAACCCCACCTAAGAGTTGCATTACCCCTCAACATAACCCCACCTAAGAGTTACATTACCCCTCAATATAACCCCACCTAAGAGTTACATTACCCCTCAATATAACCCCACCTAAGAGTTACATTACCCCTCAATATAACCCCACCTAAGAGTTACATTACCCCTCAACATAACCCCACCTAAGAGTTACATTACCCCTCAATATAACCCCACCTAAGAGTTACATTACCCCTCAATATAACCCCACCTAAGAGTTACATTACCCCTCCACATAACCCCACCTAAGAGTAACATTACCCCACCTAAGAGTTACATTACCCCTCCACATAACCCCACCTAAGAGTTACATTACCCCTCCACATAACCCCACCTAAGAGTTACATTACCCCTCTCAACATAACCCCACCTAAGAGTTACATTACCCCTCCACATAACCCCACCTAAGAGTTACATTACCCCTCTCATGTTAAGACTTACCATAAGGTGTTTCCTCCCACACAACCCATAGACAAAACCCCACCATCTTTACATAGCCCCACTCAGCATCCTGTACCGTCCTGTTCTGTCCCTTCACTGTCACAGAATACTATGGTAACTCCAACTTGAGCCTGGAGTCTACAGCCTAAACCCTAAGCCAAGGCCTGTTGGAGTCTACAGCCTAAACCCTAAACCAAGGCCTGCTGGAGTCTACAGCCTAAACCCTAAGCCAAGGCCTGCTGGAGTCTACAGCCTAAACCCTAAACCAAGGCCTGCTGGAGTCTACAGCCTAAACCAAGGCCTGCTGGAGTCTACAGCCTAAACCCTAAACCAAGGCCTGCTGGAGTATACAGCCTAAACCCTAAACAAGGCCTGCTGGAGTCTACAGCCTAAACCAAGGCCTGCTGGAGTCTACAGCCTAAACCCTAAGCCAAGGCTTGCTGGAGTCTACAGCCTAAACCCTAAGCCAAGGCCTGCTGGAGTCTACAGCCTAAACCCTAAACCAAGGCCTGCTGGAGTCTACAGCCTAAACCCTAAACCAAGGCCTGCTGGAGTCTACAGCCTAAACCCTAAACCAAGGCCTGCTGGAGTCTACAGCCTAAACCCTAAGCCAAGGCTTGCTGGAGTCTACAGCCTAAACCCTAAACCAAGGCCTGCTGGAGTCTACAGCCTAAACCCTAAACCAAGGCCTGCTGGAGTCTACAGCCTAAACCCTAAGCCAAGGCCTGCTGGAGTCCACAGCCTAAACCCTAAGCCAAGGCCTGCTGGAGTCTACAGCCTAAACCCTAAACCAAGGCCTGCTGGAGTCTACAGCCTAAACCCTAAGCCAAGGCCTGTTGGAGTCTACAGCCTAAACCCTAAGCCAAGGCCTGTTGGAGTCTACAGCCTAAACCCTAAGCCAAGGCCTGCTGGAGTCTACAGCCTAAACCAAGGTCTGCTGGAGTCTACAGCCTAAACCCTAAACCAAGGTCTGCTGGAGTCTACAGCCTAAACCCTAAACCAAGGTCTGTTGGAGTCTACAGCCTAAACCCTAAACAAGGCCTGCTGGAGTCTACAGCCTAAACCCTAAGCCAAGGCCTGCTGGAGTCTACAGCCTAAACCCTAAACCAAGGCCTGCTGGAGTCTACAGCCTAAACCCTAAGCCAAGGTCTGCTGGAGTCTACAGCCTAAACCCTAAACCAAGGCCTGCTGGAGTCTACAGCCTAAACCCTAAACCAAGGCCTGCTGGAGTCTACAGCCTAAACCCTAAGCCAAGGCCTGCTGGAGTCGACAGCCTAAACCCTAAACCAAGGCCTGTTGGAGTCTACAGCCTAAACCCTAAGCCAAGGTCTGCTGGAGTCTACAGCCTAAACCCTAAACCAAGGCCTGCTGGAGTCTACAGCCTAAACCCTAAGCCAAGGCCTGCTGGAGTCTACAGCCTAAACCCTAAGCCAAGGTCTGCTGGAGTCTACAGCCTAAACCCTAAACCAAGGCCTGCTGGAGTCTACAGCCTAAACCCTAAGCCAAGGCCTGCTGGAGTCTACAGCCTAAACCCTAAACCAAGGCCTGCTGGAGTCTACAGCCTAAACCCTAAGCCAAGGTCTGCTGGAGTCTACAGCCTAAACCCTAAACCAAGGCCTGCTGGAGTCTACAGCCTAAACCCTAAGCCAAGGCCTGCTGGAGTCTACAGCCTAAACCCTAAGCCAAGGCCTGCTGGAGTCTACAGCCTAAACCCTAAGCCAAGGCCTGCTGGAGTCGACAGCCTAAACCCTAAACCAAGGCCTGTTGGAGTCTACAGCCTAAACCAAGGTCTGCTGGAGCAGATGAAATATGGATGTAGACACCATCTAATAACATGGACAGTGTGGTGTGACACTATCGTCCCGTGGTCAGTTTATTAGCTCCAGTGAGACACCATTATGTGTGTGTGTCTTGTCCTCATCCTACAGCGGACTAGGACTGGGTTACCATGGTAAAATGGCAGATTATGTATTTACTGTAGTTCAGAAAATGAGTGACTATAGCAGGTCAGAGTTGGAAGAAACAATACAGAAATCATTCAGTTTATTGACACTTTTTTGGGGGGGGGGTTACAAGACGATCATTTTAGTTCCATGGTTTAACACGTTTTATAACAATATATTCAATGTATCCAAACAGTATCTGTTTTCTACATAATTAAAATGTTAATTCTCCACATAAGCAGTCCATAAGCAAGTGTGTGTGTGTATATAATTAGTCTATATTGCAGGCCAGTGGTCTGTAACTGTCAGTTGGACTGGTCAGTCTCCATTGTCCCTCACAGTGCTGTGTGTTTCTGTAGATCTGTGGTCTACATACCGTGTGTGTGTGTGTCTAGACAGCCTGTCATTACAGTGTGGCCTGCCAGTGCCCTCTGGCCACGGACGTAGACTCCAGCTCTCCACAAACTGACCCTAGATCTGCCTGTCAGCTGCTACTCCACCCTACAGCTGACCACAACAACCACTGACCCTTAGTCAGCCCTTATAATAGGACCCCAGCCAGACCACCTGGGTTCAAAGATTATTTGAAATCTTTAACATACTTTCAGCGTTTCTTTAGTCTTCCTGGAGATGTAAATTGATCCATTGCCCCCAGGCAAGCTCTGTCAAGCACAGATAAGGTATTTGCAATGATTTCAAATAGTGTTTGAACCCAGCTCTGACCCCAATCCCAGCCCGTCTTCTGTCCCTGTGTCTGGTCCCTAGTCTGTTTTAGTCAGTAGTACCACAGCCCAACAGAGTTAGGGAAGTAGGTTAGTTAGTAAAAGCTCTAACGTAACCACGTACTTGATGCAGTTTCCGTCGGCGACCGTTGCTCGGCGATGGACATGGTCGACACCTTCCTGGGCGGGTGTTCGCCGTGGGCCGCCATAACCGTGGCCGTAGCCTTGGAGGACCAGGAGGGTCTGGAACCCTCCCCTCCTCCATCTCCCTTCACATCAGGGAAGTCTGAGTGCAGAGGATTGGTGAAGCTCAGAGCAGTCCTGACAGGGGTGGAGGAGAGGGGCTGGGAAGAGGTCAGATTGGAGGTGGGGGTGCTCTCTGACCCAGCCACCAGGGCTGGAGGTGTGGGGGCTTTCTCTGGGCTGATCCAGCCTGCCTGACCCGCCTTCTCCCCCTTAAGGGGCAGGTGGTTGGGGCGGGAGGGGAGGGGTCCGAAGGCGCCCTGGTGCGTCATGTTGGGGGGCCCCCCGTCGGCCCCTGAGTCCTCAGAAAGAGAGGAACTGGAGGTGTTGGAGCGGGCCTTGAAGGCAAGGGATCTTTGCAGCCTGCTGTTACCATCGAAGCTCTTAGGACCCTCCTGTAACGGAACCTTCTGTATCTCAATACTCAGCTTCCTCTCTAGACGCACTGCCCCATCCACTGGGGAGGGGGAGGAGGGAGAGGGGGCCTGGGCAGGGGGCCTCCTGAGGGGACACTGTCCAACGATATCTTGTTATAGTTGTCCTTCAGGTCGGGGGACAGTTGGGCTTGTTGGGCTTTCTGGGGCTGCTGCTGCTGTTGTTGTTGTGCAGAGGCCAGGACGTGGATGACCGGCTTGGGGTGGTAGCGGTCGTTGTCCTGACGTACGTTGGTGACGGTGGGGAAGGCAGAGGGGGAGACGGGGTCAGGATGGGAGGAACCGGGCGAGGCTCTGGTGGCTGAAGGATCTCCTCTTTCACATCCCCTTCCAACTGACTGCTGAGAGAGAAGGGGGGAGAGAGGAGAGAGGAGAGAGAGAGAGAGAGGAGAGAGGAGAGAGAGAGGAGAGAAGAGAGGAGAGAGAGAGAGGGGGAGAGGGAAGAGAGGAGAGGAGAGAGGAGAGAGAGAAGAGAGGAGAGAGAGGGGGAGAGGGAAGAGAGGAGAGGAGAGAGGAGAGAGAGAGAGAAGAGAGGAGAGAGAGGGGGAGAGGGAACGCAAGAGGCGGAGCGAGAGGAGGATGGTGAGGGGGGGGGAGAAAATGGGAGTGAGAAATTAAGACAGCGATAACAATTCAAACTTCAAATTTATGCTAAAATTCTACCACTAGATGGCAGACGTCAATGTACACTACAATAGCAGGGCAGAACATGCATCTACATCAAACACAACTTCTCCTAACGTACATAATATCATGGATTTACCACAGCAATCTACCTGAAATACATCAGAACATAAGAGCAGATCATCCAATACAATGTGTGTAACACAGTCACCCCGTGAACACAGGGGGTAACACAGTCACCCCGTGAACACAGGGGGTAACACAGTCACCCCGTGAACACAGGGGGTAACACAGTCACCCCGTGAACACAGGGGGTAACACAGTCACCCCGTGAACACAGGGGGTAACACAGTCACCCCGTGAACACAGGGGGTAACACAGTCACCCCGTAAACACAGGGGGTAACACAGTCACCCCGTAAACACAGGGGGTAACACAGTCACCCCGTGAACACAGGGGGTAACACAGTCACCCCGTGAACACAGGGGTAACACAGTCACCCCGTGAACACAGGGGTAACACAGTCACCCCGTGAACACAGGGGGTAACACAGTCACCCCGTGAACACAGGGGGTAACACAGTCACCCCGTGAACACAGGGGGTAACACAGTCACCCCGTGAACACAGGGGGTAACACAGTCACCCCGTGAACACAGGGGGTAACACAGTCACCCCGTGAACACAGGGGCTAACACAGTCACCCCGTGAACACAGGGGCTAACACAGTCACCCCGTGAACACAGGGGCTAACACAGTCACCCCGTGAACACAGGGGCTAACACAGTCACCCCGTGAACACGGGGTAATACCACGGTAGACCTCCAATGTGACATAACACAGTGGAATCTGTCTGAATGCAACTCAGATCAGTCGACCAGCCTTTCTTTCCAGGAAACTGAGGTTGTCTGCTAGAGTGGGTGACATGGTAACCAAGGTAACCGCAGGGGGATGGAACATTCAGCTCTTCAGAAAGGTGTGTGAACTGTCAAGTTCCATCTCCTGAACTCTCACACTTTCAAGCAGGATGTGGACGTGTGCCAATAAAGATCACATGATGACAAACGCAGGTTAATGCCCTGCACATGACTGAGCAGCACACACACACAGTCAGTGTGTTCTCAGAGAGACTACAGTCAGCTGGCTAGGAGCACAGTCAGCTGGCTAGGAGCACAGTCAGCTGGCTAGGAGCACAGTCAGCTGGCTAGGAGCACAGTCAGCTGGCTAGGAGCACAGTCAGCTGGCTAGGAGCACAGTCAGCTGGCTAGGAGCACAGTCAGCTGGCTAGGAGCACAGTCAGCTAGGAGCACAGTCAGGCAACTGGCTTGAAGATCTCTGTTACGGTCAGTAGCTTCAGGTAACTGTCAAAATAAAGGAAACACTTACATAAAGTATCTTAATAGGGTGTTGGGGCACCACGAGCCAGAACAGCTTCAATGCACCTTGGCATAGATTCTACAAGTGTCTGGTACTCTATTGGAGGGACGCGACACCGTTCTTCCACAATAAATGACATCATTTGGGGTTCTGTTGATAGTGGTGGAAAACGCTGTCTCAGTCGCTGCTTCAGCATCTACCATAAATGTTGAATTAGGTTGAAATGTGGTGACTGACACACACAAACACACTAACCCCCCCCCCATGCTCATTTGAGACTCAAAGTCACTGAGATCTCTTCTTGTAGTCATGGTAGCCAAGATAATGGGCAACTGGGTATTGTTATACATGACCCTAAGCATGATGGGATGTTAATTGCTTAATTATCTCAGGAACCACACCTGTACGGACCACACATTCAATATACTCTGTGTTCCTCATTTACTCAAGTGTTTCCTTTATTTTGTCAGGTACCTGTATGTTGTTGATGAGTAGGGCATGATGGGATCTTTGGGGGCAGAATATCACAGCTGTTCCTGTCTATTGATCTGAACACAAGCTCAGAACATAGAACTACCTAGATGGTGCTGAGGACAACCACAGAGCTCCTAATAGAACATTACTGAGGGTTTGATTCACGCAATGGTCACACGTACTGAGTACAGGTCCTAGACCAGCCCATAAAGAGTCTCCAGTACTGAGTACAGGTCATAGACAAGCCCAGAAAGAGCCTCCAGTACTGAGTACAGGTCATAGACAAGCCCAGAAAGAGCCTCCAGTACTGAGTACAGGTCCTAGACCAGACCAGAAAGAGCCTCCAGTACTGAGTACAGGTCATAGACAAGCCCAGAAAGAGCCTCCAGTACTGAGTACAGGTCCTAGACCAGACCAGAAAGAGCCTCCAGTACTGAGTACAGGTCCTAGGCCAGAAAGAGCCTCCAGTACTGAGTACAGGTCCTAGGCCAGAAAGAGCCTCCAGTACTGAGTACAGGTCCTAGACCAGACCAGAAAGAGTCTCCAGTACTGAGTACAGGCCCGAGACCAGCCCAGAAAGAGTCTCCAGTACTGAGTACAGGTCCTAGACCAGCCCAGAAAGAGCCTCCAGTACTGAGTACAGGTCCTAGACCAGCCCAGAAAGAGTCTCCAGTACTGAGTACAGGTCCTAGACCAGCCCAGAAAGAGCCTCCAGTACTGAGTACAGGTCCTAGACCAGACCAGAACGAGTCTCCAGTACTGAGTACAGGTCCTAGACCAGAAAGCACCTCCATTACTGAGTACAGGTCCTAGACCAGCCCAGAAAGAGTCTCCAGTACTGAGTACAGGTCCTAGACCAGCCCAGAAAGAGCCTCCAGTACTGAGTACAGGTCCTAGACCAGAAAGAGCCCAGAAAGAGCCAGCCCAGAAAGAGCCTCCAGTACTGAGTACAGGTCCTAGACCAGACCAGAACGAGTCTCCAGTACTGAGTACAGGTCCTAGACCAGACCAGAACGAGTCTCCAGTACTGAGTACAGGTCCTAGACCAGAAAGCACCTCCATTACTGAGTACAGGTCCTAGACCAGAAAGAGTCTCCAGCACTGAGTACAGGTCCTACACCAGAAAGAGTCTCCAGTACTGAGTACAGGTCCTAGACCAGCCCAGAAAGAGTCTCCAGTACTGAGTACAGGTCCTAGACCAGCCCAGAAAGAGCCTCCAGTACTGAGTACAGGTCCTAGACCAGCCCAGAAAGAGCCTCCAGTACTGAGTACAGGTCCTAGACCAGACCAGAACGAGTCTCCAGTACTGAGTACAGGTCCTAGACCAGACCAGAACGAGTCTCCAGTACTGAGTACAGGTCCTAGACCAGAAAGCACCTCCATTACTGAGTACAGGTCCTAGACCAGAAAGAGTCTCCAGCACTGAGTACAGGTCCTACACCAGAAAGAGTCTCCAGTACTGAGTACAGGTCCTAGACCAGCCCAGAAAGAGTCTCCAGTACTGAGTACAGGTCCTAGACCAGCCCAGAAAGAGTCTTCAGTACTGAGTACAGGTCCGAGACCAGCCCAGAAAGAGCCTCCAGTACTGAGTACAGGTCCTAGACCAGAAAGAGCCTCCAGTACTGAGTACAGGTCCTAGACCAGAAAGAGCCTCCAGTACTGAGTACAGGTCCTAGACCAGACCAGACCAGAACGAGTCTCCAGTACTGAGTACAGGTCCTAGACCAGACCAGAACGAGTCTCCAGTACTGAGTACAGGTCCTAGACCAGACCAGAACGAGTCTCCAGTACTGAGTACAGGTCCTAGACCAGAAAGCACCTCCATTACTGAGTACAGGTCCTAGACCAGAAAGAGTCTCCAGCACTGAGTACAGGTCCTACACCAGAAAGAGTCTCCAGTACTGAGTACAGGTTCTAGACCAGAAAGAGTCTCCAGTACTGAGTACAGGTCCTAGACCAGCCCAGAAAGAGCCTCCAGTACTGAGTACAGGTCCTAGACCAGCCCAGAAAGAACCTCCAGTACTGAGTACAGGTCCTAGACCAGCCCAGAAAGAGTCTCCAGTACTGAGTACAGGTCCGAGACCAGCCCAGAAAGAGCCTCCAGTACTGAGTACAGGTCCGAGACCAGAAAGAGCCTCCAGTACTGAGTACAGGTCCTAGACCAGAAAGAGCTTCCAGTACTGAGTACAGGTCCTAGACCAGAAAGAGCCTCCAGTACTGAGTACAGGTCCTAGACCAGAAAGAGCTTCCAGTACTGAGTACAGGTCCTAGACCAGAAAGAGCCTCCAGTACTGAGTACAGGTCCTAGACCAGAAAGAGCCTCCAGTACTGAGTACAGGTCCTAGACCAGACCATAGATGTGACTTTTGGGGGCGTGATGACATGGTGATGGGGTGACACTGAGAATGTGTGTGAGGACCATGATTCACTGTGTCTGACCTTGAGTCCCTGATGAATTCCAGCCGTATCTAGACACTGGTGAACACACACACTCACTCAAAACAACCCCCCACACACACACACTAAATACACACTTAAAACATCAAATCAAATTGTATTAGTCACATGTGCCGAATAGAACAGGTGTAGACCTGACAGTGAAGTGCTTCCTTACGAGCCCCTAACCGACAGCGCAGTTCCAAAAAACAGGAAGAAGAATAAGAGTTCAAGTAACAAGTCAATTAAAGAGCAGCAGTGAAATAACAACAATGTATACAGGGGGTGCCGGTACAGAGTCAAAACACACACACACCACACACACACACACACACACAGGAATGCTGGGTGGACGGCAGCCTAACGGTTGGAGCGTCTCTCAGGGGAAGTTGGGATATGCAAAAAAACACATTTCCAATTGTGTGAAATAGGAGCAATATAAGCACCAGCTATGAGGAGGATTCCTGTATAAATAGCCCTAGAAATCCATTCATGGTGCTGAATATGAACAACAATTCAGCTTGTGACATTGTTTTCTTAGTCTTATTGACTGGCTCCCTTTAGAACCAAAACAACCCATTCCAAAGATTAGAAACATACCTGGCTAACCAGTAATGACTGACTGAAAGAGAGATTCCCTTGACTTTACACTGGCCAGGGAGAGAGGGACAGAGAGCGGCAGAGAGCGACAGAGAGCTCAGCAGGAGCCCGAGATGTGGTTCCACATCAGACAAACCGCAGGCTAGAACACCAACCAGGGCTGAGTATATACAGTGTTGTTGAATACGTGATGAAGTCACTGTACCTGCGTACGCGGGGTGGTTTGGGGGGCGGTGTGTCCCATCGCTCCTCGTCTGAGTGGTGTCCAGCTTTCTCTGGGCTGAGCCCATCGTCCTGAGGAGGAGAAGAAACAGAGGGATGAAGAAAATAAGAAAATGAAAACTTTAGCTAATGTACCGTTTATCATTTGGGTCTGTCTGCACTGGTTCTAATAACAGCAAGGCAACATGGTTTCCTGTCCTGTTCATATCATCACTGGGGTTTCCTACACATGGTCCCAGGGGCTGGGTGAACAGTAGGCGTGTGTGCAGCGTCCAAACCTATATGGAACACGATGAGGTAAGGAGGTCAGCTCAGGTCACCCTGGCCATGTGTGCCAGTGTGTGTGGTGTGTGTGGCTATTGGTCCTGCCATTGTCCCAGTCTTCTGTTCCTAAATAGGGAGATTATACTGGGTAGTCTGTGTCCAAACAGTCTTTATGTGTAAAAGCATTTGTTGCTAAACATAGACAACAGTGGGACTATAGATGTGCCTGTATAGACATGATTACAGTACACAGAATACACACTAGAGGTCGACCGATTAATGGGGGCCGATTAATGGGGGCCGATTAATGGGGGCCGATTTCAAGTTTTCATAACAATCGAAATCTGTATTTTTGGGCGCCGATTTTATTTAAAATTTTACATCTTTATTTAACTAGGCAAGTCAGTTCAGAACACATTCTTATTTTCAATGACGGCCTAGGAACGTTCTGCCTCAACAGATTTTTACCATGTCAGCCAATCTTGCACCATTTACAGTTATAACTAGTCCAACGCTCTAACCACCTGCCTCTCATTGCACTCCACGAGGAGACCGCCTGTTACGCGAATGCAGCAAGCCAAGGTAAGTTGCTAGCTAGCATTAAACTTATCTTATAAAAATCAATCAATCAACGACTGTCGTTGTTCAAATGTGTACCTAACCATAAACATCAATGCCTTTCTTAAAATCAATACACAAGTATATATTTTTAAACCTGCCTATTTAGCTAAAATAAATCCAGGTTAGCAGGCAATATTAACCAGGTGAAATTGTGTCACTTCTCCAGCATTCATTGCACACAGAGTCAGTGTATATGCAACAGTTTGGGCCACCTGGCTCTTTGCGAACTAATATGACATAACATTGAAGGTTGTGCAATGTAACAGGAATAGTTAGACTCATGGATGCCACCCGTTAGATAAAATACGGAACGGAATAAACGTTTTGTTTTCGAGGTGATAGTTTCCGGATTCGACCTAAGGCTTGTATTTCTGTGTGTTTATTATAGTTAAGTCTATGATTTGATATTTGATAGAGCAGTCTGACTGAGGGGTGGCAGCAGCAGCAGGCTCGTAATAGTCAAAGGTTTAGAGAGAAATTGTCGAAACGCGTTATAATTCCTGTAATAACTTGCGGATGAACTTGAGAGGTTCCTTCGTTATTTTACCGTTCATGTCTTCCATAGAGAATGAATGATCTACTTCCAATAAGGTCTGTGTTTCGTGCTTAAACCACCTCGGCATTTTGATACCCGTGTAAATCTCACCAGGATAAGGTAACGTTTGTCAAAATATTTTCATAAATCCACTCTACAATTTTTTTTTATCTTGGCTTATATTTAGCCAATATTGATCAGAGTTACCTTGTCCTATGGATATCTACAGTTATAAAATTGGCACGGTGGTGTAAGCCTACACGAAACACAGACCTTATTTTAAGTGAATCTAAAAATATCCTATGGAATAAATGAATGAAGGAAAGGCTTTTGCTAGAAGGTGTCATGGGAATTATGACTCGCACTTTGGTAGTCAATTCTTACTATGTCCATTATTAAAATAGGACTCCTTGCATATAGAAATTACAGTTTTTGTTTTCAACATTCATCACAGGTAACTTAAACTCTATTTTTATTCAAACAGTTGAGAGTATTTGTCTCCTAAGCAGACTCTTCAGTTTCATTGTCACTTCAGAGCTGTGTGTGTGTGTGTGTTTTACAGATGGCAGAGAAAAGCAGAGCACCAGTGTGGGACTGTTACATGGAATTGGCATCAGGGAAAGCAAGGTGTCTTATTTGTGATAAAGATGTAAGCATGGGGTCAGCAACGGCTAAATCAACACATACCACCAACCTGTGGAATCATCTTAAGAACACCCATCCAAAAGCCCATGTGTATTATATTAAGTTAAAATAAGTGTTCATTGTTCATTCAGTATTGTTGGGGCACGACAAAACCTTTTCCCCCCTCTGGAGACTGGAAATATTTGGCATGGGCCCCCAGATCCGCAAAAGGTTCTACAGCTGCACCATCGAGAGCATCCTGACCAGTTGCATCACCGCCTGGTATGGCAACTGCTCGGCATCTGACCTACAGTGGGTTGTGTGAACGGCCCAGTACATCCAGGACCTATATAATAGGCGTTGTCAGAGGAAAGCCCATAAAATTGTCAGAGACTCCAGTCACCCAAGTTGTAGACTGTTTTCTCTGCTACCACACGGCAAGCGGTACCGGAGTCTAGGACCAAAAGGCTCCTCAACAGCTTCTACCCCCAAGCCATTAGACTGCTGAACAACTCATAAAAATCGCCACCGGACAATTTACATTGACACCCCCCTCTTGTACACTGCTGCTACTCGCTGTTTGTTTGTTATCTATGCATAGTCACTTCGCCCCCACCTACATGTACAGATTACCTCAACTAGCCTGTACCTCTGCACACTGACTCAGTACCGGTGACTCCTGTATATAGCCTCCACACTGACTCAGTACCGGTGACCCCTGTATATAGCCTCCACACTGACTCAGTACCGGTGACCCCTGTATATAGCCTTGTTATTATTATTGTGTTACTTTTTATTTTAGCCTACTTAGTAAATATTTTCTTCTTGAACTACACTGTTGGTTAAGGGCTTGTATTCAGCATCTCACGGTAAAGTCTACACTTGCTGTATTCAGCATTTCACGGTAAAGTCTACACTTGTTGTATTCAGCATCTCACGGTAAAGTCTACACTTGCTGTATTCAGCATTTCACGGTAAAGTCTACACTTGTTGTATTCAGCATTTCACGGTAAAGTCTACACTTGTTGTATTCGGCATTTCACGGTAAAGTCTACACTTGTTGTATTCGGCATTTCACGGTAAAGTCTACACTTGTTGTATTCAGCATTTCACGGTAAAGTCTACACTTGTTGTATTCAGCATTTCACGGTAAAGTCTACACTTGTTGTATTCAGCATTTCACGGTAAAGTCTACACTTGTTGTATTCAGCATTTCACGGTAAAGTCTACACTTGTTGTATTCAGCATTTCACGGTAAAGTCTACACTTGTTGTATTCAGCATTTCACGGTAAAGTCTACACTTGTTGTATTCAGCATTTCACGGTAAAGTCTACACTTGTTGTATTCGGCATTTCACGGTAAAGTCTACACTTGTTGTATTCGGCATTTCACGGTAAAGTCTACACTTGTTGTATTCGGCATTTCACGGTAAAGTCTACACTTGTTGTATTCATTTCACGCAAAGTCTACACTTGTTGTATTCAGCATTTCACGGTAAAGTCTACACTTGTTGTATTCAGCATTTCACGGTAAAGTCTACACTTGTTGTATTCAGCATTTCACGGTAAAGTCTACACTTGTTGTATTCAGCATTTCACGGTAAAGTCTACACTTGTTGTATTCGGCATTTCACGGTAAAGTCTACACTTGTTGTATTCGGCGCAGGTGGCAAATACATTTTGATTTGATTTATCGTGTGACTAAGTCAGTTCTTTCTCTCGCTTGGCCTCTGTTCGTCATCGTGGAGTAACATCCTGTCTTTCTTTAGCTTCGGACACATCCTCTCTCTGTGTGTGTGTGTGTGTGTGTGTGTGAGAGAGTAGTCAGTGTTTGTGTGATACAGTAATTAAATCCCAGCCAGAGTGAAAGTGTGTGTCTGTGTGTTCTGCCAGACAGATGTTCTGTAGGGAAGAAGAGGCAGAGAGGACCTAATTAAAGCAAATGGGTAGGGTCTCTCCCTCCCTCCCTCTTCCTTCAATTCCTTCTTTCCCTAACCCTCTTGCTCCTTCCCCTGACTCCCTCTCTCGACAGGCTGCTGTGATAGCAGGAAGAGAGGAAGAGAGCAACACAGACAGTTCTGCCACACCTTGAGGCCAGTCAAATTCTTAGAACACAGCCCTGTCTGTCTGCCTGCCTGCCTGCCTGTCTGCCTGCCTGCCTGTCTGCCTGCCTGTCTGCCTGCCTGTCTGCCTGCCTGTCTGTGTTCGCAGAACTCTGACCAGCCCATCTGCTCAGTGAATCAGTTTAGAAGCTCTTATTGTTGTGAGTTAATAACATTTCCTGGAGACAAAAAGTACAGTGTGTTTAAGAGGGAGAACGCGTGTGTGTGTGTGGGTGTGAGAGAGGAAGGGAGGGATTGTGTGTGTGTCCAGTGTGTGTGTGTGTCACAGAATGAGTGAGGGAGAGAGTGATTGCAGAGAGCGGGGGGTGGATGGGGCAACATGGCCAGCCGTTCTGTTTCTGAGAAGGAATTTGGAACCTGAAGCACTTCAGAGGAGACAGACATTTCTTAGTGTTGTGGGGGAGTGAGTGTGATGGGGTGTTGTGAGATGGGGAAGAAGAAGCAGAATATTGTCTAGCTTGAGCGGTGAAGCCATCTAGGTTGAGATGTCAAGTATTTAGGAGGTATTGAGTTGTGGGAGGTAGAAATGTAATGTTATACGTGGTGGTGCAGTAATGTAATGTTATACGTGGTGGTGCAGTAATGTAATGTTATATGTGGTGGTGCAGTAATGTAATGTTATACGTGGTGGTGCTGTAATGTAATGTTATACGTGGTGGTGCTGTAATGTTATACGTGGTGGTGCTGTAATGTTATACGTGGTGGTGCTGTAATGTAATGTTATACGTGGTGGTGCTGTAATGTAATGTTATACGTGGTGGTGCTGTAATGTAATGTTATACGTGGTGGTGCAGTAATGCAATGTTATACGTGGTGGTGCAGTAATGTTATACGTGGTGGTGCAGTAATGTTATACGTGGTGGTGCTGTAATGTTATACGTGGTGGTGCAGTAATGCAATGTTATACGTGGTGGTGCAGTAATGTAATGTTATACGCGGTGGTGCAGTAATGTAATGTTATACGCGGTGGTGCAGTAATGTAATTGTTATACGTGGTGGTGCAGTAATGTAATGTGATACGTGGTGGTGCAGTAATGTTATACGTGGTGGTGCAGTAATGCAATGTTATACGTGGTGGTGCAGTAATGTAATGTTATACGTGGTGGTGCTGTAATGTAATGTTATACGTGGTGGTGCTGTAATGTAATGTTATACGTGGTGGTGCTGTAATGTAATGTTATACGTGGTGGTGCAGTAATGTAATGTTATACGTGGTGGTGCTGTAATGTAATGTTATACGTGGTGGTGCTGTAATGTTATACGTGGTGGTGCAGTAATGTAATGTTATACGTGGTGGTGCAGTAATGTAATGTTGTAATGTTACGTGGTGGTGCAGTAATGTAATGTTATATACGTATAATGTGGTGGTGCAGTAATGTAATGTTATACGTGCAGGTGGTGCAGTAATGTAATGTTATACGTGGTGGTGCTGTAATGTAATGTTATACGTGGTGGTGCAGTAATGTAATGTTATACGTGGTGGTGCTGTAATGTTATACGTGGTGGTGCAGTAATGTTATACGTGGTGGTGCTGTAATGTTATACGTGGTGGTGCAGTAATGTAATGTTATACGTGGTGGTGCAGTAATGTTATACGTGGTGGTGCTGTAATGTAATGTTATACGTGGTGGTGCAGTAATGTAATGTTATACGTGGTGGTGCAGTAATGTAATGTTATACGTGGTGGTGCAGTAATGTAATGTAATGTTGCAGTAATGTAATGTTATACGTGGTGGTGCAGTAATGTAATGTTATACGTGGTGGTGCAGTAATGTTGTTATACGTGGTGGTGCAGTATATGGTGGTGCAGTAATGTAATGTTATACGTGGTGGTGCAGTAATGTAATGTTATACGTGGTGGTGCAGTAATGTAATGTTATACGTGGTGGTGCAGTAATGTTATACGTGGTGGTGCAGTAATGTAATGTTATACGTGGTGGTGCTGTAATGTAATGTTATACGTGGTGGTGCTGTAATGTAATGTTATACGTGGTGGTGCAGTAATGTTATACGTGGTGGTGCAGTAATGTAATGTTATATGTGGTGGTGCTGTAATGTACTGTTATACGTGGTGGTGCAGTAATGTAATGTTATACGTGGTGGTGCTGTAATGTAATGTTATACGTGGTGGTGCAGTAATGCAATGTTATGCGTGGTGGTGCAGTAATGTTATACGTGGTGGTGCAGTAATGTTATACGTGGTGGTGCAGTAATGTAATGTTATACGTGGTGGTGCAGTAATGTTATACGTGGTGGTGCAGTAATGTAATGTTATACGTGGTGGCGCTGTAATGTTATACGTGGTGGTGCTGTAATGTAATGTTATACGCGGTGGTGCAGTAATGTAATGTTATACGCGGTGGTGCAGTAATGTAATGTTATACGTGGTGGTGCAGTAATGTTATACGTGGTGGTGCAGTAATGCAATGTTATACGTGGTGGTGCAGTAATGTTATACGTGGTGGTGCAGTAATGTAATGTTATACGTGGTGGTGCTGTAATGTAATGTTATACGTGGTGGTGCTGTAATGCTGTAATGTGGTGCTGTAATGTAATGTTATACGTGGTGGTGCAGTAATGTGTTATACGTGGTGGTGCAATGTAATGTTATACGTGGTGGTGCAGTAATGTTATACGTGGTGGTGCAGTAATGTAATGTAATGTTATACGTGGTGGTGCAGTAATGTTATACGTGGTGGTGCAGTAATGTAATGTTATACGTGGTGGTGCGTAATGTGGTGCAGTAATGTTATACGTGGTGGTGCAGTAATGTAATGTTATACGTGGTGGTGCAGTAATGTAATGTTATACGTGGTGGTGCAGTAATGCAATGTTATACGTGGTGGTGCAGTAATGTAATGTTATACGTGGTGGTGCAGTAATGTAATGTTATACGTGGTGGTGCAGTAATGTTATACGTGGTGGTGCAGTAATGTAATGTTATACGTGGTGGTGCAGTAATGTAATGTTATGTAATGTTATACGTGGTGGTGCTGTAATGTAATGTTATACGTGGTGGTGCAGTAATGTTATACGTGGTGGTGCAGTAATGTAATGTTATACGTGGTGGTGCAGTAATGTAATGTTATACGTGGTGGTGCAGTAATGTAATGTTATACGTGGTGGTGCAGTAATGTAATGTGGTGCAGTAATGTTATACGTGGTGGTGCAGTAATGTAATGTTATACGTGGTGGTGCTGTAATGTAATGTTATACGTGATGGTGCTGTAATGTAATGTTATACGTGGTGGTGCAGTAATGTAATGTTATATGTGGTGGTGCTGTAATGTAATACGTGGTGGTGCAGTAATGTAATGTTATATGTGGTGCTATAATGTAATGTTATACGTGGTGGTTCTGTAATGTAATGTTATATGTGGTGGTGCTGTAATGTAATGTTATACGTGGTGGTGCAGTAATGTTATACGTGGTGGTGCAGTGATGTTAATGGTGGTGCTGTAATGGTTAATGTAATGGTGGTGCAGTAATGTAATGTTATACGTGGTGGTGCAGTAATGTAATACATGGTGGTGCTGTAATGTAATGTTATACATGGTGGTGCAGTAATGTAATGTTATACGTGGTGGTGCAGTAATGTAATACATGGTGGTGCTGTAATGTAATGTTATACGTGGTGGTGCTGTAATGTAATGTTATACGTGGTGGTGCAGTAATGTTATACGTGGTGGTGCTGTAATGTTATACGTGGTGGTGCTGTAATGTAATGTTATACGTGGTGGTGCAGTAATGTTATACGTGGTGGTGCAGTAATGTTATACGTGGTGGTGCAGTGTAATGTTATACGTGGTGGTGCTGTAATGTTATACGTGGTGGTGCTGTAATGTTATATGTGGTGGTGCTGTAATGTAATGTTAATGGTGGTGCTGTAATGTAATGTTATACGTGGTGGTGCTGTAATGTAATGTTATACGTGGTGGTGCTGTAATGTAATGTTATACGTGGTGGTGCTGTAATGTTAATGTGGTGCTGTAATGTAATGTTATACATGTGGTGCTGTAATGTAATGTTATACGTGGTGGTGCTGTAATGTAATGTTATACGTGGTGGTGCAATGTAATGTTATACGTGGTGGTGCTGTAATGTTATACGTGGTGGTGCTGTAATGTTATACGTGGTGGTGCTGTAATGTAATGTTATACGTGGTGGTGCAGTAATGTTATGTTATGGTGGTGGTGCAGTAATGTAATATGTGGTGGTGCTGTAATGTAATGTTATACGTGGTGGTGCTGTAATGTAATGTTATACGTGGTGGTGCTGTAATGTAATGTTATATACGTGGTGGTGCTGTAATGTTATACGTGGTGGTGCTGTAATGTAATGTTATACGTGGTGGTGCTGTAATGTAATGTTATACGTGGTGGTGCTGTAATGTTATACGTGGTGGTGCAGTGATTTAATGTTATACGTGGTGGTGCAGTAATGTAATATTATACGTGGTGGTGCAGTAATGTAATGTTATACGTGGTGGTGCTGTAATGTAATGTTATATGTGGTGGTGCTGTAATGTTATACGTGGTGGTAATGTAATGTTATACGTGGTGGTGCTGTAATGTTATACGTGGTGGTGCTGTAATGTAATGTTATACGTGGTGGTGCTGTAATGTAATGTTATACGTGGTGGTGCAGTAATGTTATATGGTGGTGCTGTAATGTTAATATACGTGGTGGTGCTGTAATGTAATGTTAATGTGGTGCAGTAATGTAATGTTATACGTGGTGGTGCTGTAATGTAATGTTATACGTGGTGGTGCAGTAATGTAATGTTATATGTGGTGGTGCTGTAATGTTATACGTGGTGGTAATGTAATGTTATACGTGGTGGTGCTGTAATGTAATGTTATACGTGGTGGTGCTGTAATGTAATGTTATACGTGGTGGTGCAGTAATGTAATGTTATACGTGGTGGTGCTGTAATGTAATGTTATACGTGGTGGTGCTGTAATGTTATACGTGGTGGTGCAGTAATGTAATGTTATACGTGGTGGTGCTGTAATGTAATGTTATACGTGGTGGTGCTGTAATGTTATACGTGGTGGTGCTGTAATGTTATACGTGGTGGTGCTGTAATGTAATGTTATACGTGGTGGTGCTGTAATGTTATACGTGGTGGTGCTGTAATGTAATGTTATACGTGGTGGTGCAGTAATGTTATACGCGGTGGTGCTGTAATGTAATGTTATACGTGGTGGTGCAGTAATGTTATACGTGGTGGTGCTGTAATGTAATGTTATACGTGGTGGTGCAGTAATGTTATACGTGGTGGTGCTGTAATGTAATGTTATACGTGGTGGTGCAGTAATGTAATGTTATACGTGGTGGTGCTGTAATGTAATGTTATACGTGGTGGTGCTGTAATGTAATGTTATATGTGGTGGTGCTGTAATGTTATACGTGGTGGTGCTGTAATGTAATGTTATACGTGGTGGTGCTGTAATGTAATGTTATACGTGGTGGTGCTGTAATGTAATGTTATACGTGGTGGTGCTGTAATGTAATGTTATACGTGGTGGTGCTGTAATGTTATACGTGGTGGTGCAGTAATGTAATGTTATACGTGGTGGTGCTGTAATGTAATGTTATACGTGGTGGTGCTGTAATGTTATACGTGGTGGTGCTGTAATGTTATACGTGGTGGTGCTGTAATGTAATGTTATACGTGGTGGTGCTGTAATGTAATGTTATACGTGGTGGTGCTGTAATGTAATGTTATACGTGGTGGTGCTGTAATGTAATGTTAATGTAATGTTATACGTGGTGGTGCTGTAATGTAATGTTATACGTGGTGGTGCTGTAATGTAATGTTATACGTGGTGGTGCTGTAATGTAATGTTATACGTGGTGGTGCTGTAATGTAATGTTATACGTGGTGGTGCTGTAATGTAATGTTATACGTGGTGGTGCAGTAATGGTGGTGCTAATGTAATGTTATACGTGGTGGTGCTGTAATGTGTGGTGGTGCTGTAATGTAATGTATACGTGGTGGTGCAGTAATGTAATGTTATACGTGGTGGTGCTGTAATGTAATGTTATACGTGGTGGTGCTGTAATGTTATACGTGGTGGTGCTGTAATGTTATACGTGGTGGTGCTGTAATGTTATACGTGGTGGTGCTGTAATGTTATACGTGGTGGTGCTGTAATGTAATGTTATACGTGGTGGTGCTGTAATGTTGTTATATGGTGGTGCTGTAATGTGCTGTAATGTAATGTTATACGTGGTGGTGCAGTAATGTTATACGTGGTGGTGCTGTAATGTAATGTTATACGTGGTGGTGCAGTAATGTTATATGTGGTGGTGCTGTAATGTAATGTTATACGTGGTGGTGCTGTAATGTTATACGTGGTGGTGCTGTAATGTTATACGTGGTGGTGCTGTAATGTAATGTTATACGTGGTGGTGCTGTAATGTAATGTTATACGTGGTGGTGCTGTAATGTAATGTTATATGGTGGTGGTGTTATACGTGGTGGTGCTGTAATGTTATACGTGGTGGTGCTGTAATGTTATACGTGTAATGTTATACGTGGTGGTGCAGTAATGTAATGTTATACGTGGTGGTGCAGTAATGTAATGTTATACGTGGTGGTGCTGTAATGTAATGTTATACGTGGTGGTGCAGTAATGTAATGTTATACGTGGTGGTGCAGTAATGTAATGTTATACGTGGTGGTGCAGTAATGTTATATGTGGTGGTGCTGTAATGTTATACGTGGTGGTGCTGTAATGTTATATGTTGGTGCTGTAATGTAATGTTATACGTGGTGGTGCTGTAATGTAATGTTATATGTGGTGGTGCTGTAATGTTATACGTGGTGGTGAATGTAATGTTATACGTGGTGGTGCTGTAATGTAATGTTATACGTGGTGGTGCAGTTCTGTAATGTTATACGTGGTGGTGCTGTAATGTTATACGTGGTGGTGCTGTAATGTTATATGTGGTGGTGCTGTAATGTAATGTTATATGTGGTGGTGCTGTAATGTAATGTTATACGTGGTGGTGCTGTAATGTAATGTTATATGTGGTGGTGCTGTAATGTTATACGTGGTGGTGCTGTAATGTAATACGTGGTGGTGCTGTAATGTTATACGTGGTGGTGCTGTAATGTTATACGTGGTGGTGCTGTAATGTAATGTTATATGTGGTGGTGCTGTAATGTTATATGTGGTGGTGCTGTAATGTTATACGTGGTGGTGCTGTAATGTAATATACGTGGTGGTGCTGTAATGTTATACGTGGTGTAATGTTATGTGGTGGTGCTGTAATGTTATACGTGGTGGTGGTGCAGTAATGTTATACGTGCTGTAATGTTATACGTGGTGGTGCTGTAATGTTATACGTGGTGGTGCTGTAATGTTATACGTGGTGGTGCAGTAATGTTATACGTGGTGGTGCTGTAATGTTATACGTGGTGGTGCTGTAATGTTATACGTGGTGTTGGGATAGTTCTCACCATGGATCTCCAAGTTGGTGGGGCTCTGAGGAGCTGTAGTGTTGTGTGTTGGGGGGATGTGTAGTGGTAGTGTAGAATTAGGGTAGTGTAGTGGTAGTGTAGTATTAGGGTAGTGTAGTTAGGGTAGTGTAGTGTTAGGGTAGTGTAGTGTTAGGGTAGTTCTCACCATGCATCTCTGAGTTGGTGGGGCTCTGAGGAGCTGTAGTGTTGCGTGTTGGGGGGATGTGTAGTGGTAGTGTAGTGTTAGGGTAGTGTAGTGTTGGGATAGGGTAGTGTTGGGATAGTTCTCACCATGCCACCATGGATCTCTGAGTTGGTGGGGCTCTCCAGGAGCTGCAGCTGTTTCTCAAAGAGCTGAGAGATGGCTCTGTGAACCAACTCATACTGTTCCTATAGGAGATGGAGGGAGAGAAGGGAGGGAGAGAGGGGAGGGAGAGAGGGAAGGGAGAGAGTGAAGGGAGAGAGTGAAGGGAGAGAGGAAGGGAGAGGGGAGGGAGAGAGGGGAGGGAGAGAGGGGAGGGACAGAAAGTGGACAGTGAGTCAACGCAGAACACTTGTCTTCATATTAAAACCATAACAAGACCCAGATACTCAGTCCATATTCCCCTGAACCACGGCTACAAATGAGGGAAAATCAACATTCTTTCCTATTGACCTCTTTGTCAAGAAACAAGAAAATTGCATTTGAAAAAAGTTTTTGCTATGAGTCAGTGAGGTAATCTAGGTAACCACAGGCTGTTTACCCCACAGACGGGCAGGGCCACAACGTTCTAATGCCCACTGGGATTACACAGCAACACAGAACACTATGAAGACAGCACTTATATACATATTAAACCATGGAGACGCAGACACAGCAACACAGAACACTATGAAGACAGCACTTATATACATATTAAACCATGGAGACAGACACAGCAACACAGAACGCCACATTACCTTGGTCTGAACAGCAGAACGCCACATTACCTTGGTCTGAACAGCAGAACGCCACATTACCTTGGTCTGAACAGCAGAACGCCACATTACCTTGGTCTGAACAGCAGAACGACACATTACCTGGGTCTGAACGCCACATTACCTTGGTCTGAACAGCTGAAACGCCACATTACCTTGGTCTGAACAGCAGAACGCCACATTACCTTGGTCTGAACAGCAGAATGCCTCTGTGTTCTCATCTCCTGAATCAGCCGGAACACGTTGAAGTCTTCTGGAATCTTCTACAAACCAACAAGAACAATACACTCAGTGCTCCATCTGTGCTCCAGGAAACAGCAAAGGCAACAATTTGAGTGTGTGTGTGATTCATATTGTACGTACCCCAGCCTTTAGTAGGTTCCATGTGTAGTCTATAGCACAGATGGCGCCTGTCCTCCCACAGCCAGCACTGTCAACACACAACAACAATCAGAAAGAAACAGAACGCACAGCCTAGAGACACACAGACTACATCTCACAGCTTCCATTAGGCTTGGTGGATTTACAGACTAGAGACACAGAGACTACATCTCACAGCTTCCATTAGGCTTGGTGGATTTACAGACTACATCTCACAGCTTCCATTAGGCTTGGTGGATTTACAGACTACATCTCACAGCTTCCATTAGGCTTGGTGGATTTACAGCTTCCATTAGGCTTGGTGGATTTACAGACAGCTTCCATTAGGCTTGGTGGATTTACAGACTACATCTCACAGCTTCCATTAGGCTTGGTGGATTTACAGACTACATCTCACAGCTTCCATTAGGCTTGGTGGATTTACAGACTAGAGACACACAGACTACATCTCACAGCTTCCATTAGGCTTGGTGGATTTACAGACTAGAGACACACAGACTACATCTCACAGCTTCCATTAGGCTTGGTGGATTTACAGACTAGAGACACACAGACTACATCTCACAGCTTCCATTAGGCTTGGTGGATTTACAGACTAGAGACACACAGACTACATCTCACAGCTTCCATTAGGCTTGGTGGATTTACAGACTAGAGACACACAGACTACATCTCACAGCTTCCATTAGGCTTGGTGGATTTACAGACTAGAGACACAGAGACTACATCTCACAGCTTCCATTAGGCTTGGTGGATTTACAGCCTAGAGACACAGAGACTACATCTCACAGCTTCCATTAGGCTTGGTGGATTTACAGCCTAGAGACACACAGACTACATCTCACAGCTTCCATTAGGCTTGGTGGATTTACAGCCGGAACTAACATTCAGAGAGTGTATGTTCTAAGCTACAGTATACAGTAGTGAGGGGGAAAACTATTTGATCCCCTGCTGATTTTGTACGTTTGCCCACTGACAAAGAAATGATCATCTATAATTTTAAATGGTAGGTTTGTTTGAACAGTGAGAGACAGAATAACAAAAAATCCAGAAAAACGCATGTCAAAAATGTTATAAATTGATTTGTATTTTAATGAGGGAAATAAGTATTTGACCCCCACTCAATCAGAAAGATTCCTGGCTCCCATATGTCTTTTATACAGGTAACGAGCTGAGATTAGGAGCACACTCTTAAAGGGAGTGCTCCTAATCTCAGTTTGTTACCTGTATAAAAGACACCTGCCCACAGAAGCAATCAATCAATCAGATTCCAAACTCTCCACCATGGCCAAGACCAAAGAGCTCTCCAAGGATGTCAGGGACAAGATTGTAGACCTAGACAAGGCTGGAATGGGCTACAAGACCATCACCAGGCAGCTTGGTGAGAAGGTGACAACAGTTGGTGCGATTATTCGCAAATGGAAGAAACACAAAAGAACTGTCCATCTCCCTCGGCCTGGGGCTCCATGCAAGATCTCACCTCGTGGAGTTGCAATGATCATGAGAACGGTGAGGAATCAGCCCAGAACGACACAGGAGGATCTTGTCAATGATCTCAAGGCAGCTGGGATCATAGTCACCAAGAAAACAATTGGTAACACACCATGCCGTGAAGGACTGAAATCCTGCAGCACCTGCAAGGTCCCTCTGCTCAAGAAAGCACATATACATGCCTGCCTGAAGTTTGCCAATGAACATCTGAATGATTCAGAGGACAACTGGGTGAAAGTGTTGTGGTCAGATGAGACCAAAATGGAGTTCTTTGGCATCAACTCAACTCGCTGTGTTTGAAGGAGGAGGAATGCTGCCTATGACCCCAAGAACACCATCCCCACCGTCAAACATGGAGGTGGAAACATTATGTTTTGGGGGTGTTTTTCTGCTAAGGGGACAGGACAACTTCACTGCATCAAAGGGACAATGGACAGGGCCATGTACCGTCAAATCTTGGGTGAGAACCTCCTTTCCTCAGCCAGGGCATTGAAAATGGGTCTGGGATGGGTATTCCAGCATGACAATGACCCAAAACACACAGCCAAGGCAACAAAGGAGTGGCTCAAGAAGAAGCTCATTAAAGGTCCTGGAGTGGCCTAGGCAGTCTCCAGACCTTAATCCCATAGAAAATCTGTGGAGGGAGCTGAAGGTACGAGTTGCCAAACGTCAGCCTCAAAACCTTAATGACTTGGAGAAGATCTGCAAAGAGGAGTGGGACAAAATCCATCCTGAGATGTGTGCAAACCTGGTGGCTAACTACAAGAAACATCTGACCTCTGTGATTGCCAACAAGGGTTTTGCCACCAAGTACTAAGTCATGTTTTGCAGAGGGGTCAAATACTTATTTTCCTCATTAAAATACAAATCAATTCAAACATTTTTGACATGCGTTTTTCTGGATTTTTTGTGGTTATTCTGTCTCTCACTGTTCAAATAAACCTACCATTAAAATTATAGACTTTGTCAGTAGGCAAACGTACAAAATCAGCAGGGGATCAAATACTTTTCCCCCTCACTGTATAAACTCAGCAAAAAAAGAAACATCCCTTTTTCCAGGACCCTGTCTTTCAAAGATAATTGGATTTTTATGAATTAACTTCACAGATCTTCATTTTAAAGGGTTTAAACACTGTTTCCCATGCTTGTTCAATGAACCATAAACAGTTAATGAACATGCACCTGTGGAACGGTCGTTAAGACACTAACAGCTTACAGACAGTAGGCAATTAAGGTCACAGTTATGAAAAATTAGGACACAAAGAGGCCCTTCTACAGACTCTGGAAAAAACCCTAAAGAATGATGCCCAGAGTCCCTACTCATCTGCGTGAACGTGCCTTAGGCATGCTGCAAGGAGGCATGAAGACTGCAGATATGGCCAGGGCAAAACATGGCAATGTCTGTACTGTGAGACGCCTAAGACAGAGCTACAGAGAGACAGGATGGACAGCTGATCGTCCTCGCAGTGGAAGACCACGTGTAACAACACCTGCACAGGATCGGTACATCCGAACATCACACCTGCGGGACAGGTACAGGATGGCAACAACAACTGCCCGAGTTACACCAGGAACGCACAATCCCTCCATCAGTGCTCAGACTGTCCGCAATAGGCTGAGAGAGGATGAACTGAGGGCTTTTCGGCCTGTTGTAAGGCAGGTCCTCACCAAACATCACCGGCAACAACGTCGCCTATGGGCACAAACCCACCGTCGCTGGACCAGAGAGGACTGGCAAAAAGTGCTCTTCACTGACGAGTCGCAGTTTTGTCTCACCAGGGGTGATGGTCGGATTCGCGTTTATTGTTGAAGGAATGAGCGTTACACCGAGGCCTGTACTCTGGAGCGGGATCGATTTGGAGGTGGGGGTCCGTCATGGTCTGGGGCGGTGTGTCACAGCATCATCGGACTGAGCTTGTTGTCATTGCAGGGAATCTCAACGATGTTCATTACAGGGAAGACATCCTCCTCCCTCATGTGGTACCCTTCCTGCAGGCTCATCCTAACATGACCCTCCAGCATGACAATGCCACCAGCCATACTGCTCGTTCTGTGCGTGATTTCCTGCAAGACAGGAATGTCAGTGTTCTGCCGTGGCCAGCGAAGAGCCAGGATCCCATTGAGCACGTCTGGGACCTGTTGGATTGGAGGGTGAGGACTAGGGCCATTCCCATCAGAAATGTCCAGGAACTTGCAGGTGCCTTGGTGGAAGAGTGGGGTAACAATCTCACAGCAAGAACTGGCAAATCTGGTGCAGTCCATGAGGAGGAGATGCACTGCAGTACTTAATGCAGCTGGTGGCCACACCAGATACTGACTGTTACTTTTCATTTCGACCCCCCACCCCCTTGTTCAGGGACACATTATTCCATTTCTGTTAGTCACGAGTCTGTGGAACTTGTTCAGTTTATGTCTCAGTTGTTGAATCTTATGTTCATACAAATATTTACACATGTTAAGTTGGCTGAAAATAAAGGCAGTTGACAGTGAGAGGACGTTTATTTTTTGATGAGTTTATGTTGACACACTTAACATCCTTAAGCCCCTCCCCCTGGCCACAACATCCCGTCTCCCCCCTACATTCTCCCACGGTAGTGAGCAGAGAATCCCCGGGGACAGTAGGGGAACATACATGTGGCTCCAATCAGCCTGATGATGATAATAATGACGACGGCCCTGAAGGGACTTCTTGACCTTAATTAATTGAGGACCAGAAATCAAAGGGGAATTAGAAAGAGCTGAGCTGGTCGTTTGGAGAGCGACCCCCACAGACCTCCTCAGCTGTGTGTGTGTGTGTGTGTGTGTGTCAGACTTAATGTCACCTCTTCTTCAGTGGCTCCAGAGCAGCAGTGATCTGAAGATAACTGCCAAGTGTGTGTGTGTCTCCTGTGATGGGGTGTGTGTGTGTGATGGTGTGTGTGTGTGTCCTGTGATGGTGTGTGTGTGTCTCCTGTGATGGTGTGTGTGTGTGTCCTGTGATGGTGTGTGTGTGTGTCCTGTGATGGTGTGTGTGTGTCTCCTGTGATGGGGTGTGTGTGTGTGATGGTGTGTGTGTGTGTCCTGTGATGGTGTGTGTGTGTGTCCTGTGATGGTGTGTGTGTGTGTCCTGTGATGTGTGTGTGTGTGTGTCCTGTGATGGTGTGTGTGTGTGTGTGTCCTGTGATGGTGTGTGTGTGTGTGTGTGTCCTGTGATGGTGTGTGTGTGTGTGTGTCCTGTGATGGTGTGTGTGTGTGTCCTGTGATGGTGTGTGTGTGTGTCCTGTGATGGTGTGTGTGTGTGTCCTGTGATGGTGTGTGTGTGTGTCCTGTGATGGGGTGTGTGTGTGTGTCCTGTGATGGGGTGTGTGTGTGTGTCCTGTGATGGGGTGTGTGTGTGTCCTGTGATGGGGTGTGTGTGTGTCCTGTGATGGTGTGTGTGTGTGTGTGTGTGTGTGTGTAGTGTGTGTGTCTCCTGTGATGGTGTGTGTGTAGTGTGTGTGTGTCTCCTGTGATGGTGTGTGTGTGTGTGATGGTGTGTGTGTCTCCTGTGATGGTGTGTGTGTGATGGTGTGTGTGTCCTGTGATGGTGTGTGTGTGTGTGTGTGTCCTGTGATGGTGTGTGTGTGTGTGTGTCCTGTGATGGTGTGTGTGTGTGTGTGTCCTGTGATGGTGTGTGTGTGTGTGTGTCCTGTGATGGTGTGTGTGTCCTGTGATGGTGTGTGTGTGTGTGTGTGTCTCCTGTGATATTGTTTCTGCACTACTCTATCCATTGCTTCTAGCTTTAAATGGACAGCTTCACGGAGTGTGTGTGTGTACCTGCAGTGTATACAGATGGGTACATCATCATGCTCCTGGTACTCTCTCATCAGACCAATCATATCCAAGATGGAGTCAAAGGACGAGGGGACGTCATGGTCTGGCCAGTTGATGTAATGGAACTGGGTTATCCTACGTGTCTCCTGTAGGGGGGGAGAGAGGAAGAGGAGAGAGAGAGGAAGAGGAGAGGAGAGAGAGAGAGAAGAAGAGAAGGGGGAGAGAAGAAGAGAAGGGGGAGAGAAGAAGAGAAGGGGGAGAGAAGAAGAGAAGGGGGAGAGAAGAGAAGGGGGAGAGAAGAAGAGAAGGGGGAGAGAAGAAGAGAAGGGGGAGAGAAGAAGAGAAGGGGGAGAGAAGAAGAGAAGGGGGAGAGAAGAAGAGAAGGGGGAGAGAAGAAGAGAAGAGGGGAGAGAAGAGAAGGGGGAGAGAAGAAGAGAAGGGGGAGAGAAGAAGAGAAGGGGAGAGAGAGAAGAAGAGAAGGGGGAGAGAAGAAGAGAGGGGGGAGAGAGAGGAAATGAGTTTCCAGAAAAGAGCAGATTGATGTCATGTGAAAATGATGAAACTGAAATGCCATTGTGTTTCTATATGTTAGTGAGGAAGAAAAGAGAACTCACATTCTCATGCTCCACTGTCAGGGTCCTGATGAAATAGTCCGTTCTGGGCTGTTCTGATTCCTGCCAGCAGAAACAGAGGATTAAGCCCAACTGTAACAGGTGTACAACATATATAGGACTAATCAGTTTCAAAAAGCAATGCTTCAGAAAACATGTGTTATGGTTAATGGTTAACAATTTATTCTTAACTGACTTCCCTATTTAAATAACGAATATCTATCTATATACATACATACATACATACAGGAGGACATCTTACGTAGGCTATGGATAAATAACAGCTATATATATATGTGTGTGTGTGTGTGTATGTGTGTATAGGCATACACACACAGGTATATATATATATATATATAGCTGTTATTTAAATAGGGAAGTCAGTTAAGAACAAATAGTTATTTCCAATGACAGCTCACCATAGTGGCTGAGATCAGTTGATATGGTGTCTTGTTGTTTAACAATACAACAAGTCCTCGTCTACTTGTTACAATGAGCCTTTCTACAGCAGCTACGTCTGACTGTGTGTATTGGCTTGGGACACACAGAACACTCGGAGTCTCTTCAGTTAGTCAAAGGCCACGGTCTCCCTCTTTATACAGTCCTGTCTGGCCCTCTGTTTGCCTGTTATACTGAGGACTGCTGACTGGGCTCTGTGTGTGTGTGTA
>NC_088403.1:11841652-11844152 GCF_034236695.1 Oncorhynchus nerka
CTGTCCAGTAATATCCATCTATTCCCCTGACTGTAAGAACCATTAGAGAGGACACACACAGCACACTACACACACTACACACACAGCACACACAGCACACTACACACACAGCACACTACACACACAGCACACACAGCTTTGGCCACACAGCATTACATACAGGGCAGTATGTCTTTATAGCGGTTCTTCTTCACATTCCCTTCCTGCTCCCCGACGTTGGTGGGGTAGATCTTCTCTGTCCTGTATTTGGTCGATAATCTTCGTAATCTCTGCAGGGAGAAAAAACAACAAGAGAGAAAATGTTATTCATTCTGTGTATTTCTGTCTCCTATAGAGAGACATGTAGTGGAGAAGGAATACCCAACAACACCCTATTTCCTTTATAGTGCACTACTTTTGACCAGAGTCCTATAAAGGGAATAGGGAACCATTTATAGTGCACTACTTTTGACCAGAGTCCTATAAAGGGAATAGGGAACCATTTATAGTGCACTACTTTTGACCAGAGTCCTATAAAGGGAATAGGGAACCATTTATAGTGCACTACTTTTGACCAGAGTCCTATAAAGGGAATAGGGAACCATTTATAGTGCACTACTTTTGACCAGAGCCCTATGAAGGGAATAGGGAACCATTTGGAACACATCCGTATAGAGGGGCTTTAGTGTAGGATAGGATGAATGATTGATGGTCAAAAACATTTGCCCTACATTAGAGGGACGTGGTACAAGCCAGTCATGTTTCAGTGTCACAGGACTGGTTCCCAGAGAGTGTACCGTTGCCCACCCATGAGGTTAGGGATCATGAAGAGATCCTATTTGACTACGCTCCACACATTTCACACACCCCCTTCTCCAGCCCCTCTAACAGCCCTGCAGAGACCAGCCCACCTACACGCTATACAGTAGCTAACAGTTTAGGAATGCCCTCGTCCCCCTCGTGCAGCTCCACGATGGTTCCTCGCCCATCAGTACTTCCTATGGAGCTTCTCACACAACTCTCTCTCTGGCTTCATTGGGAACTACCAAACAGCACCCTTGATCTCCAAGCTGAGGCCCTTAATTCAACTCTGCCCTCTCCCCAGCTCGCTTCCAGCTCCGCTCTGAGGCCCTCTCCCCAGCTCGCTTCCAGCTCCGCTCCGAGGCCCTCTCCCCAGCTCGCTTCCAGCTCCGCTCCGAGGCCCTCTCCCCAGCTCGCTTCCAACTCCGCTCTGAGGCCCTCTCACCCAACATTAATTACAGTGACAGTGTGTCGTTCAGCTCCACTCTAGCAGGCCCCAGAGTCCTCAGGGACAGAGCAGTAATGAGACAGTGCTTCAGAACATTAGCTGAAGGGATAAACTACACACTCGTACATAGACACTAGAGGTTGACTAATTAATCGGAATGGCCGATTAATTAGGGCTGATTTCAATTTTTCATAATAATCGGAAATCAATTTTTGGACACTGATTTGGCAGATTGTTTTTGATTTTACACCTTTATTTAACTGGGCAAGTCAGTTAAGAACACATTCTTATATTCAATGACGGCCTAGGAACAGTGGGTTAACTGCCTCGTTCAGGGGCAGAACGACAGATTTTTACCTTGTCAGCTCGGGGGATTCAATCTTGCAACCTTACGATTAACTAGTCCAACGCTCTAACCACCTGCCTCTCATTGCACTCCACGAGGAGACTGCCTGTTACGCGAATGCGGTGCGCATTTGTGAAAATAGATTGTTGTTGCTCCGCTTCAAGCCTATCAACTCCCGAGATGAGGCTGGTGTAATCGATGTGAAATGGCTAGCTATTTAGCGGGGTGCGCACTAATAGCGTTTCAAACGTCACTCGCTCTGAGACTTGGAGTAATTGTTCCCCTTACTCTGCATGGGTAACGATGCTTCGAGGGTGGCTGTTGTCGATGTGTTCCTGGTTCGAGCCCAGGTAGGGGCGAGGAGAGGGACAGAAGCTATACTGTTACACTGGCAATACTAAAGTACCTATAAGAACATCCAATAGTCAAAGGTATATGAAATACAAATGGTATAGAGAGAAATATAAATAATATAAATAATTAATACTATATTAAGTACAACCTAAAACCTCTTACCTTGGAATATTGAAGTCACATGTTAAAAGGAACCACCAGCTTTCATATGTTCTCATGGTCTGAGCAAGGAACTTAAACGTTAGCTTTCTTACATGGCACATATTGCACTTTTACTTTCTTCAACACTTTGTTTTTGCATTATTTAAACCAAATTGAACATGTTTCATTATTTATTTGAGGCTAAATTGATTTTTATTGATGTATTATATTGAGGTAAAATTGAGTTTTTGGAGAATTCAGTATTGTTGTAATTGTCATTATTACAAATAATTATATTTCTTTCTTTTTTTAAACGGCCGATTAATCGGCACCGGCTTTTTTTGGTCCTCCAATAAATCGGTATCGGCGTTGAAAAATCATATTCGGTCGACCTCTAATAGACGCTACACACCCGTACAGACGCTACACAC
>NC_088403.1:11849152-11899152 GCF_034236695.1 Oncorhynchus nerka
ACAGTAGTGCACTACTATTGACCAGGTTGTTTAACAGTAGTGCACTACTATTGACCAGGTTGTTTTACAGTAGTGCACAAGATAAGGGACAGAGTGCCATTTGGGTCGTAGTCTTAAGGCCTACAGATCCAACACAGAATCCTGACATGTATTGGAGTGGCTCAGTTCAGCTCCAGTTTAATGTCTCTTTGCACATCAGCTCTCATTGCTGCAGTCATGTAATGCAGGGCCGTTGGAGAAACCCTTTAGACATTACATCTGCATGTGTGTTGTGCTGCCGAGGCCCACGATGCCCGGCTTTAGGCCAAATATCCCCCTCCTTACTGGGGCATTACATCTGCATGTGTGTTGTGCTGCCCAGGCCCACGATGCCCGGCTTTAGGCCAAATATCCCCCCCCCTACTGGGACATTACATCTGCATGTGTGTTGTGCTGCCCAGGCCCACGATGCCCGGCTTTAGGCCAAATATCCCCCTACTGGGACATTTCTGCATGTGTGTTGTGCTGCAAATGCCCGGCTTTATCCCCCCCTACTGGGACATTACATCTGCATGTGTGTTGTGCTGCCCAGGCCCACGATGCCCGGCTTTAGGCCAAATATCCCCCCTACTGGGACATTACATCTGCATGTGTGTTGTGCTGCCCAGGCCCACGATGCCCGGCTTTAGGCCAAATATCCCCCCCCTACTGGGGCATTACATCTGCATGTGTGTTGTGCTGCCCAGGCCCACAATGCCCGGCTTTAGGCCAAATATCCCCCCTACTGGGGCATTACATCTGCATGTGTGTTGTGCTGCCCAGGCCCACGATGCCCGGCTTTAGGCCAAATATCCCCCCTACTGGGACATTACATCTGCATGTGTGTTGTGCTGCCCAGGCCCACGATGCCCGGCTTTAGGCCAAATATCCCCCCTACTGGGGTTGTGCATTACATCTGCATGTGTGTTGTGCTGCCCAGGCCCACGATGCCCGGCTTTAGGCCAAATATCCCCCTACTGGGACATTACATCTGCATGTGTGTTGTGCTGCCCAGGCCCACGATGCCCGGCTTTAGGCCAAATATCCCCCCCCTGGGACATTACTCTGGGGCATTACATCTGCATGTGTGTTGTGCTGCCCAGGCCCACGATGCCCGGCTTTAGGCCAAATATCCCCCCCTACTGGGACATTACATCTGCATGTGTGTTGTGCTGCCCAGGCCCACGATGCCCGGCTTTAGGCCAAATATCCCCCCCTACTGGGACATTACATCTGCATGTGTGTTGTGCTGCCCAGGCCCACGATGCCCGGCTTTAGGCCAAATATCCCCCCTACTGGGACATTACATCTGCATGTGTGTTGTGCTGCCCAGGCCCACGGCCCCCCCTACTGGGACATGCATGTGTGTTGTGCCGGCTGCCCGGCTTAGGCCAAATATCCCCCCCCCTACTGGGACATTACATCTGCATGTGTGTTGTGCTGCCCAGGCCCACGATGCCCGGCTTTAGGCCAAATATCCCCCCCCTACTGGGACATACATCTGCATGTGTGTTGTGCTGCCCAGGCCCACGATGCCCGGCTTTAGGCCAAATATCCCCCCCCTACTGGGACATACATCTGCTTGGCCTGTAAAAAGTTGACTTATTTTGGTCACAGAAAATGAAAAATCTATCCAATCATATTGTGTTGCATAAAACCCCCCGAGTCAGACAGTTTATAGAATCACATCTTCATAAACTAAGTCTTTTCCTGGCAAATAAAACAGAGGCTCTTATTGGGTTCCAAATCAAACAGGGTTCCAAATCAAACAGGGTTCCAAATCAACCTGGGTTCCAAATCAACCTGGGTTCCAAATCAAACTGGGTTCCAAATCAACCTGGGTTCCAAATCAACCTGGGTTCCAAATCAACCTGGGTTCCAAATCAACCTGGGTTCCAAATCAACCAGGGTTCCAAATCAAACAGGGTTCCAAATCAACCTGGGTTCCAAATCAACCTGGGTTCCAAATCAACCAGATTTTTAATAAATATGAACGTTGTCGGTGGAGTCATAAGAAAAATGTTTGTTTTTTTTCCTTTTTTGCTGCTCCCACGCCAGACCACCATTTTTTATTGCTCTCTCTTCCGTGGTTACGTAAACGTTGTGCACACATGAACAGGACACAAGTACACACTATGGAGAAGCCCATTGGAGGACGCAGTACAAAAGGAAACGAGAGTGGAACTAGAGAAGAAGAACAAACAAACGAGAGACAGAGAATAGAAGGAGTGAGGAGGAGAGAAAAGAGGGGACAAACGTCAGAGCTTTTTACTAACTAACTCAGTAAATTGATTATGTTATCTGTCGATCGATTTCCACTAACATGGTCTCAGTCTGGCTCCTGGAGAACTTTCTGGGCTACGGCTGACAGACGACACTCGTAAGAGCAGAGAGACAGAATGACGAGGCCAGCAGAAGGAAAAAAGAAAGACAGGGAAATGTGTAATGCTCCTCCACAATACTTTCTCACTCGTTCTCTCTTCCCTCTTTCTTTCTGAACCTGTCTCTCAGCCCTGTGCAACAGGAAGTGGCAGTGTTGTGAGAGAGAGCGCGTGAGGGCCAGCTTCCTGTGAGCTGCACTACCACTTTAATACTTCTGCCACCGAGCAACAATGAGGGAGACCAGTGACACACACACTACCCCTCACCCCCTCTCACCCCCTGAGCACTCACCCCCATCGCCCCCTCTCACCCCCTGAGCAGACTCACCCCCTCACCTGAGCAGACTCACCCCCTCACCCCCATGAGCACTCACCCCTCTCACCCCCCCTCTCACCCCCTCGACCCCTCTCACCCCCTGAGCACTCACCCCCTCGACCCCTCTCACCCCCTGAGCAGACTCAGTCCCCTGAGCCCCCTCTCACCCCCCTGAGCACTCACCCCCTCACCCCCTGAGCACTCACCCCCTGTGCCCCCTCTCACCCCCTGAGCAGACTCACCCCATCACACATCTGAGCAGCAATGCAAGACGCCAACGGATTTGCCCTCCTCCCCCATCCTCTCTTCATAAACTCAAATCCCCTCCGCGATTCCCACCTCCTCTCCCCTCCGCGATTCCCACCTCAACGCTCCTCTCTACCCCACCTCTCGCCATCTAATTTCCTCCCTCCACCTTCACAGTTCCAAATCCCCCTCTCCGCTCCGGATCAGAGCGAGGCGAGATGGGGCGACGCCCTAAGGCTGTGTCTGCCAAAATCAAAGACCCTCCCCCTGAGGGTAGACTGGAGAGACAGACCACCATCCTCAGAGCTGAGCTGAATGTGAGATTGGGCTGGGCCCCGTCTCTCCCCGTGGCTGGGCCCAGTCTCTCCCCGTGGCTGGGCCCAGTCTCTCCCCGTGGCTGGGCCCAGTCTCTCCCCGTGGCTGGGCCCAGTCTCTCCCCGTGGCTGGGCCCAGTCTCTCCCCGTGGCTGGGCCCAGTCTCTCCCCGTGGCTGGGCCCAGTCTCTCCCCGTGGCTGGGCCCAGTCTCTCCCCGTGGCTGGGCCCAGTCTCTCCCCGTGGCTGGGCCCAGTCTCTCTGGGCCCAGTCTCTCTCAGTGGCTGGGCCCAGTCTCTCTCAGTGGCTAACTCACACAGTGGCATAGTTCAGCTTCCACGGCTAGACTAAACAAGCCAGACGCTGCCTGTCTTACAACAAATGTTGTAAATATCAGCCCACTGCATCGCATCCAGCCCACTGCATCCAGCCCACTGCATCCAGCCCACTGCATCCAGCCCACTGCATCCAGCCCACTGCATTCAGCCCACTGCATCCAGCCCACTGCTTCCAGCCCACTGCTTCCAGCCCACTGCATCCATATTGGAAGAGAAAGTTAAAATATATTCACACATTAAAGTGATGAAAGCAAATGTATACAGTTACATGGCACCATATTATTCTGGACATAATATCTACACGATATCTATATTATATCTACACTACATCTATCTATATGACATCTACACTATATTATATCTATACTAAATCTACACTAAATCTATATGATATCTACACTATATCTATATTATATCTACACTATATCTACACTATATCTATATTATATCTACACTATATCTATATTATATCTATATTATATCTACATTATATATACACTATATCTACACTATATCTATATTATATCTACACTATATCTACACTACATCTATATTATATCTACACGATATCTATATTATATCTACACTATATCTATATTATATCTACATTATATATACACTATATCTACACTACATCTATATTATATCTATATTATATCTACACTATATCTATATTATATCTACATTATATATACACTATATCTACACTATATCTACACTACATCTATATTATATCTACACGATATCTATATTATATCTACATTATATATACACTATATCTACACTACATCTATATTATATCTACACTATATCTATACTAAATCTATACTAAATCTACAGTATATCTATATGAGATCTACACTATATCTATATAATATCTACACTATCTATATGATATCTACACTATATCTATATGATATCTACACTATATCTATATTATATCTATATTATATCTACACTATATCTATATTATATCTACACTATATCTATATTATATCTACACTATATCTATATCTATATTATATCTACACTATATCTACACTATATCTATATTATATCTACACTATATCTATATCTATATTATATCTACACTATATCTATATTGTATCTACACTATATCTATATCTATATTATATCTACACTATATCTATATCTATATTATATCTACACTATATCTATATTATATCTACACTATATCTATATCTATATTATATCTACACTATATCTACACTATATCTATATCTATATTATATCTACACTATATCTACACTATATCTATATCTATATTATATCTACACTATATCTACACTATATCTATATCTATATTATATCTACACTATATCTATATCTATATTATATCTACACTATATCTACACTATATCTATATTATATCTACACTATATCTACACTATATCTATATCTATATTATATCTACACTATATCTACACTATATCTATATTATATCTACACTATATCTATATCTATATTATATCTACACTATATCTATATCTATATTATATCTACACTATATCTACACTATATCTATATTATATCTACACTATATCTATATTATATCTACATTATATATACACTATATCTACACTACATCTATATTACATCTACACGATATCTATATTATATCTACACTATATCTACATTATATCTACACTATATCTACACTACATCTATATTATATCTACACTATATCTATATTATATCTACATTATATCTATATTATATCTACACTATATCTATATCTATATTATATCTACACTATATCTATATCTATATTATATCTACACTATATCTATATCTATATTATATCTACACTATATCTATATCTATATTATATCTACACTATATCTATATCTATATTATATCTACACTATATCTATATTATATCTAAACTATATCTATATTATATCTAAACTATATCTATATTATATCTAAACTATATCTATATTATATCTACACTATATCTATATTATATCTACACTATATCTATATCTATATTATATCTACACTATATCTATATTATATCTAAACTATATCTATATTATATCTAAACTATATCTATATTATATCTAAACTATATCTATATCTATATCTATATTATATCTACACTATATCTATATTATATCTAAACTATATCTATATTATATCTACACTATATCTATATTTGAATCAATGTGTAATTTAAAAATAGATATTTCTGTATTATATATTTTTTGCTACTGTAGGTAGCATAAGCTAGTGCTAGTCGGCTGTAGTAATTTACATCATATAGTTTGTTCTCCATCTTTACGAGCCAACATGTTCTCAGCACATGTATTTCCATCAGTAATGAAAACTCATTTTCTCATTCCCTCTTGTCTCTCTGCAAGCAGACTGTGAACAATATGTTAGATTCTAAATACAAGATTTCAATACAAGATTCTAAATCTCAGAATCTAATCGCAATACATACAGAATCATGAGATTCGCATTACAGATGGTACTGGCATCTAAGTATTGTGCTAATATCATATCGTGAGGTCCCTGGCACCCCCCAACACATAAACCATATGAGTATAGGCATGATCAAGTGGAAAGAAACTTCAATCTAGACTGTGGTGAACAGGGCTGCATCTCTCTTCCCCTTCCCCCCGATCTCTCTCCCCTTTCCCCCATCTCTCTCCCCTTTCCCCCTTCGCAGCATCGCTCTCCCCCTTCCCCGCATCGCTCTCCCCCTTCCCCGCACGCTCTCCCCCTTCGCAGCATCGCTCTCCCCCTTCGCAGCATCGCTCTCCCCCTTCGCAGCATCGCTCTCCCCTTCGCAGCATCGCTCTCCCCCTTCGCAGCACGCTCTCCCCTTCCAGCACGCTTCCCCTTCGCAGCACGCTCTCCCCTTCGCAGCACGCTCGCTCACGCTCCCCTTCGCAGCATCGCTCTCCCCCTTCGCAGCACGCTCTCCCCTTCGCAGCACGCTCTCCCCCTTCGCAGCACGCTCTCCCCCTTCGCAGCACGCTCTCCCCTTCGCAGCACGCTCTCCCCCTTCGCAGCATCGCTCTCCCCCTTCGCAGCATCGCTCTCCCCTTCGCAGCATCGCTCTCCCCTTCGCAGCATCGCTCTCCCCCTTCGCAGCATCGCTCTCCCCCTTCGCAGCATCGCTCTCCCCCTTCGCAGCTTCGCTCTCCCCCTTCGCAGCTTCTCTCATTTCTTCACCTAAGTCTCTCTTCCCCCTAGCTCCCCCTCTCATGCCTCCCTCCCTAAATACCCACCTCAGACAGAACAAGAGCAGGGTAACCTACTTTCCTTCTGACTAAATAAGTAACCACATACCAATATCTCTGTGCGTGTGTGTCTGTGCCTGTGCCTGTGCGTGTGTGTGTCTGTGTGTGTAAATCAGTAACTACTTGTGTTTTCCTTCTCCTGAATTATTCACAGCCATGTGGCTTTGTAGGTAGCACAGGCTGCTTTGGCTCAGCTCTGTGATCTGATTGGTTATTTTTGTACATGTGCTGTTTGGCTCAGTTTTCTGATTGGTCGAGGCGATGTCTCTGTTCCGGTAGGAAGGCAGAGGTGGTTGGCAGCAGGGGCTATATGTTTCCATGGAAACTACAGAAGGTGGGCGGGTAGCCAGGATGGGTGTGTGTGTGCGGGGGGAGGGGTTTGGCACACATCCTGGGTCACCTTGGTGCAAGTGGGCACATAAACACACACACAGAGGCAGGCACACACTCAGAAACACACAGAGAGAAAAATAGGTCAGTCTCTCTGGCTCTCTACTTCAGCAAAACATCAATATCTCACGTGACTAGCTACTATTCCAAAGACTGATCGTACCACAACCCAGACTGAAGTCCTCAGGCTGACAGACAGTCAGACAACAGCAGGGATTTAAACAACCACCACAAACTTACAACAGTCCAGGTCTATATGGGGCAGAAGTACATGTGTCAACACAAAAACATGGCGGAGGACATAATGTGGAATGTCTCTGTGCTTTCAGCTTTCAGAGAGAGACAATTTATTGTATTTTTATTTATTTATTCATTCTTTATTTAACTAGGTAAGTCAGTGAAGAACACATTTCTATTTACAATGATGGCCTACCCCGGCCAAACCCTAACCCAGACAACGTTGGGCTAATTGTGCGCCGCCCTACTCCCAATCACGGCCGGTTGTGATACAGCCTAGAATCGAACCAGGGTCTGTAGTGACACTTTTAGCACTGAGATACAGTGCAGCTGCACCATTCGGGAGCCCAACAACAGAGAGATGAGATGAAACTAACTCCAAGTGCAGTCTGCCCTTCCCCATAATACACTGGGGGAGAAGGGCTAAGCCCAGAAGCATTGGGCACTTTGCCACAAGGTCAACCCTAACGCGCACACACACACACACACACACACACACACACACACTCTCTCAGTAAGGACTAACACCTCTGTTGTGTTCCAGGGGAGTCTCAGTCAGGACTAACACCTCTCTGTTGTGTTCCAGGGGAGTCTCAGTAACTACTAACACCTCTCTGTTGTGTTCCAGGGGAGTCTCAGTCAGGACTAACACCTCTCTGTTGTGTTCCAGGTCTCAGTGAAAGTACTAACACCTCTCTGTTGTGTTCCAGGGAGTCTCAGTAAGGACTAACACCTCTCTGTTGTGTTCCAGGGGAGTCTCAGTAACTACTAACACCTCTCTGTTGTGTTCCAGGGGAGTCTCAGTCAGGACTAACACCTCTCTGTTGTGTTCCAGGGGAGTCTCAGTAAGGACTAACACCTCTCTGTTGTGTTCCAGGGGAGTCTCAGTAACTACTAACACCTCTCTGTTGTGTTCCAGGGGAGTCTCAGTAACTACTAACACCTCTCTGTTGTGTTCCAGGGGAGTCTCAGTCAGGACTAACACCTCTCTGTTGTGTTCCAGGGGAGTCTCAGTCAGGACTAACACCTCTCTGTTGTGTTCCAGGGGAGTCTCAGTCAGGACTAACACCTCTCTGTTGTGTTCCAGGGGAGTCTCAGTAAGGACTAACACCTCTCTGTTGTGTTCCAGGGGAGTCTCAGTAACTACTAACACCTCTCTGTTGTGTTCCAGGGGAGTCTCAGTAACTACTAACACCTCTCTGTTGTGTTCCAGGGGAGTCTCAGTCAGGACTAACACCTCTCTGTTGTGTTCCAGGGGAGTCTCAGTCAGGACTAACACCTCTGTTGTGTTCCAGGGGAGTCTCAGTAACTACTAACACCTCTCTGTTGTGTTCCAGGGGAGTCTCAGTCAGGACTAACACCTCTCTGTTGTGTTCCAGGGTTGTGTTCCAGGGGAGTCTCAGTAAGGACTAACACCTCTCTGTTGTGTTCCAGGGGAGTCTCAGTAACTACTAACACCTCTCTGTTGTGTTCCAGGGGAGTCTCAGTCAGGACTAACACCTCTCTGTTGTGTTCCAGGGGAGTCTCAGTAAGGACTAACACCTCTCTGTTGTGTTCCAGGGGAGTCTCAGTCAGGACTAACACCTCTCTGTTGTGTTCCAGGGGAGTCTCAGTCAGGACTAACACCTCTCTGTTGTGTTCCAGGGGAGTCTCAGTAACTACTAACACCTCTCTGTTGTATTCCAGGGGAGTCTCAGTAACTACTAACACCTCTCTGTTGTGTTCCAGGGGAGTCTCAGTAACTACTAACACCTCACTGTTGTGTTCCAGGGGAGTCTCAGTAAGGACTAACACCTCTCTGTTGTGTTCCAGGGGAGTCTCAGTAACTACTAACACCTCTCTGTTGTGTTCCAGGGGAGTCTCAGTCAGGACTAACACCTCTCTGTTGTGTTCCAGGGGAGTCTCAGTAAGGACTAACATCTCTCTGTTGTGTTCCAGGGGAGTCTCAGTCAGGACTAACACCTCTCTGTTGTGATCCAGGGGAGTCTCAGTAACTCCCAACATCTCTCTGTTGTGTTCCAGGGGAGTCTCAGTAAGGACTAACATCTCTCTGTTGTGTTCCAGGGGAGTCTCAGTAACTACTAACACCTCTCTGTTGTGTTCCAGTCTCAGTAACTACTAACACCTCTCTGTTGTGTTCCAGGGGAGTCTCAGTCAGGACTAACACCTCTCTGTTGTGTTCCAGGGGAGTCTCAGTCAGGACTAAACACCCTGCTCTGGGGATACAGCAGTAGGAAGTAGTATGATGGAGGAGAGGACACCCACACAGACAGTCAGACAGATGGACTCGGTCAGGCAGCTTAATCCGAACTAACGCCTCTCAATCTGTCCTCCCATATAAACAGACAGTCACAACCATGGCTGTACCCATATGATAACATGTCCCAGTCCCGTATCTGACTAGATGATAACATGTCCCAGTCCCGTATCTGACTACACAAGGACATGTCCCGATCCTGTATCTGACTACACGACAACATGTCCCAGTCCCGTATCTGACTACACAACGACATGTCCCAGTCCCGTATCTGACTACACGACGACATGTCCCAGTCCCGTATCTGACTACACGACGACATGTCCCAGTCCCGTATCAGACCACATGAAGACATGTCCCAGTCATACACTACCGTTCACTGTTGATGTTGAGACTGGACAGAGGAACTCTGCCTAGAAGGCCAACATCCCGGAGTTGCCTCTTCACTGTTGACGTTGAAGCTGCCAGTTGAGGACTTGTGAGGCGTCTGTTTCTCAAACTAGACACTCTAATGTACTTGTCCTCTTGCTCAGTTGTGCACCGGGGCCTCTCACTCTTTCTATTCTGGTTAGAGCCCGTTTGTGCTGTTCTGTGAAGGGAGTAGTACACAGAGTTATACGAGAGCTTCATTTTCTTGGGAAAATTATAAACTTGGAAAAGTTAACACAATGTGCCATTGGAACACATGAATGATGGTTGCTGATAATGGGCCTCTGTACGTCTATGTAGATATTCCATAAAAAATGTTTTAAAACATCTGCCGTTTCCAGCTACAATAGTAATTTACAATATTAACAATGTCTACACTGTATTTCTGATCAATTTGATGTTATTTTAATGGACCAAAAGCCCAGTATCTGACTACCCGTCCTAGTCCTATATCAGACGACACGTCCTAGTCCTATATCAGACGACACGTCCTAGTCCTATATCAGACGACACGTCCTAGTCCTATATCAGACTACACGTCCTAGTCCTATATCAGACTACATGATAACACGTCCTAGTCCTATATCAGACTACCCGTCCTAGTCCTATATCAGACTACACGTCCTAGTCCTATATCAGACTACACGTCCTAGTCCTATATCAGACGACACGTCCTAGTCCTATATCAGACGACACGTCCTAGTCCTATATCAGACGACACGTCCTAGTCCTATATCAGACGACACGTCCTAGTCCTATATCAGACTACACGTCCTAGTCCTATATCAGACTACATGTCCTAGTCCTATATCAGACTACACGTCCTAGTCCTATATCAGACTACATGATAACACGTCCTAGTCCTATATCAGACTACACGTCCTAGTCCTATATCAGACTACACGTCCTAGTCCTATATCAGACTACATGTCCTAGTCCTATACATGATAACACGTCCTAGTCCTATATCAGACTACATGATAACACGTCCTAGTCCTATATCAGACTACACGTCCTAGTCCTATATCAGACTACAGGTCCTAGTCCTATATCAGACTACAGGTCCTAGTCCTATATCAGACTACAGGTCCTAGTCCTATATCAGACTACAGGTCCTAGTCCTATATCAGACTACAGGTCCTAGTCCTATATCAGACTACACGTCCTAGTCCTATATCAGACTACATGATAACACGTCCTAGTCCTATATCAGACTACCCGTCCTAGTCCTATATCAGACTACATGTCCTAGTCCTATATCAGACGACACGTCCTAGTCCTATATCAGACGACACGTCCTAGTCCTATATCAGACGACACGTCCTAGTCCTATATCAGACGACACGTCCTAGTCCTATATCAGACGACACGTCCTAGTCCTATATCAGACTACACGTCCTAGTCCTATCAGACTACACGTCCTAGTCCTATATCAGACTACATGTCCTAGTCCTATATCAGACTACATGATAACACGTCCTAGTCCTATATCAGACTACATGTCCTAGTCCTATATCAGACTACATGATAACACGTCCTAGTCCTATATCAGACTACCCGTCCTAGTCCTATATCAGACTACCCGTCCTAGTCCTATATCAGACTACATGATAACCCGTCCTAGTCCTATATCAGACTACCCGTCCTAGTCCTATATCAGACGACCCGTCCTAGTCCTATATCAGACTACCCGTCCTAGTCCTATATCAGACTACCCGTCCTAGTCCTATATCAGACGACACGTCCTAGTCCTATATCAGACTACACGTCATAGTCCTATATCAGACTACATGATATCATGTCCTAGTCCTATATCAGACTACACGTCCTAGTCCTATATCAGACGACACGTCCTAGTCCTATATCAGACTACATGATATCATGTCCTAGTCCTATATCAGACTACACGTCCTAGTCCTATATCAGACTACCCGTCCTAGTCCTATATCAGACTACCCGTCCTAGTCCTATATCAGACTACACGTCCTAGTCCTATATCAGACTACATGTCCTAGTCCTATATCAGACTACATGTCCTAGTCCTATATCAGACTACATGATATCATGTCCTAGTCCTATATCAGACTACACGTCCTAGTCCTATCAGACGACACGTCCTAGTCCTATATCAGACTACACGTCCTAGTCCTATATCAGACTACACGTCCTAGTCCTATATCTGCCTACATGATATCATGTCCTAGTCCTATATCAGACTACGTGATATCATGTCCTAGTCCTATATTAGACTACCCGTCCTAGTCCTATATTTGCCTACATGATATCATGTCCTAGTCCTATATCAGACTACGTGATATCATGTCCTAGTCCTATATTAGACTACACGTCCTAGCCCTATATCTGCCTACATGATATCATGTCCTAGTCCTATATCAGACTACGTGATATCATGTCCTAGTCCTATATCAGACTACACGTCCTAGCCCTATATCTGCCTACATGATATCATGTCCTAGTCCTATATCAGACTACGTGATATCATGTCCTAGTCCTATATCAGACTACACGTCCTAGTCCTATATCAGACTACACGTCCTAGTCCTATATCAGACTACAGGTCCTAGTCCTATATCAGACTACACGTCCTAGTCCTATATCAGACTACATGATAACACGTCCTAGTCCTATATCAGACTACCCGTCCTAGTCCTATATCAGACTACATGTCCTAGTCCTATATCAGACTACACGTCCTAGTCCTATATCAGACTACACGTCCTAGTCCTATATCAGACTACACGTCCTAGTCCTATATCAGACTACATGTCCTAGTCCTATATCAGACTACATGATAACACGTCCTAGTCCTATATCAGACTACATGATAACACGTCCTAGTCCTATATCAGACTACAGGTCCTAGTCCTATATCAGACTACAGGTCCTAGTCCTATATCAGACTACAGGTCCTAGTCCTATATCAGACTACAGGTCCTAGTCCTATATCAGACTACAGGTCCTAGTCCTATATCAGACTACAGGTCCTAGTCCTATATCAGACTAGTCCTATCAGACTACAGGTCCTAGTCCTATATCAGACTACAGGTCCTAGTCCTATATCAGACTACACGTCCTAGTCCTATATCAGACTACATGATAACACGTCCTAGTCCTATATCAGACTACCCGTCCTAGTCCTATATCAGACTACACGTCCTAGTCCTATATCAGACTACACGTCCTAGTCCTATATCAGACTACACGTCCTAGTCCTATCAGACTACACGTCCTAGTCCTATCAGACTACACGTCCTAGTCCTATCAGACTACACGTCCTAGTCCTATATCAGACTACATGTCCTAGTCCTATATCAGACTACATGATAACACGTCCTAGTCCTATATCAGACTACATGTCCTAGTCCTATATCAGACTACATGATAACACGTCCTAGTCCTATATCAGACTACATGATAACACGTCCTAGTCCTATATCAGACTACCCGTCCTAGTCCTATATCAGACTACCCGTCCTAGTCCTATATCAGACTACATGATAACCCGTCCTAGTCCTATATCAGACTACCCGTCCTAGTCCTATATCAGACGACCCGTCCTAGTCCTATATCAGACTACCCGTCCTAGTCCTATATCAGACGACACGTCCTAGTCCTATATCAGACGACACGTCCTAGTCCTATATCAGACTACATGTCCTAGTCCTATATCAGACTACACGTCCTAGTCCTATATCAGACTACACGTCCTAGTCCTATATCAGACGACACGTCCTAGTCCTATATCAGACTACATGATATCATGTCCTAGTCCTATATCAGACTACACGTCCTAGTCCTATATCAGACTACCCGTCCTAGTCCTATATCAGACTACCCGTCCTAGTCCTATATCAGACTACACGTCCTAGTCCTATATCAGACTACATGTCCTAGTCCTATATCAGACTACATGTCCTAGTCCTATATCAGACTACATGATATCATGTCCTAGTCCTATATCAGACTACACGTCCTAGTCCTATCAGACGACACGTCCTAGTCCTATATCAGACTACACGTCCTAGTCCTATATCAGACTACACGTCCTAGTCCTATATCTGCCTACATGATATCATGTCCTAGTCCTATATCAGACTACGTGATATCATGTCCTAGTCCTATATTAGACTACCCGTCCTAGTCCTATATCTGCCTACATGATATCATGTCCTAGTCCTATATCAGACTACGTGATATCATGTCCTAGTCCTATATTAGACTACACGTCCTAGCCCTATATCTGCCTACATGATATCATGTCCTAGTCCTATATCAGACTACGTGATATCATGTCCTAGTCCTATATCAGACTACACGTCCTAGCCCTATATCTGCCTACATGATATCATGTCCTAGTCCTATATCAGACTACGTGATATCATGTCCTAGTCCTATATTAGACTACCCGTCCTAGTCCTATATCAGACGACATGATATCATGTCCTAGTCCTATATCAGACTACATGATATCATGTCCTAGTCCTATATCAGACTACGTGATATCATGTCCTAGTCCTATATTAGACTACCCGTCCTAGTCCTATATCAGACTACATGATAACACGTCCTAGTCCTATATCTGACTACATGATATCATGTCCTAGTCCTATATCAGACTACCCGTCCTAGTCCTATATCTGACTACATGATAACACGTCCTAGTCCTATATCTGACTACATGATAACACGTCCTAGTCCTATATCTGACTACATGATAACACGTCCTAGTCCTATATCTGACTACATGATAACACGTCCTAGTCCTAAATCTGACTACATGATAATACGTCCTAGTCCTATATCTGACTACATGATAACATATCCTAGCATTATCGACTAAGTTCAATACATTGTTGAATTCCGTTTTAATGTCTGGATTCCGTGTTACCGTCCAGATTTTCCGTAACTCAGATGTTCAAGGCCCCTACATCGGTCTCTATACTAAGGTATATGGGGGAGTGTGTTTGACGGCTTGCACATCTGCCTCTATTGTCAACTTGTTCTCTCTCTCCACTTATTAGAAGTGTAATCAACTTTAGCATCATTATTAGAGGGGTTGTACTTCCAGGCAGAGTCACTGTAACTATATTTAGCAGCAGCAGAGCCACATTTGGGCTAATTGAGCCCTGCTGGTGAAGTCACCGCTATACAAGAAGCAGAGGGGGAAGTGATGCGGACCCCCCCCGTCCGTCCGTCTCCCCCCTGCAGTCCCTCCCTGGGCTCTCTCTCTCTCTGGGGTGAGTCAGGGTCCAGAGGGGAGACTTGTCTGATGGGGTTATGGTTGACTGAAACACCACTATGTTTGATCTCCATCCAGACAGAAACGGAGAGTGTTCAGACCTACATGGAGTGTTGTACCTTTCCACCATCGTTTATTATCTTCATGTCAATAAAATCCAGTTGCCTATTTTGATAGGACCCATGTCTGCATGGAGATGGGAGAATGTTGCCCCTTGCCTTCACATTCCGTGTCAACCTATTTCAGGCAGCGTCACATCCACTTCCTAGCGGACTTGGCCAAGTCTCCGGCTGACTATTGTTGTCAGACAGTTTTTGATAGTCAGAGGACTTGGATAGAGCATATAGATTCCAGGATAAGGCTTCCCCAGACATTCCCCAGTTGTTTGAGACAGACCATTCTAGCGCAGGCTTCTATTCAGCAGAGTCAGATGAGGCCAGCAGGACGCTACACTAACCTTCCATCAGCTGTACCATCCAACAGAAACATAACAGCAGCATTAGGACAAACATAACGATGATGATTATTAACATTACCCCAGTCAGAACATCTAACAGAGACTGTACATTCGTCAGCAGGTTAGCATCAGCAGGCTAGCCTAGTGCTAGCTACTGGGAGAGAACACAGTCCGCAGGTTAGCATCAGCAGGCTAGCCTAGTGCTAGCTACTGGGAGAGAACACAGTCAGCAGATTAGCATCAGCAGGCTAGCCTAGTGCTAGCTACTGGGAGAGAACACAGTCAGCAGATTAGCATCAGCAGGCTAGCCTAGTGCTAGCTACTGGGAGAGAACACAGTCAGCAGGTTAGCATCAGCAGACTAGCCTAGTGCTAGCTACTGGGAGAGAACACAGTCAGCAGATTAGCATCAGCAGGCTAGCCTAGTGCTAGCTACTGGGAGAGAATATATAGTCTACACACTAATGGAGCCTGAAGCGTGAGGTCTGAGTGGGTCTGTGTGTGTGTGTGTGTGAGAGAGTGAGTGAGAAAGAGCAAGAAAGTTTGTCATTCTACAATGTGTGACACTCCACATCTGTCATTAGGCCTGGGTGAGGTGTTGCTGTGCCTGACAGGCCACAGTGTCATGCCTGGGTGAGGTGTTGCTGTGCCTGACAGGCCACAGTGTTGGGCCTGGGTCAGGTGTTGCTGTGCCCGGCAGGCCACAGTGTTGGGCCTGGGTCAGGTGTTGCTGTGCCTAGCAGGCCACAGTGTTGGGCCTGGGTCAGGTGTTGCTGTGCCCGGCAGGCCACAGTGTCATGCCTGGGTGAGGTGTTGCTGTGCCTAGCAGGCCACAGTGTTGGGCCTGGGTCAGGTGTTGCTGTGCCCAGCAGGCCACAGTGTTGGGCCTGGGTCAGGTGTTGCTGTGCCCAGCAGGCCACAGTGTCATGCCTGGGTGAGGTGTTGCTGTGCCTAGCAGGCCACAGTGTTGGGCCTGGGTCAGGTGTTGCTGTGCCTAGCAGGCCACAGTGTTGGGCCTGGGTCAGGTGTTGCTGTGCCCGGCAGGCCACAATGTCATGCCTGGGTGAGGTGTTGCTGTACCTGACAGGCCACAGTGTCATGCCTGGGTGAGGTGTTGCTGTGCCCAGCAGGCCACAGTGTTAGGCCTGGGTCAGGTGTTGCTGTGCCCGGCAGGCCACAGTGTCATGCCTGGGTGAGGTGTTGCTGTGCCCAGCAGGCCACAGTGTTGGGCCTGGGTCAGGTGTTGCTGTGCCCAGCAGGCCACAGTGTTGGGCCTGGGTCAGGTGTTGCTGTGCCCAGCAGGCCACAGTGTTGGGCCTGGGTCAGGTGCTGCTGTGCCCAGCAGGCCACAGTGTTGGGCCTGGGTCAGGTGCTGCTGTGCCCAGCAGGCCACAGTGTTGGGCCTGGGTCAGGTGCTGCTGTACCCAGCAGGCCACAGTGTTGGGCCTGGGTCAGGTGTTGCTGTGCCCAGCAGGCCACAGTGTTGGGCCTGGGTCAGGTGCTGCTGTGCCCAGCAGGCCACAGTGTTGGGCCTGGGTCAGGTGCTGCTGTACCCAGCAGGCCACAGTGTTGGGCCTGGGTCAGGTGCTGCTGTACCCAAGCAGGCCACAGTGTTGGGCCTGGGTCAGGTGCTGCTGTACCCAAGCAGGCCACAGTGAGAACATGCCGAGTGTGAAGTGATGACTGGAGACTCTCAGAACTCACACACATTGTACTACTTGGAGTATAACCAACCCAGAGCTTGGAACATTTCTCCACACATCTGCTTCAATGGAAAATCACTGAGCTACAGCAGAACGTGTTTGAGTGACTGTAAGTGCGTTGGCCTAAGCCCACACAAGCCCACACACCACAGCAGTAAAAAAAAAACTGTTCATCACTAGCTAAAATCTAGTTTCCCTAATCGCCCTAAAAACCTGGGAGGCGGAAACAGGGTAGAGCGAGAAGACCAATTACTGACGTCCCCATAGGTCCCCATCAACACGCACAGGGCAGAGGAGGAAGTGCTCTGCTTAATTATCCATCCTCCTCTCCAGCACAGCTCCCAGCAGCCCCTGGACCAGGAAGAAAACAGAACATACTCGGCAGAGAAAAAAAAGAGAAACTTTGTTCTGACTTGACATTATAGCCAAGATGACCTCCGTTAGATAACTATTCTAGTAGTCTCAGTAGTTACTGTCCTGAGTCAGGGTCTCTCCTTACATCAGCAAATCAGTAGGGGACCACGCCTCAGCCTGCTGGACAAGTGTGTGTGTGTGTGTTGCCTGTGGGTAACTGAGATTTTCCACTGAGGTCTACAGTCACAAAGGCAGGTCTGTAGACCTACTGTATACCACTTGGCAGAGTAGCAGGGGGCACAGGAAGGATGTGTGTGTGTGTGTGTGTGTGTGTGTGTGTGTGTGTGTGTGTGTGTGTGTGTGAACCTCAATCTGTGTGTTAGTGAAGGGTCGTTCACAGCGCTCAGTGCCAGCCAGGCCACAGGAAACACCTGTGGATGTACTGTAGTAGAGGGCGTTTTCTGGTGTGACGTGATATTCTGCCCTCCGACACCACTTCCTGTCTGGTCAGCTCCACAGCAAAGTGACTAGATTCTCAGCACCTCGTCACATGCCCTCTCATGACATACTATAGCACCAAGATTTTCGTTAGCCAGTAACAGAGGGACTTGAGGTGCATCCTGTTTCCATTGATCATCCTTGAGATGTTTCTACAATAAATTTGGAAAGGCACACACCTGTCTATAAGGTCCCACAGTTGACAGTACATGTCAGAGCAAAAACCAAGTCATGAAGTGGAAGGACTTGACTGTTGAACTCCGAGACAATATTGTGTCTAGACACAAATCTGGGGAAGAGAACCAAAACATTTCTGCAGCATTGAAGGTTGCCAAGAACACAGTGGCATCCATCATTCTTAAATGGAAGAAGTTTGGAACCACCAAGACTCTTCCTAGAGCTGGCTGCCCGTCCAAACACAGCAATTGGCAGGAGAAGGGCCTTGGTCCGGGAGGTGACCAAGAACCCGATGGTCACTGACAGAGCGCCAGAGTTCCTCTGTGGAGATGGGAGAAGTTTCCAGAAGGACAACCATCTCTGCAGCACTCCACTAATCAGACCTTTATGGTAGAGGGGCCAGACGGAAACCACTCCTCAGTAAAAGGCACATGACTACCCACTTGGAGTTTGCCAAAAGCCTCCTAAAGGACTCTCAGACCATGAGAAACAAGATTCTCTGGTCTGATGAAACCAAGATTCAACTCTTTGGCCTGAATGCCACGTCTGGAGGAAACCTGGCACCATCCCTACAGTGAATCATGCTGTGGGGATGTTTTTCAGCGGCAGGGACTGGGGGACTTGTCAGGATCGAGGGAAAGATGAACAGAGCAAAGTACAGAGAGATCCTTGACGATGACCTGCTCCAGAGTGCTCAGGACCTCAGACTGGGGCCAAGGTTTTACCATCCAACAGGACAACGACCCTAAGCACACAAAGACTGTGAATGTCCTTGAGTGGCCCAGCCAGAACCCGGACAAACATTTATGGAGAGACCTGAAAATAGTTATGTAAATATATTTTTTATTTTTATAAATTTGCAAAAATGTATAAAAATGTGTTTTTTCATTGTCATTTGGGTGGATTGTGTGTAGATTGATAAGGAAGGAAAAAACTATTGAATCCATTTTAGAATAAGGCTGTAACGTTCCAAAATGTGGAAAAAGTTGAGGGGCCTCGATACTTTCCGAATGCACTGTACACATGCTTAGACCGACACAGCACCCTACATCAGCATTCTGGCACACACATTCCTACTTCCTTTCACACACACCGTCTCACTCAAGCATGCACAAACACACATATCCCCCCACACACATATCCCCCCACACACAGTCTCACTCAAGCATGCACAAACACACATATCCCCCCACACACATATCCCCCTTTTTGCATGTGTGTCGTTTCTGCAAATATATACCCAACCCCTCTTTACACTGCTGCTACTCTCTGTTCATCATGTCATATATGCATAGTCACTTTAACCATATCTACATGTACATACTACTTCAATCAGCCTGACTAGCCTCTACTGTATAGAGCCTCTACTGTATATAGCCTCTACTGTATATAGCCTCTCTACTGTATATAGCCTCTCTACTGTATATAGCCTCTCTACTGTATATAGCCTCTACTGTATATAGCCTCTATGTATATAGCCTCTCTACTGTATATAGCCTCTACTGTGTATATAGCCTCTACTGTATATAGCCTCTACTGTATATAGCCTCTCTACTGTATATAGCCTCTCTACTGTATAAAGCCTCTACTGTATAAAGCCTCTACTGTATATAGCCTCTCTACTGTATATAGCCTCTACTGTATATAGCCTCTACTGTATATAGCCTCTACTGTATATAGCCTCTACTGTATATAGCCTCTACTGTATATAGCCTCTACTGTATATAGCCTCTACTGTATAGCGCCTCTACTGTATAGCGCCTCTACTGTATAGCGCCTCTACTGTATAGCGCCTCTACTGTATAGCGCCTCTACTGTATATAGCGCCTCTACTGTATATAGCCTCTACTGTATATAGCCTCTACTGTATATAGCCTCTACTGTATAAAGCCTCTACTGTATAAAGCCTCTCTACTGTATAAAGCCTCTCTACTGTATAAAGCCTCTCTACTGTATAAAGCCTCTCTACTGTATAAAGCCTCTACTGTTATTCACTGTCTTTTTACTGTTGTTTTTATTTCTTTACTTACCTATTGTTCACCTAATACCTTTTTTGCACTGTTGGTTAGAGCCTGTAAGTATTTCACTGTAAGGTCTACTACACCTGTTGTGGTTGGCGCACGTGACAAATCAACTTTGATTTGATGTTGACAGGAGTGTGTTTCTGCATGTTCACAGGAGTGTGTTTCTGCATGTTCACAGGAGTGTGTTTCTGCATGTTGACAGGAGTGTGTTTCTGCATGTTGACAGGAGTGTGTTTCTGCATGTTGACAGGAGTGTGTTTCTGCATGTTGACAGGAGTGTGTTTCTGCATGTTGACAGGAGTGTGTTTCTGCATGTTCACAGGAGTGTGTTTCTGCATGTTCACAGGAGTGTGTTTCTGCATGTTGACAGGAGTGCGTTTCTGCATGTTCACAGGAGTGTGTTTCTGCATGTTCACAGGAGTGTGTTTCTGCATGTTCACAGGAGTGCATTTCTACAAAGGTAAGCAGGTTTTGACAGGAGAGAAGGGTTGAATAGGAGAGATTAAGTTAAACGCCTGACAAAAATACACTAAACTCCTAGATAAAGGATTTAGATTGGAATAAGGGAAGCATTGTTCCAGAACCATCCTGTTGAATCCTACGGCTCCCTGGACTTCCTGCTTTTCACCCTCTACCTACATGTACATATTACCTCACTCAAACCCCCCAACTACCTCATACCCCAGGACAGACTCGTTTCCAGGACTCTTTGCATAGAGCCTCTTTCACCCTCTACCTACATGTACATATTACCTCACTCAAACCCCCCAACTACCTCATACCCCAGGACACTGACTCGTTTCCAGGACTCTTTGCATAGAGCCTCTTTCACCCTCTACCTACATGTACATATTACCTCACTCAAACCCCCCAACTACCTCATACCCCAGGACACTGAGTCGTTTCCAGGACTCTTTGCATAGAGCCTCTTTCACCCTCTACCTACATGTACATATTAACTCACTCAAACCCCCCAACTACCTCATACCCCAGGACACTGACTCGTTTCCAGGACTCTTTGCATAGAGCCTCTTTCACCCTCTACCTACATGTACATATTACCTCACTCAAACCCCCCAACTACCTCATACCCCAGGACACTGACTCGTTTCCAGGACTCTTTGCATAGAGCCTCTTTCACCCTCTACCTACATGTACATATTACCTCACTCAAACCCCCCAACTACCTCATACCCCAGGACACTGACTCGTTTCCAGGACTCTTTGCATAGAGCCTCTTTCACCCTCTACCTACATGTACATATTACCTCACTCAAACCCCCCAACTACCTCATACCCCAGGACACTGACTCGTTTCCAGGACTCTTTGCATAGAGCCTCTTTCACCCTCTACCTACATGTACATATTACCTCACTCAAACCCCCCAACTACCTCATACCCCAGGACACTGACTCGTTTCCAGGACTCTTTGCATAGAGCCTCTTTCACCCTCTACCTACATGTACATATTACCTCACTCAAACCCCCCAACTACCTCATACCCCAGGACACTGACTCGTTTCCAGGACTCTTTGCATAGAGCCTCTTTCACCCTCTACCTACATGTACATATTACCTCACTCAAACCCCCCAACTACCTCATACCCCAGGACACTGACTCGTTTCCAGGACTCTTTGCATAGAGCCTCTTTCACCCTCTACCTACATGTACATATTACCTCACTCAAACCCCCCAACTACCTCATACCCCAGGACACTGACTCGTTTCCAGGACTCTTTGCATAGAGCCTCTTTGTTATTTTATTGGTGTTATTTCATTTGGATCTATTTGTTAATTTTCATACTTTAAGCACATTGTTTGGAAAGGGCTCCTAAGTAAGCAATTAAAGTCTACACTTTACACTTGTTGTATTCAGCATTTCACGGTAAAGTCTACACTTGTTGTATTCAGCATTTCACGGTAAAGTCTACACTTGTTGTATTCAGCATTTCACGGTAAAGTCTACAATTGTTGTATTCAGCATTTCACGGTAAAGTCTACACTTGTTGTATTCAGCATTTCAAGGTAAGGTCTACACTTGTTGTATTCAGCATTTCACGGTAAAGTCTACACTTGTTGTATTCAGCATTTCACGGTAAAGTCTACACTTGTTGTATTCAGCATTTCACAGTAAAGTCTACACTTGTTGTATTCAGCATTTCACGGTAAAGTCTACACTTGTTGTATTCAGCATTTCACAGTAAAGTCTACACTTGTTGTATTCAGCATTTCACGGTAAAGTCTACACTTGTTGTATTCAGCATTTCACGGTAAAGTCTACACTTGTTGTATTCAGCATTTCACGGTAAAGTCTACACTTGTTGTATTCAGCATTTCACGGTAAAGTCTACACTTGTTGTATTCAGCATTTCACAGTAAAGTCTACACTTGTTGTATTCAGCATTTCACAGTAAAGTCTACACTTGTTGTATTCAGCATTTCACGGTAAAGTCTACACTTGTTGTATTCAGCATTTCACGGTAAAGTCTACAATTGTTGTATTCAGCATTTCACAGTAAAGTCTACAATTGTTGTATTCAGCATTTCACGGTAAAGTCTACAATTGTTGTATTCAGCATTTCACAGTAAAGTCTACAATTGTTGTATTCAGCATTTCACAGTAAAGTCTACACTTGTTGTATTCAGCATTTCACGTAAAGTCTACACTTGTTGTATTCAGCATTTCACGGTAAAGTCTACACTTGTTGTATTCAGCATTTCACGGTAAAGTCTACACTTGTTGTATGTATCAGCATTTCACGGTAAAGTCTACACTTGTTGTATTCAGCATTTCACGGTAAAGTCTACACTTGTTGTATTCAGCATTTCACGGTAAAGTCTACACTTGTTGTATTCAGCATTTCACGGTAAAGTCTACACTTGGTATTCAATTTCACGGTCTACACTTGTTGTATTCAGCATTTCACGGTAAAGTCTACACTTGTTGTATTCAGCATTTCACGGTAAAGTCTACACTTGTTGTATTCAGCATTTCACGGTAAAGTCTACACTTGTATTCAGCATTTCACGGTAAAGTCTACACTTGTTGTATTCAGCATTTCACGGTAAAGTCTACACTTGTTGTATTCAGCATTTCACGGTAAAGTCTACACTTGTTGTATTCAGCATTTCAAGGTAAGGTCTACACTTGTTGTATTCAGCATTTCACAGTAAAGTCTACACTTGTTGTATTCAGCATTTCACAGTAAAGTCTACACTTGTTGTATTCAGCATTTCACGGTAAAGTCTACACTTGTTGTATTCAGCATTTCAAGTAAAGTCTACAATTGTTGTATTCAGCATTTCACAGTAAAGTCTACACTTGTTGTATTCAGCATTTCACGGTAAAGTCTACACTTGTTGTATTCAGCATTTCATTCTACACTTGTTGTATTCAGCATTTCACGGTAAAGTCTACACTTGTTGTATTCAGCATTTCACAGTAAAGTCTACACTTGTTGTATTCAGCATTTCACAGTAAAGTCTACACTTGTTGTATTCAGCATTTCACAGTAAAGTCTACAATTGTTGTATTCAGCATTTCACAGTAAAGTCTACACTTGTTGTATTCAGCATTTCACGGTAAAGTCTACACTTGTTGTATTCTGCATTTCACGGTAAAGTCTACACTTGTTGTATTCAGCATTTCACGGTAAAGTCTACACTTGTTGTATTCAGCATTTCACGGTAAAGTCTACACTTGTTGTATTCAGCATTTCACGGTAAAGTCTACACTTGTTGTATTCAGCATTTCAAGGTAAGGTCTACACTTGTTGTATTCAGCATTTCACGGTAAAGTCTACACTTGTTGTATTCAGCATTTCACGGTAAAGTCTACACTTGTTGTATTCAGCATTTCACGGTAAAGTCTACACTTGTATTCAGCATTTCACGGTAAAGTCTACACTTGTTGTATTCAGCATTTCACGGTAAAGTCTACACTTGTTGTATTCAGCATTTCAAGGTAAGGTCTACACTTGTTGTATTCAGCATTTCAAGGTAAGGTCTACACTTGTTGTATTCAGCATTTCACAGTAAAGTCTACACTTGTTGTATTTAGCATTTCATTCAGCATTTTACAGTCAAGTCTGTCTGTAACCAGGCCTGTAGTCTGCTAAATGACTTAAATGTAAATGTAAATGTAGTTGAGTGGTGTGCTCTCTGTGTGTGTGTGTGTTAAGTCTGTCTGTAACCAGGCCTGTAGTTGAGTGGTGTGCTCTCTGCTCTCTGTGTGTGTGTGTTTTAAGTCTGTCTGTAACCAGGCCTGTAGTTGAGTGGTCTGCTCTCTGTGTGTGTGTGTTTTAAGTCTGTCTGTAACCAGGCCTGTAGTTGAGTGGTGTGCTCTCTGCTCTCTGTGTGTGTGTGTTAAGTCTGTCTGTAACCAGGCCTGTAGTTGAGTGGTCTGCTCTCTGCTCTTGTCTGCTGGCTCAATAATGGAACACTTTGCCCTGCGTGTCTTTTTCTTACAAACACACCAACAACATTCCTTCGTTTTATGTTGCCTCTTGCAGTACATTCCTGGAGCATAGAGGTCATGCATGCTTCTGGCCTCCCCTCCTGCTGCGATGGCCCTTCTACTGACTCCGACACACACGGGTTTTTCTTAATTTGTACTATTTTCTACATTGCAGTATAATAGTGAAGACATCAAAACTATGAAATAACACATATGGAATCATGAAGTAACTTTAAAAAAAAGTGTAAAACAAATCAAAGTATATCTGAGATTCTTCAAAGAAGCCACCATTTGCCTTGATGACCTCTCTGCACACTATTGGCATTCTCTCAACCAGCTTTGTGAGGTAATCACCTGGAATGCACTTCAATTAACAGGTGTGCCTTGTTAAAAGTTCATTTGTGGCATTTCTTTCCTTCTTAATGCGTTTGAGCCAATCAGTTGTGTTGTGACATGGTAGGGGTGGTATACAGAAGACAGCCCTATTGGGTGAAATACCCAAGTACATATTATGTCAAGAACAGCTCAAATAAGCAAAGAGAGACGACAGTCCATCATTACTTTAAGACATGAAGGTCAGTCAATAGATTTTTTTTGTTTACTACATGATTCCATGCGTGTTATTTCATAGTTATGATGTCGTCACTAGTATTCTACAATGTAGAAAATAGTCAAAAATAAAGAAAACCCTGGAATGAGTAGGTGTGTCCAAACTTTTGACTGGTACTCTGTGTGTGTGTGTGTGTGTGTGTGTGTGTGTGTGTGTGTGTGTGTGTGTGTGTGTGTGTGTGTATAAATAAATGTGAGTGAGTGAGTTACATACAAAGAAGAGGTAAGAAGCGTTACACAGGCTAGGCTATCATTGACGGGGGTTAGAGGTTAGAATGGTCACTTCTCACATGACAGTGGACTGGAGGGGCAACACTATGAGGAAAGGGAACCTTCAGCAGACAGACTTTATAGCTTCCTCTCTAAGCTGGGACCAGCTAGTGTGAGGAGTCCACAGTGGACTGGAGGGACAACACTATGAGGAAAGGGAACCTTCAGCAGACAGACTTTATAGCTTCCTCTCTAAGCTGGGACCAGCTAGTGTGAGGAGTCCACAGTGGACTGGAGGGACAACACTATGAGGAAAGGGAACCTTCAGCAGACAGACTTTATAGCTTCCTCTCTAAGCTGGGACCAGCTAGTGTGAGGAGTCCACAGTGGACTGGAGGGACAACACTATGAGGAAAGGGAACCTTCAGCAGACAGACTTTATAGCTTCCTCTCTAAGCTGGGACCAGCTAGTGTGAGGAGTCCACAGCGGACTGGAGGGACAACACTATGAGGAAAGGGAACCTTCAGCAGACAGACTTTATAGCTTCCTCTCTAAGCTGGGACCAGCTAGTGTGAGGAGTCCACAGTGGACTGGAGGGACAACACTATGAGGAAAGGGAACCTTCAACAGACAGACTTTATAGCTTCCTCTCTAAGCTGGGACCAGCTAGTATGAGGAGTCCACAGTGGACTGAACAGAAAGGAGGAATGAGCAGCACAGGAAAAGAGGATGAATGTGTGTCAACATTTTCTCCGGAGGGGGGATTTTTCAGACCAAACACGGGAAGTTAGTCACACAGACCAGAGCGGTGCAGGGGCTTTATCCTCTCTTCTCTCCTTCCCTCCTTCCCTCTCCCTGTAGCCCGGCTTGACTGCAGTGCCAACCTAAAAAACTCCGGTCTATACAGTAGAATATAGTTAAATATACCATCTAAATATCCACTCAGTCAGGTCTATACAGTAGAATATAGTTAAATATACCATCTAAATATCCACTCAGTCAGGTCTATACAGTAGAATATAGTTAAATATCCACTCAGTCAGGTCTATACAGTAGAATATAGCTAAATATCCACTCAGTCAGGTCTATACAGTAGAATATAGTTAAATATACCATCTAAATATCCACTCAGTCAGGTCTATACAGTAGAATATAGTTAAATATCCACTCAGTCAGGTCTATACAGTAGAATATAGCTAAATATCCACTCAGTCAGGTCTATACAGTAGAATATATCTAAATATCCACTCAGTCAGGTCTATAGAGTAGAATATATCTAAATATCCACTCAGTCAGGTCTATACAGTAGAATATAGCTAAATATACCATCTAAATATCCACTCAGTCAGGTCTATACAGTAGAATATAGCTAAATATCCACTCAGTCAGGTCTATACAGTAGAATATAGCTAAATATCCACTCAGTCAGGTCTATACAGTAGAATATAGTTAAATATCCACTCAGTCAGGTCTATACAGTAGAATATAGCTAAATATCTACTCAGGTCTATACAGTAGAATTAAATATACCATCTAAATATCCACTCAGTCAGGTCTATACAGTAGAATATAGTTAAATATCCACTCAGTCAGGTCTATACAGTAGAATATAGCTAAATATACCATCTAAATATCCACTCAGTCAGGTCTATACAGTAGAATATAGCTAAATATCCACTCAGTCAGGTCTATACAGTAGAATATAGTTAAATATCCACTCAGTCAGGTCTATACAGTAGAATATAGTTAAATATCCACTCAGTCAGGTCTATACAGTAGAATATAGCTAAATATACCATCTAAATATCCACTCAGTCAGGTCTATACAGTAGAATATAGCTAAATATACCATCTAAATATCCACTCAGTCAGGTCTATACAGTAGAATATAGTTAAATATCCACTCAGTCAGGTCTATAAGTAGAATATAGCCCATCTACTCAGTCAGGTCTATACAGTAGAATATAGTTAAATATCCACTCAGTCAGGTCTATACAGTAGAATATAGTTAAATATACCATCTAAATATCCACTCAGTCAGGTCTATACAGTAGAATATAGTTAAATATCCACTCAGTCAGGTCTATACAGTAGAATATAGTTAAATATCCACAGTCAGGTCTAACAGTAGAATATAGCCCACTCAGTCAGGTCTATACAGTAGAATATAGTTAAATATACCATCTAAATATCCACTCAGTCAGGTCTATACAGTAGAATATAGCTAAATATACCATCTAAATATCCACTCAGTCAGGTCTATACAGTAGAATATAGTTAAATATCCAAGTCTATATAGTTAAATATCTCAGTACAGTAGAATATAGCTAAATATACCATCTAAATATCCACTCAGTCAGGTCTATACAGTAGAATATAGTTAAATATCCACTCAGTCAGGTCTATATAGTAGAATATAGTTAAATATACCATCTAAATATCCACTCAGTCAGGTCTATACAGTAGAATATAGCTAAATATCCACTCAGTCAGGTCTATACAGTAGAATATAGCTAAATATACCATCTAAATATCCACTCAGTCAGGTCTATACAGTAGAATATAGCTAAATATCCACTCAGTCAGGTCTATACAGTAGAATATAGTTAAATATACCATCTAAATATCCACTCAGTCAGGTCTATACAGTAGAATATAGCTAAATATACCATCTAAATATCCACTCAGTCAGGTCTATACAGTAGAATATAGTTAAATATCCACTCAGTCAGGTCTATACAGTAGAATATAGCTAAATATACCATCTAAATATCCACTCAGTCAGGTCTATACAGTAGAATATAGTTAAATATCCACTCAGTCAGGTCTATACAGTAGAATATAGCTAAATATACCATCTAAATATCCACTCAGTCAGGTCTATACAGTAGAATATAGCTAAATATCCACTCAGTCAGGTCTATACAGTAGAATATAGCTAAATATACCATCTAAATATCCACTCAGTCAGGTCTATACAGTAGAATATAGCTAAATATACCATCTAAATATCCACTCAGTCAGGTCTATACAGTAGAATATATCTAAATATCCACTCAGTCAGTATAGGAGGGAAACAGAGGGAGGAGGAAAGGGAGCAGCAGTGTGCAGTCCTAGACTCTCCTGGACCCTGACAGTCAGACAGACAGACAGACAAAGCCCCAGGCAATAAACACATACACTCTAACACACAGCATCAGTAGGTGTGCTATTGTGTTTTAGAAGAAATGAATGAACTCATGAGGACACACTGGCCCAGAAATCAAAACAGTGCTGAAAAGAACAGGAGGAAGAGGGTGCTGGAGGTCCCACAGACCGTGTGGCCTGGTCCCCTCTATCTCTCCTGCCCTCCATCTCCCTCATTCCCACAGACCGTGTGGCCTGGTCCCCTCTATCTATCTCCTTCCCTCCATCTCCCTCATTCCCACAGACCGTCTCTAATGGCCTGGTCCCCTCTATCTATCTCCTTCCCTCCATCTCCCTCATTCCCACAGACAGTCTCTAATGGCCTGGTGCCCTCTATCTATCTCCTTCCCTCCATCTCCCTCATTCCCACAGACCGTGTGGCCTGGTCCCCTCTATCTATCTCCTTCCCTCCATCTCCCTCATTCCCTTGTCAAATAGATGACCCGTACTGTACTCTGTCCTCAGACTAGGTCAACAAACATCCAAACAGACCTCAGCCTAGTCACCCATTAATCTATTAATACACTTCAGTGAATCAGTTCACATTCCTCCATCTCAGACTCTCTCTGATCACGAGGAAACACACAGAGCAGCACAGGGCAAGTGGTCAGACAGACAGAGAGGCATTACAGCATCATTTCCTGGGGATTAGAATCCGTGCAGCTCCAACAGGCTCTGGGACGGTTCTAACTTTATGGGTCAGCTTTGATCCCACTAAAGCTTCCAACGACACGCTGTGACGTCCACACACACACTGAAATCTAATCACTCGCACAGCGGAAATACCGTAAAACTTCAATTCAAACGCAGTCTCAAATAGCCACCTGTCCCTTTTAATAGCCGGGTATCTGCACACATTTCAGCAAGTAAACACCTGTTGTTTCCAGAGGGGTTATCCTACGAAGCTTCTTCTACCCTGGGTCTTCTAAAGCTCACCAGCTTCAGTAGTACCACGACGGTGGGTATTCATCCACCTGCTGTGAACTCTAGCAGGCATGTAAACACCCAACTCTTCATTGAAACAATACTGGACCATCAATCCACGGTCGAGTCAGTCACATTTTTATTTGTGTCAAAATCCAAATGAAAGAAAAGTTAACTTGCAAATTCAGCAGGCTATGGTGTGAAATAGGCTTTTAGAATGCTTAATGCTTAATGTTAATGCTGCTTTTGGTTTGCTTATCAATGCACAAGCAACTTTTCCCCCACTCCTTATTGATATACAGGATACACTGAGTGTACAAAACATTAACAACTCTTTCCATGACAGACTGACCAGGTGAATCCAGGTGAAAGATATGATCCCTTATTGACCTCACTTGTTAAATCCACTTAAATCAGTGTAGATGGAGGGGAGGAGACAGTTTAAAGAAGGATTAATTGTGTATGTGTGCCATTCAGAGGGTGAATGGGCAAGACAAAATATTTAAGTGCCTTTAAAACGGGGTACCGGTTTGTGTCAAGAACTGCAACGCTGCTGGGTTTTTCACACTCAACAGTTTCCTGTGTGTATCAAGAATGGTTCACCACCCAAAGAAACATCCAGCCAACTTGACACAACTGTAGGAAGCATTGGAGTCAACATGGGCCAGAACTCTTTCGACACCTTGTAGAGTCCATGATCCAATGAACTGAGGCTGTTCTGAGGGCAAAAGGGGGTGCAACTAAATATTAGGAAGGTCTTAATGTTTGGTCTACTCCGTGTATACAGTCATTGTGTTTGACATGGTCTGCTCAACTACCGACCGGATCTCACTTCAGGAGTCGTCCAGGGGGATAAACATCTACGAGAGAAGGGAAAGTAAACTGAACTAAAATATAAAACGCATCATGCAACAATTTCAAAGATTTTACTGAGTTATAGTTCATTTAAGGAAATCAGTCAATTGAAATAAATTCATTAGGCCCTGATCTATGGATTCCACGTGACTGGGCAGGGTTGCAGCCGTAAGGTGGGCCTCAGAGGACAACCCACTGGGGTGCCAGGCCCAGCCTATCAGAATGAGTTTTTCCCCCACAAAAGGGCTTTATTACAGACAGAAACACTCATTAGCACCCTCCCCCCTCTCAGAAGATCCCACAGGTGAAGAAGCCGGATGTGGAGGTCCTGGGCTGGCGTGGTTACACGTGGTCTGAGGTGAAGAAGCCGGATGTGGAGGTCCTGGGCTGGCGTGGTTACACGTGGTCTGCGGTTGTGAGGCCGGCTGGAAGTACTGCCAAAGTCTATAAACCGAAGCTGGAGGCAGCTTATGGTAGAGAAATTAACATCCAATTATCTGGCAACAGCTCTGGTGGACATTCCTGCAGTCAACACGCTAACTGAAAACTTTAAAACATCTGTGGCATTGTGTTGTGTGACAAAAGTGCACATTTTAAAGAGGCCTTTTATTGTCTCTAGCACAAGGTGCACCTGTGTAATGATCATGCTGTTTCATCAGCTTCTTGATGTGACACACCAGTCAGGTGGATGGATTATCTCGGCAAAGGAGACATGACAACCAACAGGGATGCAAAACAAATGAGATGAATAAGCTTGTGTGTGTGGAACATTTATGGGAGGTTTTGTTTTTTCCCAGCCTGTTTAAATTGCTCAGCACTATTTTCAGCACTACGGCTGTTCATGTAGTCACTTAGGCTGTTCATGTAGTCACTACCATAATCTCACAGTCAATAGTGAGTATCACAGAGGAAGAATCCTCACACATACTCTCTGGCGTGCACAGCGACCCCAGACACACCTTCTCTGAAGGTCATATTCATGGATTTGTATGAGAGGCTCAGCAGGGCTGAGCAGGCGTCAGATTATCATGGCAGTGGTGATGCATTACCTCCAGCAGGACAGTCTTCCTGTCATCACTCATGTGTTTACACTGCACACCTACGCCTCACATGGGGACAGAGATTACACTACGCACAGAGAGAATACACTACGCACAGAGAGATTACACTACGCACAGAGAGATTACACTACGCACAGAGAGATTACACTACGCACAGAGAGATTACACTACGCACAGAGAGATTACACTACGCACAGAGAGATTACACTACGCACAGAGAGATTACACTACGCACAGAGAGATTACACTACGCACAGAGAGATTACACTACGCACAGAGAGATTACACTACGCACAGAGAGAATACACTACGCACAGAGAGAATACACTACGCACAGAGAGAATACACTACGCACAGAGAGAATACACTACGCACAGAGAGAATACACTACGCACAGAGAGAATACACTACGCAGAGAGAGAATACAATACGCACAGAGAGAATACAATACGCACAGAGAGAATACACTACGCACAGAGAGAATACACTACGCACAGAGAGAATACACTACGCACAGAGAGAATACACTACGCACAGAGAGAATACAAAACTAAACCTAGGGCCATTTCGGAACTGGTCCAACTCTTTAGACTTCTTCTTGGAGGCCCAACATAACAATCCTTGTCCCAACAGACAGACAACGCCAGGGACATAGTGAATGATGTCACAACAGACAGACAACGCCAGGGACATAGTGAATGATGTCACAACAGACAGACAACGCCAGGGACATAGTGAATGATGTCACAACAGACAGACAACGCCAGGGACATAGTGAATGATGTCACAACAGACAGACAACGCCAGGGACATAGTGAATGATGTCACAACAGACAGACAACGCCAGGGACATAGTGAATGATGTCCCAACAGACAGACAACGCCAGGGACATAGTGAATGATGTCACAACAGACAGACAACGCCAGGGACATAGTGAATGATGTCCCAACAGACAGACAACGCCAGGGACATAGTGAATGATGTCCCAACAGACAGACAACGCCAGGGACATTGTGAATGATGTCCCAACAGACAGACAACGCCAGGGACATAGTGAATGATGTCCCAACAGACAGACAACGCCAGGGACATTGTGAATGATGTCCCAACAGACAGACAACGCCAGGGACATTGTGAATGATGTCCCAACAGACAGACAACCGTGACCACAAAAACCGCAATACCTGGTGAACCGTAACACCCCTAGTGTGTACATATGTGTGCTGGGATAGCAGCTCTCCTCCCCTGTCATCTCCACCTCATCAAGCTGATTACCCAGGAGCACATCAAAGACAGCTAACTGTAGCACATCGCTATGCTAACTAGCCAGCTTCCTATATCCATGGTGACTGGGGGCTTACTTAGCATGCAGACATGGAGGAGGACGTGGAGGAGAGCAGTAATACAGAGAGGGAGGAGGGGAAATATGGGGCTCTCCATGCAGGGGAAATATGGGGCTCTCCATGCAGGGGAAATATGGGGCTCTCCATGCAGGGGAAATATGGGGCTCTCCATGCAGGGGAAATATGGGGCTCTCCGTGCAGGGGAAATATGGGGCTCTCCATGCAGGGGAAATATGGGGCTCTCCATGCAGGGGAAATATGGGGCTCTCCATGCAGGGGAAATATGGGTCTCTCCATGCAGGGGAAATATGGGTCTCTCCATGCAGGGGAAATAAGGGGCTCTCCATGCAGGGGAAATATGGGTCTCTCCATGCAGGGGAAATATGGGGCTCTCCATGCAGGGGAAATATGGGGCTCTCCATGCAGGGGAAATATGGGGCTCTCCATGCAGGGGAAATATGGGGCTCTATACCGTTGTGTAACAGGGGAGCTTCCCCCCTGCTCAGCTCTGCATGTGTGATGATAGGAGCTTGACAAATATGTGGGGTAGGATGCAAGAGCTCCTGAATCATGTGCTAAGTGCTGGAGTCACCGGAATGCAATCTCTCACACACAGTAGCTAGCTAGCCAGTCTACTTCTCAAAGATGCCAACCTCTGTAGTTGCTCAACTGCAGCCTGTTATTCAGGAGTTCCTCAAAAATAAAGCTCAATCCATCTGTCGACATGTTAGTGTACACAAACACACAAAGAAAAACAAATCTACTCAGATTAACAAGAGCATCATTAGCCTGCTCCCTGTAACTAATCCACTGAAAAGGGGCCTTCCTTCCCAAGCCTTAAATGCCTTCCGCTCAGCATGACATTTCCCTTTAAAACTGACTAGATACATGTCTCACAGGGCTATGAACATAGTGATTCATATCACACTTAAACCTTCCAGAGACAGGGCTTTATTAGTTGGTATAGCCTCTTGTCTAGTTGGTATAGCCTCTTGTCTAGTTGGTATAGCCTCTTGTCTAGTTGGTATAGCCTCTTGTCTAGTTGGTATAGCCTCTTGTCTAGCTCTACACTGGTTTAATGGTAGTAGATGTCAGGGAACTCTTGTCCTCTGATCACTGCAGCAGATGTGGGTAGGTAGGCAGGCAGGTCTATGTTCTTGAGTGTCTCTCTGGAAGAGACTCAGTCATTTGGCCTCGGTGTCAAGACCACATCAACGGGCCTTGGTCTCTCGGTCACACGGGTCGGGTCTGGGTGTGAATAATATATTGGGATAATGTGATCCTGATCTCAACCCTCTGTCCATCATAATGCCAAAGCCAGTATCTTCCTTCCATATCCCCATCCACTCTCTGTTGGCAGTGGTGTCAAGGTTGTCAGATCAGATAACACAATGACACACGTAGCCTCAGAAATGGCCTGATATTGTGATGAACAACAGCTCTAGCACTGGATGTCATCTTTACATGAATGGCAACCCAGGCCCTCTCGTGTCTTCCTGCCCCATGGCTATGACAGACAGAGCTCACTCAGGTTCATTTTGATTGGCCAGAAGATATAGCCCAGGCTGAGCTACATTCACATACCCCAGGCGAGCACTATACCATAAAAGGGGCTCAGTTAGCCTCCCTAGCCTACATTCTTCTTAGTGCTTGCTAGGATCAATCAATGCTGACCGACATTGAACATGACAGTCTCACAAAGAAACATTGTTACTGTTGTGGCCATGTCCAGACACCCATGCTTTCCAGTGTGCGCTGGTGTCTTAAAATCACCTCTGCTTTCAGAGAGGCTAGTGGCAGTTAAATACAGTAGTAGGTATGTCATGTGTAATTGGGCCCTGCAGCCACCCCTCCAACTTACCCTAGGGTGTACCTGAAATGGCATCCTATTCCCTACATACTAGTCCCCTACTGCTCACCATAACCCTATGGGCCCTGGCCAAAAGTTGTGCACTACCAACCCACTGTCAAGCGCCTCAGGCTTAGAAAAAGTCTAAACCACTGTTGGTATTCATTTGCATGTGGTGGATAACTGTGGTATTCTGCTATTCAGACACATTAACATGTCAATACTGTACAGGCCTCTGTCACACAGGGTATTGGATTTTAGTTGTTGCCAATACAATCAGTCATTGGGTGATAAGTTAGTAACATCTAGTCAGTCATAGAACAGGGCCAAGGCTAGGGGAGAATTTAGAAGTGACTGAGTGGACAAAAGCACCAAAATATTTCAGGTAAAATAGGTAACATGTTGAGTGTGGGGGTCATATGTCAGCCAGCCTAAACTAAAAATCATTAACCTTTCTAGTGATGCTAACATCTTGTCAGACTGCATTACTATTTTAAATGGGAGGATTGTAGTTACAAAAGTTATAAACAACCTTGAGCATGTGTAGTAACTATATGTAGTTACAAATCGGGGGCAAAGGTGGAGCATGTCGTGCTATAAACCAGGGGTTCCCAAACTCGGTCCTGGGTGCACGTTTTGGTCATCAAGTTTGATTATTTGAAACAGCTGTGTAGTGCTAGGGCAAAACCCAAAACTTGCACCCAGAAGGGGGGGGCCCAGGGCAGAGTTTGGGAAGTACGGCTATAAACCACTTCCTTTCACAATCCTAATTTCGCACTGCCCCTGGTCCTTGCGCAACATCCGTCAACTCCCTATTTCAGACCCCACCGACATAGCCGGCGGACTGGCTGGGACAGGCCAGACAGAACACCACATACCAACCCGTTTTCTGGTCAACACTAAATCCTCGCAGATAATTGATACGAATACAGATTGATTATGTCTGCTATGTAACATCAGGAATATTATGTGGAGAATGCAATATCAATATATTGAGATAAACACGAAGTCGGATGTCATGGACAAAGAAGTAGCTAGGGAGTGGGACTGGGGAAAAGTTAGCCAGTTAGCCACCCAGTTAGACATGTCTGGTATGCATGCACACATTCCAGTTTGTATTTCTGATAAATAAGGTAGTCTATATATAAACGGTTATGTATTTCCATTGAATACAGCAATCTACCAAGCAAATAATTTGCTGCTATTAATAAGATGAAAAGCCCGAATGCCAACTCGGCTCATGCTAGCTAGCTAGCCTACTGTCAATGGTGGGAAGTTGACAAAGCTTTCTGGTCTTAATTGATGTCTGCCAATGAAACTGTCAATATTCAAAACAGCGAGCAAGCATGTTCATGAAGATTTTAGGTCATGGTGGCACGAGATGTGAGTTAGACAGGCACGCCTGACAAGCTAGGTAACCAGCTAACGTTTAGCTCTTGCTAACGTAAAGTCAAGAGCGCATCGATTACTACACTCGGGTGGCTGGTTTGGGAGGCCTAGCACCCACGCCTATATTATTGAACTGTATACCGTTAAAGTACTGTACTGAAAAACTCTAAGCTTTCCGATTAGAAGAGAGGGACTATGCACATTTCTAAAAGGTGGCAATGCTCGCCCGCATTAAATTACAAGCCTGGAGATGTGTATGAGGGAATTGCAGGAGAAATGTGTCCCTCCGCCCCCAGGATAGCATAGCAAGCCGCCCAGCAGGGAGCGTTCACACGGGAAAAGCCTAAAAGAAGCATCACGAGGAACAAAAAAACTACCGCAGACAGAGACTATCGACTGAAGACTCATGAATCCATTGTGTTGAAGCTAAACAGTCGACACATCACCTATTTGTCGGTCAGCGCGGAGGAACCGGTTAGAACTGCTCGTGTGTGTTCGAGAGAAGGAGAAGGATGTCTGGCTGGTCTCACCATAAAGTCACTGCCAAAGTTATCCTCTCCTTTCTGGTCCCCTTCTCGCATAGCACAAACCCCTTGGATGAACTTTCTCAGGATATTCGCCTGGTCCATCCTCTCGGCCCGCTGTCCGGCGGCTTGTCCGGTTTTCCCACGGTATGTAAAATAGTTCCAAAGTGGGGAAAACGAAAAAAAATAAAAAATTGCTTGAGCTATATATCCTCGCAGATAATCATTTCAACATCCCCTAACGCCCCATGTTATTTTTCATATTCTCTTCGGGTTAGACAATAATAATCCAAACAAAATTCGTGATTCCGTTGTTGTTTCTAAATATATATCACAAGCTATGACTGTAAACTAGCTATCGTTACTTGAATATAAAAATCCAAACACCGGTTCACCCCTCCCTGGCTCGCCCGCTGCCACATTCACAAGTCAGCTACAAGAATACACTGACTGCGGTCGCCCCTAACGCCACTTGGAAACATAAACGCCCATTTCACTAAATGGCTTACTGTAATTGGTCCGTAGCTTCAAGAAATTAGTACGTGATTGGTGAATACGTTACGTCAATCTAAAATGTCAATAAATTAAGTGGGCGACGCTCACGTCAATCACTATGTCTCCTGTTCTTCTCTCTCATTGGTTAAATTCTATTTAGCGCTTCCTTCTTAGGTTTTACTGTAATGCAATTGTTACAATGGATTGGTGCATAGAGTTCTCCCCTATATTGTGAAATGATTACGAAAAAAAATATCAATCTTTCATGTGGTTAAATTGATACAGTTGCCTAATAATATCCAACTGGGCATGGGTCTGTGTCCTCGGCCGTCTCTTTTCTGTCTAACTGTGTCTTCCTCTGTGATCTCAAATACACAGGCATCCACAGTGTCAGGAAGCATTCTTGACCTGTAGAGGTTAAGAAATGAAAGGCCGGGCAGTGCATTCCCTCTCTCTCACAAACACCACTCTTTCACTCACGTGAACGTCACTTGAGAGACAGATTCATTTTGTACTGTAACACGAGGACACAGGTTAAATCTAAAAGCACATGTGTACTAATTTACTATTTGTCTCTGGTCAAATGTAGGTCACTGCTGTAGGCTATATTATTTGGGATAGGGTGTCAAAAAGACAGCATATGAAGGAGGATGACATCACACACCACTGAACCACTCTTATTGCAGGGGAATGAAAAACAGCCTGGGTCTAGTTCCTGTTTGTTTACAGATCTCCTCGACAAGCTACTTCAAAGTCTTCCCCCTCAACCGGTCACTTTCATGTCACAGACAGACCCCTCTGAGAGGCTTCACGGGGTCCTCCCTCCTCCCATTGTAACAGACGCTGTGGGGTAAACTCAGGGGATATCCTAGTTAGAGGTCAATCGTAACTTGCCCAACTTCCCCTTTGAATGACTGCAGATTTGATAGTTGTGTTAGCATGACAAGGCATTATGAGCTACTACCCCCCACTGACTGACAGTCTGTAAAGAAATACATCGCCATTCTCTTGTTTCCATGGAGATGAATTTTGCCTTGTTTATTTGTTTTCTTTATAACCGTCTGCAATTTGAACTTCATTTGACCCATCATGGGATTTACTGACTACACATGGGATTTACTGACTACACATGGGATTTACTGACATGGGATTTACTGACTACACATGGGATTTACTGACTGCACATGATATTTACTGACTACACATGGGATTTACTGACTACACATGATATTTACTGACTACACATGATATTTACGGACTACACATGGGATTTACGGACTACACATGATATTTACTGACTACACATGGGATTTACTGACTACACATGGGATTTACTGACTACACATGATATTTACTGACTACACATGATATTTATTGACTACACATGATATTTACTGACTACACATGATATTTACTGACTACATGTGATATTTACTGACTACACGTGATATTTACTGACTCCACATGGGATTTACTGACATGGGATTTACTGACTACACATGGGATTTACTGACTGCACATGATATTTACTGACTACACATGGGATTTACTGGCTACACGTGATATTTACTGACTACACATGGGATTTACTGACTACACATGGGATTTACTGACTACACATGATATTTACTGACTACATGTGATATTTACTGACTACACGTGATATTTACTGACTACACATGATATTTACTGACTACACATGGGATTTACTGACTACACATGATATTTACTGACTACACTTGGGATTTACTGACTACACATGGGATTTACTGACTACACATGATATTTACTGACTACACATGGGATTTACTGACTACACATGATATTTACTGACTACACATGATATTTACTGACTACACATGGGATTTACTGACTACACATGATATTTACTGACTACACATGATATTTACTGACTACACATGATATTTACTGACTACACTTGGGATTTACTGACTACACATGGGATTTACTGACTACACATGATATTTACTGACTACACATGATATTTACTGACTACACATGATATTTACTGACTACACATGGGATTTACTGACTACACATGATATTTACTGACTACACATGATATTTACTGACTACACATGATATTTACTGACTACACATGGGATTTACTGACTACACATGATATTTACTGACTACACATGATATTTACTGACTACACATGGGATTTTTGCTCTGAGGTCAAACAGTTCTGTATTATTGCAGACTCGGTGTGAGGGGGTGTGTATGTATGTGTGGGTGGGTGGGTGCGTGTGTTTGTGTATAAATATGCATTGACCACTTCCATCTACCATTATTTGTATCATATTGCTGTAATGGCCGTGCTCCTCAGAGTTATAACCATCTACATGTGTAACAGCACAATCAAACTAGTAGGTCTAACAAGCACAGTAAACCATTTGTGAGCTGTATATTTCTCCCAACAACTTGTACACTCATAGTTAGAGCTCTCAGGAATTGTCTCATGTCTAGTTCAGAGCTGTTTAGAACATGACTTTAGTTCAGAAACATTCTAATTCTAATTTGGGCTCCTGAGTGGCTCAGCTGTCTAAGGCACTGCATCTCAGTGCTAGAGGCATCACTACAGACCCTGGTTAGATTCCAGGCTGTATCACAACCAGCCGTGATTGGGAGTCCCATAGGGCGGCGCACAATTGGCCCAGTGCTGTCCGGGTAGGCCGTCATTGTAAATAAGAATTTGTTCTTAACTGGCTTGTCTAGTTAAACAAAATAAAACAAATACAACATTCTCACTGTCTCACATGACACATTTTCACCACAAATGAGGGACCGTAATTGAATCCATCATCAGACTGGCCTGCTGCTACTGCTTAAACAGGACAACTATCTCACAACTACGCAAAGGTAGACTGACTGTCCAACATGTGTTTTCATAATGGACGTTGTGTTCTGCACCGGGAGCTGTGGAAATGTTGTACTGTATTTGCATAAATATATATATTCTTTTTACATTTTATTAGGGTATGTTTTAATATATACAAGATGTTCAGTAGCCTACAAACTCACAGGGAGAGTTTCAGCCTGCAGTGTTTGTCACACAGGAATCATGGTGGATTTATATTGTGAATTGAATCATCACCAGACTAAAGAACTAAATAGAGGCTTATTCATGATTAATTCCTCTCAGTAGCAGTTCGTCCTGACATCCAAGAAACACTCAAGCAGCACCATGGTCAGAGCGGCCTCCAAAAGGAGCCAGCCTCCTATCTTTCCTCAGGCTTTATAAATGACAACAAAACCCCCATTCAGGCTAGTCTAGTCTGGGGGGGCAGAGGAGACCAAGCTGTAAAGGAGCCAGCTAGCCTGGCTTATAGACACACACTGGCAGGCCGAAGCCTGGAGGACTGCTCAGGTCCCCTCATGTCCCCTCCTGTCCTCTCATGTCCAATGAGTGGCTGTTTGAACTCAGAGAGCAGGATAGAAGTAGCTCAGTTCTCGAGCTTTTAAAGAAAACAAACGTTACTTCTTCTGTCCTGCTGTGTTCTTCTCACCCACCCGATACTCTTTCCTCATTTTATGATATTTGGAAACATTTTAATTACACTGGCTCTGTCTCACAACCCCATTCCCTTTATAGTGCACTACTTTTGACCAGATATCCCTACGCGGCTCTGGTCTGAGGTAGGGCACTATATTCCCTTTATAGTGCACTACTTTTGACCAGATATCCCTACGCGGCTCTGGTCTGAGGTAGGGCACTATATTGGGAACAAGGAGTCCATCATTTGTAATTTGCACATTGACAGGAGGCTATTACATTTGAGTCCTTTAGCTGATGCTCTCATCCACAGTGATCTCCAGTTAGTGCATTCGTCTTCAGATAGCTACGTGAGACAACCACATATCTCAGTCATAGTACATACATAGTTATTACTCTGTCTGCTCATCATTCACAGCAGGGAAAGGCGTGTGGGCAATGCGATGACCATCTCACAGAGATGAGGTCACAGTTCATTCAGCGTTCCCTCAGTGTTCCTAACATGCTCACTAACCCTACTGGCACTTCTGACAAAACTAAAAGATCACTACTTCTACTTTACTTGTACAGTCATTACTGTACATAGACATAATATGACATTTGAAATATCTCTATTCATTTGAAACGTTGGTGAGTTTAATGTTTACTGTTCATTTTTATTGTTTGTCACTTTTGTTTATTATATATTTCACTTGCTTTGGCAATGTAAACATGTTTCCCATGCCAATAAAGACCTTTGATTTTAATTGAGTGTGTTGAAACAGTGGGATTTCTGAGTGAGAAAGTGAGAGCGGAAGGAGAGAGAGAGGTGGTATGACAACATACAGAGACAGATACCCCTCAGTCAGTTATTCCAGTAGTTACAGAGACAACATACAGAGACAGATACCCCTCAGTCAGTTATTCCAGTAGTTACAGAGACAACATACAGAGACAGATACCCCTCAGTCAGTTATTCCAGTAGTTACAGAGACAACATACAGAGACAGATACCCCTCAGTCAGTTATTCCAGTAGTTACAGAGACAGATATCCCTCAGTCAGTTATTCCAGTAGTTACAGAGACAATATCCCTCAGTCAGTTATTCCAGTAGACAGATATCCCTCAGTCAGTTATTCCAGTAGTTACAGAGACCCTCAGTCAGTTATTCCAGTAGTTACAGAGACAGATATCCCTCAGTCAGTTATTCCAGTAGTTACAGAGACAGATATCCCTCAGTCAGTTATTCCAGTAGTTACAGAGACAGATATCCCTCAGTCAGTTATTCAGAGACAGATATCCCTCAGTCAGTTATTCCAGTAGATATCAGAGACAGTAGTATCCCAGTCAGTTATTCAGTTATTCCCTCAGTAGTTATTCCAGTAGTTACAGAGACAGATACCCCTCAGTCAGTTATTCCAGTAGTACAGAGACATATATCCCTCAGTCAGTTATTCCAGTAGAGACAGATATCCCTCAGAGACAGATATCCCTCAGTCAGTTATTCCAGTAGTTACAGAGACAGATATCCAGTTATTCCAGTAGTTACAGTCCCTCAGTCAGTTATTCCAGTAGTTACAGAGACAGATATCCCTCAGTCAGTTATTCCAGTAGATACAGAGACAGATATCCCTCAGTCAGTTATTCCAGTAGTTACAGAGACAACATACAGAGACAGATATCCCTCAGTCAGTTATTCCAGTAGTTACAGAGACAGATATCCCTCAGTCAGTTATTCCAGTAGTTACAGAGACAGATATCCCTCAGTCAGTTATTCCAGTAGTTACAGAGACAGATATCCCTCAGTCAGTTATTCCAGTAGATACAGAGACAGATATCCCTCAGTCAGTTATTCCAGTAGTTACAGAGACAGATATCCCTCAGTCAGTTATTCCAGTAGTTACAGAGACAGATATCCCTCAGTCAGTTATTCCAGTAGTTACAGAGACAGATATCCCTCAGTCAGATATTCCAGTAGTTACAGATGACAACATACAGAGACAGATATCCCTCAGTCAGTTATTTCAGTAGTTCCAGAGACAGATATCCCTCAGTCAGTTATTCCAATAGTTACAGAGACAGATATCCCTCAGTCAGTTATTCCAGTAGTTCCAGAGACAGATATCCCTCAGTCAGTTATTCCAGTAGTTACAGAGACAGATATCCCTCAGTCAGTTATTCCAGTAGTTCCAGGTTGTTGACTCGTCATCGGCGAGGCCAATCCAGCCTGACCTCTGAATAAAGCTGGTCAATGCTTTCCTTTTCACATAGGGCTCGAGCCTCTCTAGCGTGCTGTGCTCTTAAAACCCAGAACCATAACAGACACGGGATGCTTCCCAAATCTCATCGATATAGTTCACTACGTTTGACCAGAGCTCAATGGAACACAGACCATGGGTTATATGGCTCCCTACTGGTGGGGATTCCATCACCAGCTCTATGGAACACAGATCATGGGTTATATGTCTCCCTACTGGTGGGGATTCCATCACCAGCTCTATGGAACACAGACCATGGGTTATATTGCTCCCTACTGGTGGGGATTCCATCACCAGCTCTATGGAACACAGACCATGGGTTATATGGCTCCCTACTGGTGGGGATTCCATCACCAGCTCTATGGAACACAGATCATGGGTTATATGGCTCCCTACTGGTGGGGATTCCATCACCAGAACAGGAGGAGGAGAGGAGGAGAGAGGAGGTTCCGTATCTATTTGAGAAAGGAGAGGGGGATAAAGAAGAGGAAGAGAGAAAAGAGAGAGAGGAAGAGTCAGGGAAAGGAGTAGGAGTAGGGGAGATAGAAGAGAGGAGGTGAGAGGAGTAGAAATAAGGGGAGAGGGAGGAGAGGAGGAGGAGAGAGGAGGATCCGTATCTCTTTGAGAGAGGACGAGAGGGGGGTAGAGAAAAGGAAGAGAGAGGAGAGAGAGAACGGGATAGAGAGGAGAGGAGAGGAGAGGAGAGGAGAGGAGAGGAGAGGAGAGGAGAAAGGAGAGGGAGTAGGAGAGAGGAGGAGAGAGAGAAGGGGAGAGAGAGGAGAGGAGTAGGAGAGAGGAGAGAAATAAGGGGAGAGAGGAGGAGAGAGAGAAGGGGAGAGATGAGAGAAGGAGAGAGAGAAGGGCAGAGAGAGGACAGGAGGAGGAGAGAAGGGGAGAGATGAGATAGAAGGAGAGAGAGAAGGGGAGAGAGAGGACAGGAGGAGGAGAGAAGGGGAGAGATGAGATAGAAGGAGAGAGAGAAGGGGAGAGAGAGGACAGGAGGAGGAGAGCGGATGTTCCTTAACTCTTTGAGAGACGATGAGAGGGGGGTAGAGAAGAGGAAGAGAGAGGAAGAGAGAGAGGAAGAGTGAGGGAAAGAAGTAGAAGCGGCGATAGAAGAGAGGAGGAGAGAGAAGAAGAGAGAGAGGAGGAGAGAGAGGAGGAGAGAGAAGAGGAGAGAGGAGGAGAGAGAAGAGGGACACAAGTAGAAGAGAGAGAAATGTCCTGGTGGTCCATCATCAGAGAGAAACTGTATGTATAACAGATCATAAACACAGCACAGTATCCACTTCATCATATTTTGCAAGGCAACATGATTCTAATGTAATCAGCAACAATCGTGTGTGTTTGTGTGTGTGTCCAAGTGTGTACGGGTGCGTGGACTCAAGGTCTTTAACAGGGACCTTATGGTCCTCTCTCATCCCCCCGTTCTCTCTCTCTCTCTCTCTTGGGTGTAAAAGCAGGAATGCAGCCGTCAGGGAATACAGGGCAGACCAGCTGAGCGGTGGAATGCTCTGACAAGCCCTAACAAAGCCCAGAAGAGGGAGGCTCCCCTGCACACACACACACACACACACACACACACACACACACACACACACACACACACACACACACACACACACACACACACACACACACACACACACACACACACACACACACACACACACACACACACACACACCCTGTCACCCAGGACCACCAGCTTTCTCCTGACACCTTACATGTCTACTGAGAACCTACAGTACATTTTGGGTGTCTCGTAAAAGTGCCAGCTTGCACATGTGTGGTCAATGCTATACCTTTTGCAAGATTTCACAACACAGAGCACACCCTTTCATAGCAGCTCCAGCTCCCAGCCAACCAGAGAGAGGTGCTCCCAGCCAGGCAGACAGAGAGAGGTGAACATGAAACTGCCTGCTGTAGATATGTGGAGGGTAAAATATCTGCCCCCAGGCTATAAAACATGGTACAGAGGTGTGTTTCACAATGCAGTTCTTTTCATGGCAAACAGCTCTCCTATCTCTATAGCTCTACAGTATGTCTTCATAGTGCTCCTCCTCTCCCATCTCTACAGTGTCTTCATAGTGCACCTCCTCTCCTCCTCTCCTATCTCTACAGTATGTCCTCATAGTGCACCTCCTCTCCTCCTCTCCTATCTCTACAGTATGTCTTCATAGTGCTCCTCCTCTCCTCCTCTCCCATCTCTACAGGATGTCCTCATAGTGCACCTCCTCTCCTCCTCTCCCATCTCTACAGTGTCCTCATAGTGCTCCTCCTCTCCTCCTCTCCCATCTCTACAGTATGTCCTCATAGTGCTCCTCTACTCACATCTCTACAGTGTCCTCATAGTGCACCTCCTCTCCTCCTCTCCCATCTCTACAGTGTCCTCATAGTGAACCTCCTCTCCTCCTCTCCCATCTCTACAGTATGTCCTCATAGTGCACCTCCTCTCCTCCTCTCCCATCTCTACAGTGTCTTCATAGTGCTCCTCCTCTCCTATCTCTCCTGTGTCTACAGCATGTCCTCATAGTGCACCTCCTCTCCTCCTCTCCCATCTCTACAGTGTCCTCATAGTGCACCTCCTCTCCTCCTCTCCTCCTCTCCCATCTCTACAGTATGTCCTCATAGTGCTTCTCCTCTCCTATCTCTCCTATGTCTACAGCATGTCCTCATAGTGCTCCTCCTCTCCTCATCTCCTCCTCTCCTCCTCTCCTATGTCTACAGCATGTCCTCATAGTGCTCCTCCTCTCCTCCTCTCCTATCTCTCCTATGTCTACAGCATGTCCTCATAGTGCCCCTCCTCTCCTCCTCTCCTATGTCTACAGCATGTCCTCATAGTGCTCCTCCTCTCCTATGTCCACAGCATGTCATCATAGTGCTCCTCCTCTCCTATCTCTCCTATCTCTACAGCATGTCCTCATAGTGCTCCTCCTCTCCTAACTCTCCTATCTCTACAGCATGTCCTCATAGTGCACCTCCTCTCCTATCTCTCCTATCTCTACAGCATGTCCTCATAGTGCACCTCCTCTCCTATCTCTCCTATCTCTACAGCATGTCCTCATAGTGCTCCTCCTCTCCTCCTCTCCTATCTCTCCTATGTCTACAGCATGTCCTCATAGTGCCCCTCCTCTCCTCCTCTCCTATCTCTCCTATGTCTACAGCATGTCCTCATAGTGCTCCTCCTCTCCTATGTCCACAGCATGTCCTCATAGTGCTCCTCCTCTCCTATCTCTCCTATCTCTACAGCATGTCCTCATAGTGCACCTCCTCTCCTATCTCTCCTATCTCTACAGCATGTCCTCATAGTGCACCTCCTCTCCTATCTCTCCTATCTCTACAACATGTCCTCATAGTGCTCCTCCTCTCCTATCTCTACAGAATGTCCTCATAGTGCTCCTGCTCTCCTATCTCTCCTATCTCTACAGCATGTCCTCATAGTGCTCCTCCTCTCCTATCTCCGCAGAATGTCCTCATAGTGCTCCTCCTCTCCTATCTCTACAGCATGTCCTCATAGTGCTCCTCCTCTCCTATCTCTCCTATGTCTACAGCATGTCCTTATAGTGCACCTCCTCTCCTATCTCTCCTATCTCTACAGCATGTCCTCATAGTGCACCTCCTCTCCTATCTCTACAGCATGTCCTCATAGTGCACCTCCTCTCCTATCTCTCCTATCTATACAGCATGTCCTCATAGTGCTCCTCCTCTCCTATCTCTCCTATGTCTACAGTATGTCCTCATAGTGCACGTCCTCTCCTATGTCTACAGCATGTCCTCATAGTGCACCTCCTCTCCTATCTCTCCTATCTCTACAGCATGTCCTCATAGTGCTCCTCCTCTCCTATCTCTCCTATCTCTACAGCATGTCCTCATAGTGCACCTCCTCTCCTATCTCTCCTATCTCTACAGCATGTCCTCATAGTGCACCTCCTCTCCTATCTCTCCTATCTCTACAGCATGTCCTCATAGTGCTCCTCCTCTCCTCCTCTCATATCTCTCCTATGTCTACAGCATGTCCTCATAGTGCCCCTCCTCTCCTCCTCTCCTATCTCTCCTATGTCTACAGCATGTCCTCATAGTGCTCCTCCTCTCCTATGTCCACAGCATGTCCTCATAGTGCTCCTCCTCTCCTATCTCTCCTATCTCTACAGCATGTCCTCATAGTGCACCTCCTCTCCTATCTCTCCTATCTCTACAGCATGTCCTCATAGTGCACCTCCTCTCCTATGTCTACAGCATGTCCTCATAGTGCTCCTCCTCTCCTATCTCTCCTATGTCTACAGCATGTCCTTATAGTGCACCTCCTCTCCTATCTCTCCTATCTCTACAGCATGTCCTCATAGTGCACCTCCTCTCCTATCTCTACAGCATGTCCTCATAGTGCTCCTCCTCTCCTATCTCTCCTATGTCTACAGTATGTCCTCATAGTGCACCTCCTCTCCTATGTCTACAGCATGTCCTTATAGTGCACCTCCTCTCCTATCTCTCCTATCTCTACAGCATGTCCTCATAGTGCACCTCCTCTCCTATCTCTCCTATCTCTACAGCATGTCCTCATAGTGCTCCTCAGATAAACATGTCTCCACTGGTCAAACTCTTTACCTTCATTTATATACTTCAAGGAAACAAGCTATGAACTAAATTGAGAGTTAGAGGCATGAACATGATATAAATGTCATAACCATTTCCAAAGCAACATCAATGTTGATATTTTCCACCACTACCTACCTCTGATCCTTCAGTAACATGGTTATTGTGTGTTGACAGACAGTATCTAGACTGATCCTTCAGTAACATGGTTATGGTCTGTTGACAGACAGTGGTCTAGTCTGATCTTTCAGTAACATGGTTATTGTGTGTTGACAGACAGTGGTCTAGTCTTATCCTTCAGTAACATGGTTATTGTGTGTTGACAGACAGTGGTCTAGTCTTATCCTTCAGTAACATGGTTATTGTGTGTTGACAGACAGTATCTAGACTGATCCTTCAGTAACATGGTTATGGTCTGTTGACAGACAGTGGTCTAGTCTGATCCTTCAGTAACATGGTTATTGTGTGTTGACAGACAGTGGTCTAGACTGATCCTTCAGTAACATGGTTATGGTCTGTTGACAGACAGTGGTCTAGTCTGATCTTTCAGTAACATGGTTATTGTGTGTTGACAGACAGTGGTCTAGTCTGATCCTTCAGTAACATGGTTATTGTGTGTTGACAGACAGTGGTCTAGACTGATCCTTCAGTAACATGGTTATGGTCTGTTGACAGACAGTAGTCTAGTCTGATCCTTCAGTAACATGGTTATTGTGTGTTGACAGACAGTGGTCTAGACTGATCCTTCAGTAACATGGTTATTGTGTGTTGACAGACAGTGGTTTTATCATCCTTCAGTAACATGGTTATTGTGTGTTGACAGACAGTGGTCTAGTCTGATCCTTCAGTAACATGGTTATTGTGTGTTGACAGACAGTGGTCTAGACTGATCCTTCAGTAACATGGTTATTGTGTGTTGACAGACAGACAGACCGTGTCTAGTCTGATCCTTCAGTAACATGGTTATTGTGTGTTGACAGACAGTGGTCTAGACTGATCCTTCAGTAACATGGTTATTGTGTGTTGACAGACAGTGGTCTAGTCTTATCCTTCAGTAACATGGTTATTGTGTGTTGACAGACAGTGGTCTAGTCTGATCCTTCAGTAACATGGTTATTGTGTGTTGACAGACAGTATCTAGACTGATCCTTCAGTAACATGGTTATTGTGTGTTGACAGACAGTGGTCTAGTCTGATCCTTCAGTAACATGGTTATTGTGTGTTGACAGACAGTATCTAGACTGATCCTTCAGTAACATGGTTATTGTGTGTTGACAGACAGTGGTCTAGTCTTATCCTTCAGTAACATGGTTATTGTGTGTTGACAGACAGTAGTCTAGTCTGATCCTTCAGTAACATGGTTATTGTGTGTTGACAGACAGTATCTAGACTGATCCTTCAGTAACATGGTTATTGTGTGTTGACAGACAGTAGTCTAGTCAGATCCTTCAGTAACATGGTTATTGTGTGTTGACAGACAGTGGTCTAGTCTTATCCTTCAGTAACATGGTTATTGTGTGTTGACAGACAGTGGTCTAGTCTGATCCTTCAGTAACATGGTTATTGTGTGTTGACAGACAGTATTTAGACTGATCCTTCAGTAACATGGTTATGGTCTGTTGACAGACAGTGGTCTAGTCTGATCTTTCAGTAACATGGTTATTGTGTGTTGACAGACAGTGGTCTAGTCTGATCCTTCAGTAACATGGTTATTGTGTGTTGACAGACAGTAGTCTAGTCTGATCCTTCAGTAACATGGTTATTGTGTGTTGACAGACAGTGGTCTAGACTGATCCTTCAGTAACATGGTTATTGTGTGTTGACAGACAGTGGTCTAGACTGATCCTTCAGTAACATGGTTATTGTGTGTTGACAGACAGTATCTAGACTGATCCTTCAGTAACATGGTTATGGTCTGTTGACAGACAGTGGTCTAGTCTGATCTTTCAGTAACATGGTTATTGTGTGTTGACAGACAGACAGACCGTGTCTAGTCTGATCCTTCAGTAACATGGTTATTGTGTGTTGACAGACAGTGGTCTAGTCTTATCCTTCAGTAACATGGTTATTGTGTGTTGAC
>NC_088403.1:11901652-11916367 GCF_034236695.1 Oncorhynchus nerka
AATGACAAAGCGAAAACAGGCTTTTAGAAATGTTTGGTAATTTATTTAAAATAAAAAACAGAAATAATTGTATTTACATAAGTATTCAGACCTTTTGCTATGTGATTCGAAATTGAGCTCAGGTGCATCCTGTTTCCATTGATCATCCTTGAGATGTTTCTACTACTTGATACAACTTGAGTCCACCTGTGCTAAATTCAATTGATTGGACATGATTTGGAAAGGCACACACCTGTCTATATAAGGTCCCACAGGTGACAGTGCATGTCAGAGCAAAAACCAAGTCATGAGGTGGAAGGAATTGTCCATAGAGCTCAGAGACAGGATTGTAGAGTCGAGGCACAGATCTGGGGAATATGTCTGCAGCGTTGAAGGTCCCCAAGAACACAGTCTGTGAGAACACAGCTCTCACGGAGAAGGGCCTTGGTCAGGGAGGTGACCAAGTCCCGATGGTCACTCTGACAGAGCTCTAGAGTTCCACTGCGGGGATGGGAGAACCTTCCAGAAGGACAACCATCTCTGCAGCACTCCATCAATCAGGCGTCTATGGTAGAGTGGCCAGACGGAAGCCACTCCTCAGAAAAAGGCACTTGGAGTTTGCCAAAAGACACCAAAAGACTCTCAGACCATGAGAAACAAGATTCTCTGGTCTGATGAAACCAAGATTGAACTCTTTGGCCTGAATGCCAAGCGTCACGTCTGAAGGAAGCCTGGCACCATCCCTACAGTGAAGCATTGTGGTGGCAGTATCATGTCTGGAGGAAACCTGGCACCATCCCTACAGTGAAGCATTGTGGTGGCAGTATCATGTCTGGAGGAAACCTGGCACCATCCCTACAGTGAAACATGGTGGTGGCAGCATCATGCTGTGGGGATATTTTTCGGCGGCATGGACTGGAAGACTTGTCAGGATCGAGGGAAAGATGAGAGAGATCCTTGATGAAAACCTGCTCCAGAGCGCTCAGGACCTCAGACTGGGGTGAAGGTTCACCTTCCAACAGGACAACGATGCTAAGCACACAGCCAATACAATGCAGGAGTGGCTTCGGGACAAGTCTCAGAATGTGCTTGTGTGGCTCAGCCAGAGCCCGGACTTCAACCCGATCGAACATCTCTGGAGAAACCTGAAAATACCTGTGCTGCAATGCTCCCCATCCAACCTGACAGAGCTTGAGAGGATCTGCAGAGAGGAATGGGAGAAACTCCCCAAATACAGGTGTCAAGCTTGTATCGTCATACCCAAGAAGACTTAAGGCTGTAATCGCTGCCAAAGATGCTTCAATAAAGTACTGAGTAAAGGGTCTGAATACTTCTGTAAATCTGAATCTGATATTACATTAGTTATACATTTTTTTCTCAAAAATGTCTATAAACCTGTTTTTTCTTTGTCATTATGGGGTATCGTGTGTAGATTGACGAGGGAAAAATCTATTTAATAATTGTTTTAATAAGGCTGTAACGTAATTGTTTTAATAAGGCTGTAACGTAATTGTTTTAATAAGGCTGTAACGTAATTGTTTTAATAAGGCTGTAACGTAATTGTTTTAATAAGGCTGTAACGTATACTTTAATCAATGTACACGTATTATTTTAATAATGTAACGTACATATTTTCTTCAAAAAGTCAATTACAATACTTTACACATCAATTACACTATCTATATAAAAATCAATTACACTATACACATATTTATACATATCAATTACACTATACCTATATACACATCAATTACACTATACCTATATACATATCAATTACACTATACCTATATACACATCAATTACACTATACCTATATACACATCAATTACACTATACATATTTATATACATATCAATTACACTATACCTATATACACATCAATTACACTATACCTATATACACATCAATTACACTATACCTATATACACATCAATTACACTATACCTATATACACATCAATTACACTATACCTATATACACATCAATTACAATATACATATCTATATACACATCAATTACACTATACCTATATACACATCAATTACACTATACCTATATACACATCAATTACACTATACCTATATACAAATCAATTACACTATACCTATATACACATCAATTACACTATACCTATATACACATCAATTACACTATACCTATATACACATCAATTACACTATACATATTTATATACACATCAATTACACTATACCTATATACACATCAATTACACTATACTTGCAGTACAAACATAAAGACATGCAATGTGTCAACGCAGAGACACATAGGGTTCAGTATGGGCTCTCTGTAAATTATATCCCTACCAGATACAGAAGACTGTAGGAATATCAATGGTTCTGGAACTATCAAAAGATAGAAGAACGGTCAACAAAGAGATGGAATAGGCTGCAACACTCCAAACCTTCACTGAATCCAGGTGCCTTGAGTTGACAGAAAGAGAGATGGAAGAGGCTGCAACACTCCTAACCTTCACTGAATCCAGGTGCCTTGAGTTGACAGAAAGAGAGATGGAATAGGCTGCAACACTCCTAACCTTCACTGAATCCAGGTGCCTTGAGTTGACAGAGGCCTCTGGAACAGAATCCTTTCTTGTTCATATTTTGGAAACCTAATCAGCATGGGAGTCCATATTCACCCACACAATGAATAGAAACAACATGGGAGTCCATATTCACCCACACAAAGAATAGAAACAACATGGGAGTCCATATTCACCCACACAAAGAATAGAAACAACATGGGAGTCCATATTCACCCACACAATGAATAGAAACAACATGGGAGTCCATATTCACCCACACAAAGAATAGAAACAACATGGGAGTCTATATTCACCCACACAAAGAATAGAAACAACATGGGAGTCTATATTCACCCACACAATGAATAGAAACAACATGGGAGTCCATATTCACCCACACAAAGAATATAAACAACATGGGAGTCCATATTCACCCACACAAAGAATAGAAACAACATGGGAGTCTATATTCACCCACACAAAGAATAGAAACAACATGGGAGTCTATATTCACCCACACAAAGAATAGAAACAACATGGGAGTCTATATTCACCCACACAAAGAATAGAAACAACATGTGAGTATATATTCACCCACACAAAGAATAGAAACAACATGGGAGTCTATATTCACCCACACAAAGAATAGAAACAACATGGGAGTCTATATTCACCCACACAAAGAATAGAAACAACATGGGAGTCTATATTCACCCACACAAAGAACAGAAACAACATGGGATTCCATATTCACCCACACAAAGAATAGAAACAACATGGGAGTATATATTCACCCACACAAAGAATAGAAACAGCATGGGAGTCCATATTCACCCACACAAAGAATAGAAACAGCATGGGAGTCTATATTCACCCACACAAAGAATAGAAACAGCATGGGAGTCTATATTCACCCACACAAAGAATAGAAACAGCATGGGAGTCTATATTCACCCACACAAAGAACAGAAACAACATGGGAGTCCATATTCACCCACACAAAGAACAGAAACAACATGGGAGACCATATTCACCCACACAAAGAATAGAAACAACATGGGAGTCCATATTCACCCACACAAAGAATAGAAACAGCATGGGAGTCCATATTCACCCACACAAAGAACAGAAACAGCATGGGAGTCCATATTCACCCACACAAAGAATAGAAACAACATGGGAGTCCATATTCACCCACACAAAGAACAGAAACAACATTGGGAGTCTATTTTCACCCACACAAAGAACAGAAACAGAGGGGTAGTGGGAGCGTGGGTGTGGATTGGGCTTAGGGAGTGGTGCTGTGGCTTATGTGGCATTGGGTGCTATGTGTGTGTGTGTGTGTGTGTGTGTGTGTGTGTGTGTGTATAGTGACACCCTCTATGTGACCCACACCAACCCCTCAGACTCCAGGCTGCCTGTCTCTGTCCTAAATCATATGTCTGTTTCATTCTTAACTCTCTGATTTTCACCACACACACACACACACACACACACACACACACACACACACACACACACACACACACACACACAGGGGCCCGTCCACCACGACTGTCTCTCCCATTCTGCTGAGAGCCAGATGGAGGCGGTCGGTCCCTCTGTCAGATTTAGAACCTCCACATAATTGCTGTCCCGGCCTGTATGTGTGAGAGCTGTGTGTGTGTGTATCTGTGTGTGTGTGTTTGTGACCTGTGTGTGCATGTATCTGTGTGTGTGTTTGTGAGCCATATGTGCGTGCATTTGTGTATCTCTGTGTGTGTGTGTGTGTGTGTGTGTGTGTGTGTGTGTGTGTGTGTGTGTGTGTGTGTGTGTGTGAGAGAGCCATGTGTGTGTTATTCTGTGTTTTTCCAAGGTCCTGCACGGCCATGGGGGGGAAGAGTCCCTCACGGACTGAACCGCAGTTCTGAATAGAAACACAAACACATGAGAACCCACTGGCAAAACAGAACCAGCTGGAACAGGCCATGAGAACCCACTGGCAGAACAGAACCAGCTGGAACAGGCCATGAGAACCCACTGGCAGAACAGAACCAGCTGGAACAGGCCATGAGAACCCACTGGCAGAACAGAACCAGCTGGAACAGGCCATGAGAACCCACTGGCAGAACAGAACCAGCTGGAACAGGCCATGAGAACCCACTGGCAGAACAGAACCAGCTGGAACAGGCCATGAGAACCCACTGGCAGAAAAGAACCAGCTGGAACAGGCCAACCATCAAACAATAATGGAACTGAAAACCCAAACTAAAGAAAGATGTGCCCACCCCCTACCCCACCCCGACGTGCCCACCCCCCTACCCCACCCCGACGTGCCCACCCTGTCGAGAGGATGGCGATGGTGTGGTGGCATGGGTGCCGCCATGCCTCAATCCAGACCCACAGTGTGTCTGAAATAGCACCCCGATCCCGATATAGTACACTACTTTTGACCAGAGGGCACATAGGGCCCTAATCAAAAAGTAGTGCACTATATAGTGAATAGGGTGCCATTTTAGATGCCGCCACAGACTATCCTGTCTTCAGGAAGCGCTGTCTGGTTGGCTGCAGCAGTGTTGTTCCTGGGTTAGCTGCTGTTAGGCTGTGAATCACCGACCTCATCTGGGGTGTGTTGGTCTCTGGGTCAGAGGAGACTTTGGTCTCTCTAGTCTTCTATGAACAGTGAACTGCTTGAAATGTAGTGACGGGAGATTTTGGTTTTCATTAAACGTTCAACAGAGGTTGAATGGAATACCTAGGATAGGATAAAGTCATCCTTCTCACCCCCCTTAAAAGATTTAGATGCACTATTGTAAAGTGGCTGTTCCACTGGATGTCATAAGGTGAATGCACCAATTTGTAAGTCGCTCTGGATAAGAGCGTCTGCTAAATGACTTAAATGTAAATGTAAATGTCAAGTGCATGTTATGAATGACAACTGTACGGTTCCAGGTTTGCATCTTAAATGGCACCATATTCCCTAAATAGCACCATATTCCCTAAATGGCATCCTATTCCCTAAATGGCATCCTATTCCCTAAATGGTACCCTATTCCCTAAAGAGCATCCTATTCCCTAAAGCACCCTATTCCCTAAATGGCACCCTATTCCTTATACAGACAGGGATGTATCAAAGCCTGAAACACACTGGTCTGGTATGAAGGCTTGGCGGGAAGGAAACTCACACTGACAGTATGTCCAGTCATCGTTCAATTCAAATAAATTCCCTCCTAATGAGGACATTGACTCACAAAATCTACAAAACCAACATTCCCCACATGCACAGTGAGTACCAGTCATTACTGAGTCACACCAGCTCAACAATAGAATGGAGTCATGTCAAATGCAGGTACGGACCATTGTAGATACACTCACCATCACTTCTATACACTGTAGGTACACAATCTGATCCTAGACCTGTGCCTACAGGAAACTACAACAATGTACACTCCCAGGGCCGTCTCTAGGACCTCCCAGGAAGTCAACCATACACCAGGAAGAGGATGTTAATTACTATAAGATAATTGGACATTATATGTGTCATGTTGATGGTACCTCAGTTATAATGTGTCATGTTGATGGTACCTCAGTTAAAATGTGTCATGTTGATGGTATCTCAGTTATAATGTGTCATGTTGATGGTACCTCAGTTATAATGTGTCTAGTCATGTTGATGGTAACTCAGTTATAATGTGTCATGTTGATGGTATCTCAGTTATAATGTGTCTAGAGTCATGTTGATGGTATCTCAGTTATAATGTGTCATGTTGATGGTATCTCAGTTATAATGTGTCTAGAGTCATGTTGATGGTATCTCAGTTATAATGTGTCTAGAGTCATGTTGATGGTAACTCAGTTATAATGTGTCTAGAGTCATGTTGATGGTATCTCAGTTATAATGTGTCATGTTGATGGTAACTCAGTTATAATGTGTCATGTTGATGGTAACTCAGTTATAATGTGTCTAGAGTCATGTTGATGGTAACTCAGTTATAATGTGTCTAGAGTCATGTTGATGGTAACTCAGTTATAATGTGTCTAGAGTCATGTTGATGGTAACTCAGTTATAATGTGTCTAGAGTCATGTTGATGGTATCTCAGTTATAATGTGTCATGTTGATGGTAACTCAGTTATAATGTGTCATGTTGATGGTAACTCAGTTATAATGTGTCATGTTGATGGTAACTCAGTTATAATGTGTCATGTTGATGGTACCTCAGTTATAATGTGTCATGTTGATGGTAACTCAGTTATAATGTGTCATGTTGATGGTAACTCAGTTATAATGTGTCTAGAGTCATGTTGATGGTAACTCAGTTATAATGTGTCATGTTGATGGTAACTCAGTTATAATGTGTCTCAGTTATAATGTGTCATGTTGATGGTAACTCAGTTATAATGTGTCTAGAGTCATGTTGATGGTATCTCAGTTATAATGTGTCTAGTCATGTTGATGGTATCTCAGTTATAATGTGTCATGTTGATGGTATCTCAGTTATAATGTGTCTAGAGTCATGTTGATGGTAACTCTCATGTTGATGGTAATTATAATGTGTCATCATGTTGATGGTATCTCAGTTATAATGTGTCATGTTGATGGTATCTCAGTTATAATGTCATGTTGATGGTAACTCAGTTATAATGTGTCATCATGTTGATGGTAACTCAGTTATAATGTGTCTAGAGTCATGTTGATGGTAACTCAGTTATAATGTGTCTAGAGTCATGTTGATGGTAACTCAGTTATAATGTGTCATGTTGATGGTATCTCAGTTATAATGTGTCTAGAGTCATGTTGATGGTATCTCAGTTATAATGTGTCATGTTGATGGTATCTCAGTTATAATGTGTCTAGAGTCATGTTGATGGTATCTCAGTTATAATGTGTCTAGAGTCATGTTGATGGTATCTCAGTTATAATGTGTCTAGAGTCATGTTGATGGTAACTCAGTTATAATGTGTCTAGAGTCATGTTGATGGTAACTCAGTTATAATGTGTCATGTTGATGTCATCAGTTGATGGTAGAGTCATGTTGATGGTATGTTATAATGTGTCTAGAGTCATGTTGATGGTATGGTAACTCAGTTATAATGTGTCTAGAGTCATGTTGATGGTAACTCAGTTATAATGTGTCTAGAGTCATGTTGATGGTATCTCAGTTATAATGTGTCTAGAGTCATGTTGATGGTAACTCAGTTATAATGTGTCTAGAGTCATGTTGATGGTACCTCAGTTATAATGTGTCTAGAGTCATGTTGATGGTAACTCATAATGTCTAGAGTCATGTTGATGGTAACTCAGTTATAATGTGTCTAGAGTCATGTTGATGGTAACTCAGTTATAATGTGTCTAGAGTCATGTTGATGGTAACTCAGTTATAATGTGTCTAGAGTCATGTTGATGGTATCTCAGTTATAATGTGTCTAGAGTCATGTTGATGTTGATGGTATCTCAGTTATAATGTGTCATGTTGATGTCATATAATGTTGATTGATGTATCTCAGTTATAATGTGTCATGTTGATGGTATCTCAGTTATAATGTGTCTAGAGTCATGTTGATGGTATCTCAGTTATAATGTTATAATGTGTTATAATGTGTCTAGAGTCATGTTGATGGTAACTCAGTTATAATGTGTCTAGAGTCATGTTGATGGTATCTCAGTTATAATGTGTCTAGAGTAATGTGTCTAGAGTCATGTTGATGGTAACTCAGTTATAATGTGTCTAGAGTCATGTTGATGGTAACTCAGTTATAATGTGTCTAGAGTCATGTTGATGGTAACTCAGTTATAATGTGTCTAGAGTCATGTTGATGGTATCTCAGTTATAATGTGTCTAGTCATGTTGATGGTATCTCAGTTATAATGTGTCTAGAGTCATGTTGATGGTATCTCAGTTATAATGTGTCATGTTGATGGTAACTCAGTTATAATGTGTCTAGAGTCATGTTGATGGTATCTCAGTTATAATGTGTCTAGAGTCATGTTGATGGTATCTCAGTTATAATGTGTCTAGTCATGTTGATGGTATCTCAGTTATAATGTGTCATGTTGATGGTATCTCAGTTATAATGTGTCTAGAGTCATGTTGATGGTAACTCAGTTATAATGTGTCTAGAGTCATGTTGATGGTATCTCAGTTATAATGTGTCATGTTGATGGTATCTCAGTTATAATGTGTCTAGAGTCATGTTGATGGTAACTCAGTTATAATGTGTCTAGAGTCATGTTGATGGTAACTCAGTTATAATGGTAAGAGTCATGTTGATGGTAACTCAGTTATATGGTATGTGTCAATGAGTCATGTTGATGGTATCTCAGTTATAATGTGTCTAGTCATGTTGATGGTAACTCAGTTATAATGTGTCATGTTGATGGTATCTCAGTTATAATGTGTCTAGAGTCATGTTGATGGTAACTCAGTTATAATGTGTCATGTTGATGGTAACTCAGTTATAATGTGTCATGTTGATGGTATCTCAGTTATAATGTGTCTAGAGTCATGTTGATGGTAACTCAGTTATAATGTGTCTAGAGTCATGTTGATGGTATCTCAGTTATAATGTGTCTAGTCATGTTGATAATGGTAGACTCAGTTATATATGTGTCATCATGTTGATGGTAACTCAGTTATAATGTGTCTAGAGTCATGTTGATGGTAACTCAGTTGATGGTAACTCAGTTATAATGTGTCTAGAGTCATGTTGATGGTAACTCAGTTATAATGTGTCTAGAGTCATGTTGATGGTAACTCATGTTGATGGTAACTCAGTTATAATGTGTCTAGAGTCATGTTGATGGTATCTCAGTTATAATGTGTCATGTTGATGGTAACTCAGTTATAATGTGTCTAGAGTCATGTTGATGGTAACTCAGTTATAATGTGTCATGTTGATGGTATCTCAGTTATAATGTGTCTAGAGTCATGTTGATGGTAACTCAGTTATAATGTGTCTAGAGTCATGTTGATGGTAACTCAGTTATAATGTGTCTAGATGTGTGTCTCAGTTATAATGTGTCATCATGTTGATGGTATCTCAGTTATAATGTGTCTAGAGTCATGTTGATGGTATCTCAGTTATAATGTGTCTAGAGTCATGTTGATGGTAACTCAGTTATAATGTGTCTAGTCATGTTGATGGTATCTCAGTTATAATGTGTCTAGAGTCATGTTGATGGTATCTCAGTTATAATGTGTCTAGAGTCATGTTGATGGTATCTCAGTTATAATGTGTCTAGAGTCATGTTGATGGTAACTCAGTTATAATGTGTCTAGAGTCATGTTGATGGTATCTCAGTTATAATGTGTCTAGAGTCATGTTGATGGTAACTCAGTTATAATGTGTCTAGAGTCATGTTGATGGTAACTCAGTTATAATGTGTCATGTTGATGGTATCTCAGTTATAATGTGTCATGTTGATGGTAACTCAGTTATAATGTGTCTAGAGTCATGTTGATGGTAACTCAGTTATAATGTGTCTAGAGTCATGTTGATGGTAACTCAGTTATAATGTGTCTAGAGTCATGTTGATGGTATCTCAGTTATAATGTGTCATGTTGATGGTATCTCAGTTATAATGTGTCTAGAGTCATGTTGATGGTAACTCAGTTATAATGTGTCTAGAGTCATGTTGATGGTATCTCAGTTATAATGTGTCTAGAGTCATGTTGATGGTAACTCAGTTATAATGTGTCTAGAGTCATGTTGATGGTAACTCAGTTATAATGTGTCATGTTGATGGTATCTCAGTTATAATGTGTCATGTTGATGGTAACTCAGTTATAATGTGTCTAGAGTCATGTTGATGGTAACTCAGTTATAATGTGAGTCATGTTGAGGTAACTCAGTCATGTTGATGGTAACTCAGTTATAATGTGTCATGTTGATCATGGATGGTATCTCAGTTATAATGTGTCATATCTCAGTTATAATGTTGATGGTATCTCAGTTATAATGTGTCTAGAGTCATGTTGATGGTATCTCAGTTATAATGTGTCTATGGTATCATGTTGATGGTATCTCAGTTATAATGTGTCATCATGTTGATGGTATCTCAGTTATAATGTGTCATCATGTTGATGGTATCTCAGTTATAATGTGTCATCATGTTGATGGTATCTCAGTTATAATGTGTCTAGAGTCATGTTGATGGTAACTCATGTTGTGGTATCTCAGTTATAATGTGTCATGTTGATGGTAACTCAGTTATAATGTGTCTAGAGTCATGTTGATGGTAACTCAGTTATAATGTGTCTAGAGTCATGTTGATGGTAACTCAGTTATAATGTGTCTAGAGTCATGTTGATGGTAACTCAGTTATAATGTGTGATGGTAACTCAGTCATGTTGATGGTAACTCAGTTATAATGTGTCATCATGTTGATGGTATCTCAGTTATAATGTGTCATCATGTTGATGGTAACTCAGTTATAATGGTATGGTATCTCAGTTATAATGTGTCATGTTGATGGTAACTCAGTTATAATGTGTCATGTTGATGGTAACTCAGTTATAATGTGTCTAGAGTCATGTTGATGGTAACTCAGTTATAATGTGTCTAGAGTCATGTTGATGGTATCTCAGTTATAATGTGTCATGTTGATGGTAACTCAGTTATAATGTGTCTAGAGTCATGTTGATGGTAACTCAGTTATAATGTGTCTAGTCATGTTGATGGTATCTCAGTTATAATGTTCATGTTGATGGTAGTTATAATGTGTCTAGAGTCATGTTGATGGTAACTCAGTTATAATGTTTCTAGTCATGTTGATGGTATCTCAGTTATAATGTGTCTAGAGTCATGTTGATGGTATCTCAGTTATAATGTGTCTAGAGTCATGTTGATGGTATCTCAGTTATAATGTGTCTAGAGTCATGTTGATGGTAACTCAGTTATAATGTGTCATGTTGATGGTATCTCAGTTATAATGTGTCTAGAGTCATGTTGATGGTATCTCAGTTATAATGTGTCATGTTGATGGTATCTCAGTTATAATGTGTCTAGAGTCATGTTGATGGTAACTCAGTTATAATGTGTCATGTTGATGGTATCTCAGTTATAATGTGTCATGTTGATGGTAACTCAGTTATAATGTGTCATGTTGATGGTATCTCAGCGTGTCTAGAGTCATTATAATGTGTCTAGAGTCATGTTGATGGTATCTCAGTTATAATGTGTCTAGAGTCATGTTGATGGTATCTCAGTTATAATGTGTCTATCATGTTGATGGTATCTCAGTTATAATGTGTCTAGAGTCATGTTGATGGTATCTCAGTTATAATGTGTCAAGAGTCATGTTGATGGTAACTCAGTTATAATGTGTCATGTTGATGGTATCTCAGTTATAATGTGTCTGTAACAATACAGAGGCGGATGCAAGATGCAAGCAACGATGGTTTAATGAATACAGGTTACAGCAGCAACAGGACAGACAGACTGTACTCAGACGGAATCCGACCCAGGGACTAGGGCGCATCCTCCTATGTGAGCGTGCTGAGAAACCCAGGGGAGAGTGTCCGGATGGGTAGGAAGGAGCACAGCAGATAATCCACACAAGGGCGGCGAGAGATGAGTACGGACACACGACACAACCTCAGGGAAGTAACAACGATCTGACAACAAGAAACACTGGTTACAGAACATATAAAGGGAAGATAAGTGATTCCAGCTGGCGCAGACAATCAGGCCGAGATTGGGAACCACGCCCACACAAACACGGGAGAGAGAGAGAGAGAGAGAGAGAAAAGGAAGCAGTGGATTCATGAACCGTGACAATACCCCCCCCCCTAGGAACGCCTCTTGGCGTTCCCAGGCAAATTTACCTGTCGATTGAAATCATCGATAAGGGAGTGATCCAGAATGTCCCTAGCAGGTACCCAACTTCTCTCCTCCGGGCCGTAACCCTCCCAGTCCACCAGGTACTGGAATCCGCGTCCCCTCCTTCTAGAGTCCAAAATACGATTGACAGAAAAGGTGGGTTCCCCATCAACAAGTCGTGGCGGCGGGGAACCGGGACCGGTGGGTTAATGCGTGCCTGAAACACAGGTTTTATTTTAGACACATGAAAGGTAGGATGAATTCTCCTATACGCCGGAGGAAGCTGGAGCCGGACCGCCACCGGACTAATGATCCTGGTGACTTTGAACGGGCCGATAAATTTGGGGGCAAGCTTGTTCGAAACGGATCGGAGTGGAATGTTCTTAGTAGAAAGCCACACTCTTTGGCCAACGACGTATACCGGAGGCTTCGACCGGTGGCGATCGGCCTTAGTCTTGGTGCGCGCCCCACCCGGAGAAGAGTCTCACGGGCTCTGCTCCATGCGTGACGGCACCTCTGGATGAAAGCGTGAGCGGAGGAACAGACACCTCGGACTCCGTACTGGGAAAGATAGGTGGCTGGTAACCTAAACTACACTCAAACGGAAAGAGACCCGTGGCTGCCACTGGCAACGAATTGTGAGCGTACTCAACCATAGAGAGTTGTTGACTCCAGGAAGAGGGATTCTTAGAAACCAAACATCGCAACACTCTCTCCAAATCTTGGTTGGCCCTCTCCGCTTGACCGTTGCTCTGGGGATGAAACCCTGAAGACAGGCTGACACTCGCTCCCAGTAACCTACAAAACTCTTGCCAAAACTTGGACACAAATTGGGGCCCCCTGTCAGAAACTACGTCCATCGGCAGACCATGTAAGCGAAAGACGTGATCCACGACAGTTACCGCTGTCTCCTTGGCAGATGGTAATTTAGGCAAGGGAATAAAATGAGCCGCCTTCGAGAACCGGTCCACCACGGTCAAAACAACCGTCTTGCCCTGGGAGGGCGGGAGGGCGGTAACAAAATCTAGCGCGATGTGGGACCAGGGTCTCGAAGGGACCGACAGCGGTTGGAGTAACCCATCTGGGGGTCGATTAGAAGTCTTCCCAGTGGCACAAACCGAGCAAGCCAAGACAAAACTGTGAATGTCACGAGCCATCAGTGGCCACCAAAAGCGTTGCTTAACCAAAAGCTAGTGCGACTGACTCCTGGATGACACGCTACGTTGGAGCAATGCCCCCACCGAATAACATCGGACCGACACCCTCCGGCACAAACAACCGATTAGGCGGGCAACCGGGCGGAGGCGTTACCCCTTCTAAGGCCGTTTTGACCCTCGATTCAACCTCCCATGTGAGTGTGGAGACCACTAGGGTCCCGGGTAGGATGCACTCGGGAGTGGATGGGCGTTCGGAATGGTCAAAAATGCGAGAAAGGGAATCGGGTTTGACATTCTTGGAACCCGGGCGATACGAGAGAGAGAAGTCAAAACGTCCGAAAAGAGTGCCCACCGCGCCTGCCTGGAGTTGAGTCGCTTGGCGGTTCTGATATATTCCAAATTTTTGTGATCGGTCCAAACTATAAAAGGTACCCCGAACCCTCTAACCAATGGCGCCACTCCTCCAGTGCTAACTTCACTGCCAACAACTCTCTGTTGCCAATGTCGTAGTTGCGTTCCGCAGGTGATAACCGATGGGAAAGGAACGCGCAAGGGTGCATCTTGTCGTCAGAAGAGGAACGTTGGGAAAGTACCGCACCTACCCCCACCTCTGAAGCGTCCACCTCCACCACGAACTGACGCAAGGGATCGGGAGCTATGAGGATGGGAGCCGAAACAAAGCGGCTCTTGAGTTTGACGAATGCAGCCTCGGCTGTATCGGACCACCTGAACGTCACTCTGGGGGAGGTTAAGGCGGTAAGAGGAGCGACTATCTGGCTAAAGTTGCGAACGAAACGCCGGTAGAAATTGGCGAATCCCAGAAACCTCTGTAGGGCCTTACGGGAATCTGGGCTTGGCCAATCCACCACAGCCTTAACCTTGTCAGGATCCATGCGAATACCTTCAGTCGAGACGATGTAACCTAGGAATGGAACGGATTGTGCATGAAAAATGCATTTCTCCGCCTTGACAAAAAGTCCATTCTCCAACAACCTCTGAAGCACTCGTCTGACGTGCTGAACGTGTTCCTGGAGAGAAGAAGAAAAATCAGTATGTCATCCAGGTAAACATATATGAACTGATCAATCATATCTCTCAGCACGTCATTTACGAGTGCCTGGAAAACCGCTGGGGAGTTGGATAGCCCAAAAGGCATGACCAAATATTCGAAGTGCCCTCTGGGGTGTTAACGCGGTCTTCCATTCGTCCCCCCTTATGCGAACCAAATGATATGC
>NC_088403.1:11916867-11934866 GCF_034236695.1 Oncorhynchus nerka
GATCTGGTGACAGATGACAGGGGAATATGGTGACAGACGACAGGGGAATATGGTGACAGACGACAGGGGAATATGGTGACAGACGACAGGGGAATATGGTGACAGACGACAGGGGAATATGGTGACAGACGGCAGGGGAACATGGAGAAACGGCAGATCTGGTGACAGACGACAGGGGAATATGGTGACAGACGACAGCTCTGGTGACAGACGACAGGGGAATATGGTGACAGACGACAGGGGAATATGGTGAAACGTTAGATCTGGTGACAGACGGGAATATGGTGACAGGCGGCAGGGGAATATGGTGACAGACGACAGGGGAATATGGTGACAGACGGCAGGGGAATATGGTGACAGACGGCAGGGGAATATGGTGAAACGTCAGATCTGGTGACAGACGACAGGGGAATATGGTGACAGACGGCAGGGGAATATGGTGACAGACGACAGGGGAATATGGTGACAGACGGCAGGGGAATATGGTGAAAGCGTCAGATCGCGGTGACAAGCTGACAAGGGAATATGGTGACGAAACGGCAGGAATATAGTGAAAGCGTCAAGTCTAGTGACAAACGACAGAGAATATGGTGACAGAGCGGCAGGGAATATAGTGACAGATGACAGGGGAATATGGTGACAGGCGACAGAATATGGTGACGAGCGACAGAATATGGTGACAAGCGACAAGGAATATAGTGACAAACGGCAGGAATATAGTACGAAGCAGGCGGCAGAGAATATGGTGACGAAGCGTCAGATCTGGTGACAGATCTGGTGACAGGAATATGGTGACAATACGGCAGGAATATAGTGACAAACGACAGGGAATATGGTGCGACAGGGAATATGGTGACAGACGACAGGGAATATAATGACAGACGGCAGGGAATATGGTGACAGACAGCAGGGAATATGGTGAAAACGTCAGATATGGTGACAGACAGCAGGGAATATGGTGACAGACGGCAGGGAATATGGTGAGGCGTCCAGCAAGTTGAGCTGCGTTCGTCACTGAAGCTCCTGCCGAAAGAGCCCCAACAAATCACCCCTCTTTCAGAGTCCCGGAGATCTCTTCTTCTATCCACGGTAGTCATAATAACAGAGCGACTGGGCAGCCGACGGCACTTTTAAACATGACCTAAGCACCATAGGATGTTAATTCCACCTGTATGAAACATTGCTTTCAATATGGCTCTGCATCCCTCATTTACTCAAGTGTTTCCTTTATTTTGGCAGTTACCAGTAGACTTGTATACATGGTAGCGACTAGTCCGAGCCTGTGGTTATTTTGGTACGCGTGTTGCTCACGCGTGATGCGTGTGCGTATATGGCAGGATGGTGTAGCTAGGAGCACGGCTGTCAGAACAGGGGAGCCTGCTACAGTGACTTCTTGCTGGTTCAGGAGAGCTGCTCTTCACTATAGCTAACACACGCCTCTGGAGCACGTTCACCACCATATGACAGGATACACACACACACAGACAGAGAGAGCGCGAGAGACACAGAGAGAGAGCGAGAGACACAGAGAGAGAGCGAGAGAGACAGAGAGCGAGAGAGAGAAACAGAGAGAGCGAGAGACAGAGAGAGAGAGAGAGAAACAGAGAGAGCGAGACACAGAGAGAGAGAGAGAGACACAGAGAGAGAGCGAGAGACACAGAGAGAGAGAGAGAGACACAGAGAGAGACAGAGAGAGCGAGAGAGAGAGAGAGAAACAGAGAGAGAGACAGAGAGAGAGAGAGCGAGAGACAGAGAGAGAGAGCAAGTATGCAGGGTAGAGAAGGAGAGGGGGGGGAGCAGGAGAAAACAGAGTGAGCGAGGCAGTGTATTATACTGTGATGCTGTTAATCCACAGAGCTCTAGCTTCCCCCTCTCTCCACTCTACCATTTACAAGTAGGACCTTGAGCCAGACCAGTTATTCAAACCATGATCCGTGTGTGAGACAGAGGTCAGATGTGTCTAAACAGACAGTCAGGGTTTATCAAAACGACAGCTTTAGGTGGTGGGTGGCAACGGCCGGTGCTGCTGAATTTTAGAGGCCCTTATCTTGATGATATAGATTCGTTTATGGTTTTAATGCATACCTTAATTTCTCACCAATTCTATACATGTCTCCATGACAACTGCTTTGTTTGTTTTTGCTCAGACAGAAAATCAATACTGATAAATTCATAGTTTTAAATGTTCTCTTCTCCCTGACGGTCTAGCTTTTATTTTGGCAATGTTCGTTCTCAAAGATTATATAATAAAAAACATTAAAGGGTGCATTATAATTTCTTCATACTTTGTGACGGGTTTCAGTTTTAGAATTTACACTGAAAAGCGTTTTTTCCATCTCAAAAACAGATTGTGGGACTTCAGGCGGCTCGGCCAAGGATTTCAATGACAGGAAACACCCTGCCAGTACGTACACACACAGAGAGCATGTGCCTCACAGCTGGAGAGGACATACAACCAGCCCCTAAAGTGTATAATCCACTAAATGTTATGAAACAAACAGTACAAATAGTGTAAAACAGAGACAAACAGAAACAGAATGAGAGAGAGAGAGGGTTTAATGTGACTCATAGTAGACTGGGAGAGAGAGAGGGTTTAATGTGACTCATAGTAGACTGGGAGAGAGAGAGGGTTTAATGTGACTCATAGTAGACTGGGAGAGAGAGGGTTTAATGTGACTCATAGTAGACTGGGAGAGAGAGGGTTTAATGTGACTCATAGTAGACTGGGAGAGAGAGGGGTTTAATGTGACTCATAGTAGACTGGGAGACTGGGAGAGAGAGGGTTTAATGTGACTCATAGTAGACTGGGAGAGAGAGGGTTTAATGTGACTCATAGTAGACTGGGTAGAGAGGGTTTAATGTGACTCATAGTAGACTGGGAGAGAGAAGGTTTAATGTGACTCATAGTAGACTGGGAGAGAGAGGGTTTAATGTGACTCATAGTAGACTGGGAGAGAGGGTTTAATGTGACTCATAGTAGACTGGGAGAGAGAGAGGGTTTAATGTGACTCATAGTAGACTGGGAGAGAGAGGGTTTAATGTGACTCATAGTAGACTGGGAGAGAGAGGGTTTAATGTGACTCATAGTAGACTGGGAGAGAGAGGGTTTAATGTGACTCATAGTAGACTGGGAGAGAGAGGGTTTAATGTGACTCATAGTAGACTGGGAGAGCTCAGCAGTAGCTACACCACGGCTCAGTATCTCTACAGTCTGGAGAGGCTGCTAGCTCCTCACTAACAGGCCGCTGATGACCTAATCTAGGACAAGCTGACGCTCAGACTAGGTATTACAGAGACTGAGCTTGCTGTGCATACAAACAAACCTCCAGTGTCACAGTGCATCGTCTAGTTATCCAGGCCAATCTGCCTGCACCCAAAACACCACTTATAAACACAGAGACCGATAGTCGACTGGAAAAGCCTGCAGGAAGTGGAGGAATATGATAGATTCATTTTGTTTGCACACAAAGCAAGCAAGTGCTAAATATTTGCTCAAGGAGTACAGTTTTGTTCAAACATAATTCATTCCTGAGGAGAGGCACATGACATTGAGAACAGTTTCCCCCTGCACAGCATCTACACAGCCTCAGTTTCCCTCTGCACAGCATCTACACAGCATCAGTTTCCCTCTGCACAGCATCTACACAGCATCAGTTTCCCTCTGCACAGCATCTACACAGCATCAGTTTCCCCCTGCACAGCATCCACACAGCATCAGTTTCCCCCTGCACAGCATCCGCACAGCATCAGTTTCCCCCTGCACAGCATCCGCACAGCATCAGTTTCCCCCTGCACAGCATCCCGCATCAGTTTCCCCTCAGCATTTCCCCTGCACAGCATCCGCACAGCATCAGTTTCCCCCTGCACAGCATCCGCACAGCATCAGTTTCCCCCTGCACAGCATCTGCACAGCATCAGTTTCCCCCTGCACAGCATCCGCACAGCATCAGTTTCCCCCTGCACAGCATCTGCACAGCATCCGTTTCCCCCTGCACAGCTGAAGCAGCATTTGACAGAGCACCAAACAATGCCACTGAAATAGTTCCAAAATGGCAGAAATTGATCAACACCCTAAAGCCACATGAATGGAACTGACAGTGTGTGTGTGTTCCAAAATCCACAGTAAAATGTCAAATCAGTGGTGGGGGTGAAGAAGAGGAAGTCAATTAGCTGGGTTGTCACAGCCTGGGCTTGACTGCTGAACGCAAACAGTGTCCCTAGATGATTACCAGACTGACACCGTCAGTCTGTCTAGTGGTCTCTGGGTAATATAGGCCCTTAAAACACAGACACACATCCTCAAAGCTCAGTGTGACTACTACACTAAAGCAGCCATGTTTTTCCTGTTGATTTCCAATTGTTGTTTTTCCTTTGAATCCTACTTCTCTTTCTCCGCCATGACACAGCGCATCGCCTCTGTTGAGTAATACGCTGATCCTCAACACACGGGGCTCTCAGTGGTGCGTACTGAGACCCCTCCTGTACTCCCTGTTCACCCACTACTCCAACACCATGACACAACGCTGATCCTCAACACACGGGGCTCTCAGTGGTGCGTACTGAGACCCCTCCTGTACCCCTGTTCACCCACTACTCCAACACCATGACACAACGCTGATCCTCAACCCACGGGGCTCTCAGTGGTGCGTACTGAGACCCCTCCTGTACTCCCTGTTCACCCACTACTCCAACACCATGACACAACGCTGATCCTCAACACACGGGGCTCTCAGTGGTGCGTACTGAGACCCCTCCTGTACTCCCTGTTCACCCACTACTCCAACACCATGACACAACGCTGATCCTCAACACACGGGGCTCTCAGTGGTGCGTACTGAGACCCCTCCTGTACTCCCTGTTCACCCACGACTCCAACACCATGACACAACGCTGATCCTCAACACACGGGGCTCTCAGTGGTGCGTACTGAGACCCCTCCTGTACTCCCTGTTCACCCTACTCCAACACCATGACACAACGCTGATCCTCAACACACGGGGCTCTCAGTGGTGCGAGACCCCTCCTGTGACTCCCCTCCTGTACTCCCCATGGTGACACACGCTGATCCTCACGCCCCCACACGGGGCTCTCAGTGGTGACGAGGTTGAGACCCCTCCTGAGATTTGAAAGCACGCCCCCATTCTCATCGAAGGGAGTGGGTGGGTCGAGCACGCCCCATTCTCACGAGACGAGCACGCCCCCATTCTCATCGAAGGGAGTGGAGCGGGTCGAGAAGAGCACGCCCCCATTCTCATCGATGGGAGTGGGTCGAGACGAGCACGCCCCCATTCTCATCGAAGGGAGTGGAGCGGGTCGAGAAGAGCACGCCCCCATTCTCATCGAAGGGAGTGGAGCGGGTCGAGGCAGCACGCCCCATTCTCTCGAAGGGAGTGGAGTGGGTCGAGACATTAAGAGCACGCCCCCATTCTCATCGATGGGAGTGGGGAGCACGGGCCCCATTCTCATCGATGGGAGTGGGTCGAGACGAGCACGCCCCCATTCTCATCGACCGGAGTGGGTCGAGGACGAGCAGGCCCCCCATTTTCATCGACGGGAGTGGAGTGGGTCGAGACGAGCAGGCCCCCATTCTCATCGACGGGAGTGGGTCGAGAACTTCAGTTTCTTCTGTGTCCACATCACTAAGGAATTATCATGGTCCTCACACACCAACCCAGTCGTGAAGAAGGCACGACAACAGAGGCTGAAAAGATTTGGCACGGGTACTCAGATCCTCAACAACTTCTACAGCTGCACCACAGAGAGCATCTTGGCTGGCTGGATCACCGCCTGGTATGGCAACAGCTTGGCAATTCAAACAAGGCTCTACAGAGGGTAGTGCTCTACAGAGGGTAGTGCTCTACAGAGGGTAGTGCTCTACAGGCTCTACAGAGGGTAATGCATACAGCCCAGAGAGGCCAAGGCTCCCTGTCATCCAGGACGTCTATACCAGGCGGTAATGCAGACAGCCCAGTACATCACTGAGGCCGAGCTCCCTGTCATCCAGGACGTCTATACCAGGCGGATGAGACAGCGCCGGGTGGAGTGAGTCCCGGATGAGACGGCGCCGGGTGGAGTGAGTCCCGGATGAGAGGGCGCCGGGTGGAGTGAGTCCCGGATGAGAGGGCGCCGGGTGGAGTGAGTCCCGGATGAGAGGGCGCCGGGTGGAGTGAGTCCCGGATGAGAGGGCGCCGGGTGGAGTGAGTCCCGGATGAGTAACGGGTGATTTCGGATGAGAGGCGCCGGGTAACCACCCACATAACATATAAACAACACATCCATATATCCACTACATAACATATAACATAACATATATAACACACTACACAACATACTAACCACACACAACATATAAACCACACTACATAACATATATAACCACACTACTAACATATCTAACCACACTACACAACATATATAAACACACTACACAACATATAACCATAACATAACATATATAAACACACAACATATATAACCACACTACATAAACTAACCACACTACACAACATATAAACACACACACATATATAACCACACTACACAACATATATAACCACACTACATAACATATATAACCACACTACATAACATATATAACCACACTACATAACATATATAACCACACTACATAACATATATAACCACACTACATAACATATATAACCACACTACATAACATATATAACCACACTACACAACATATAAGTGACTGTACTGAAGACTCTAGGTGGTATTAGCAGAGGCTCACTCCTAGGTCTCCCTCCTGCTAGGACTGATCAGCACCACACAGGAAGGGCAGCCTGCTCCGTTTCCTGTCCCCAGTCAGAGGGACAGACACAGGCCTGAGACTCCCAGCTCAGCCTCAGAGACCAGGCTCAGTCACACTGCAGTGCAATAGTAGTAGTAGTCACCACACTATGAAAATGAATACTCACTATCCTACACATTCTGCCGTGGTTTCTGCTGTCTGAGTGACTCAAACATCACAACGCCACAGAGGGCACCATGCCATGACAAACACACTCCTGAAAGCACCATTTTTTTAAATTGGAGATTCTCCCTGACTGTCTAGCTTTTATTTTGGTGATTGTTAGTTCACAAATATGATCTTATTTAAAAATATATATATATCCATTATATTTTCTACATACATTATCTTTTTTTTAAACTTTTGAACATTCTGTAGGTGGCCCGGAAAAAAACACTTCAGCGACTCGCCCAACTATTTTCTATGTGTGTGTGTGTGTGTCTGTGTCTGTGTCTGTGTGTTTGTCTGTGTGTGTGTGTGTACACAAGGGGCAAAAGAGAGGGAAATCTGAGTCTGTGTTGCCTTGCTGCGATAGTCAAGCTCCTCAGTCCTCAGCTGGGGTGTAGAGCCATGACCTTTACAGCAGACTGGTGTTGTGCTGAAAGACTCTGCCTGACACACAGTCAGTGTAGTGGTCATATTGATAGAGGGGGCTGGAGTACAGCATTAAGAGCAGCCAGACACACACACAGTCAGTGTAGTGGTCATATTGATAGAGGGGGCTGGAGTACAGCATTAAGAGTAGTCAGACACAAACACACAGTCAGTGTAGTGGTCATATTGATAGAGGGGGCTGGAGTACAGCATTAAGAGCAGCCAGACACACACACAGTCAGTGTAGTGGTCATATTGATAGAGGGGGCTGGAGTACAGCATTAAGAGTAGTCAGACACAAACACACAGTCAGTGTAGTGGTCATATTGATAGAGGGGGCTGGAGTACAGCATTAAGAGCAGTCAGACACACACACAGTCAGTGTAGTGGTCATATTGATAGAGGGGGCTGGGGTACAGCATTAAGAGCAGCCAGACACACACACAGTCAGTGTAGTGGTCATATTGATAGAGGGGGCTGGAGTACAGCATTAAGAGCAGTCAGACACACACACAGTCAGTGTAGTGGTCATATTGATAGAGGGGGCTGGAGTACAGCATTAAGAGCAGTCAGACACAAACAGAAAGAGGGGTCAGGGCCACTGTACTAAGCAGACCACCAGTCATAGTGTTAGGACTGTGCACAAGTCTGTCCAATGGTGCAAATGATTGAGCACAGCCAACAATATGCTGGCTACCTCTTTCAGCATGTCAACCAGAGTAATACACAGTGCCCTCTGCTAACACACACACCAGAAATTCATTTGTTGACTTTTGAATGTGCATACACTGTTGGGTGTGTGTACATATTGGTACACTGGTATGGCTGAAGGACAGACAGGTATAAATAGCAGCAGAGTAAACTGATACAGACCTCTGCTCTGTCAGCCTCACGTCACATTAACACAACACCCTCTGACTGGCTGGGATGCTTCCCTCTGACTCCACCACTGACTGACTGGCTGGGAGGCTTCCCTCTGACTCCACCACCGGCTGGCTGGGAGGCTTCCCTCTGACTCCACCACCGGCTGGCTGGGAGGCTTCCCTCTGACTCCACCACCGGCTGGCTGGGAGGCTTCCCTCTGACTCCACCACCGGCTGGCTGGGAGGCTTCCCTCTGACTCCACCACCGGCTGGCTGCCTGACTGACTAGCTGTCTGGACATTGAGCGATCGTTTTACAGACAATGGGAAGCCACTCTAACAGTCTAAATAAATAAAACTCTGGCTGCCCGGCACGCTGCCCGACTCGCTGGATCATGTCATGGGCATTGTGGAAGGTCAGGAAAATGGCAGCAGGGTCTTGGCAGTTGATTCCCACAACACCAGTCATTACAGCCTATTTAAAAGCAGGTTGAGGAGAGGGCACGCTGCTAGTTAAAAGACAGATGCAGCTACCACTGATAATATAGCACAATTATTACATCATTATTGCTATTACACAACTATGAATAATTTGGCAGCACTTAGGCCAGTCTCTGTCACAGATATATAGGACAACATCAGATATGAATAGCTTAGGCTGGCTCACAGTGGGCCAAATGTGGTCAAAACATACGTTGATTCACATGGAGAGAGAGGGGGATACCGAGAGAGAGAGAGAGGGGGATACCGAGAGAGAGAGAGAGGGGGATACCGAGAGAGAGAGAGAGGGATACCGTGAGAGAGAGAGAGGGAGTGAAGAGGAGAGAGAGAGAGGGAGACCGTGAGAGAGAGAGGGAGACCGTGAGAGAGAGAGAGGGAGACCGTGAGAGAGAAGAGGATACCGTGAGAGAGAGAGGGGATACCGAGAGAGAGGGGATACCGAGAGAGAGAGGGGGATACCGAGAGAGAGAGGGGGATACCGAGAGAGAGAGGGGATACCGAGAGAGAGAGGGGATACAGAGGGCCGAGAGAGATACAGAGAGAGGGGATACAGTGAGAGAGAGGGGGACCGTGACAGAGAGAGAGGGACCGTGAGAGAGAGAGGAGACCGTGAGAGAGAGAGGGAGACCGTGAGAGAGAGAGGGAGACCGTGAGAGAGAGAGGGAGACCGTGAGAGAGAGAGGGGAGACCGTGAGAGAGAGAGAGGGAGACCGTGAGAGGAGACCGTGAGAGAGGGAGACCGTGAGAGAGGGGAGACCGAGAGAGAGGGAGACCGTGAGAGAGAGGGGGAGACGTGAGAGAGGGGGAGACCGTGAGAGAGGGGAGACCGTGAGAGAGAGGGGGAGACCGTGAGAGAGGGGGAGACCGTGAGAGAGAGGGGAGACCGTGAGAGAGAGGGGAGACAGGTGAGAGAGGAGACCGTGAGAGAGAGGGGAGCCGTGAGAGAGAGCCCTGGAGAGAGCCGTGAGACTCTGAGCCGTGGTTACAGACCGTGAGAGAGGGGAGGCCGTGAGAGAGGGGGAGACCGTGAGAGGGGAGACCGTGAGAGAGAGGGGGGAGACCGAGGAGAGAGGGGGAGAGAGGGGATACCGAGAGAGAGGAGACCGAGAGAGAGAGGGGGATACCGAGAGAGAGGGAGACCGAGAGAGAGCCCTGAGATAGAAGGGGAGTTGTAAGATAGCCATCTGGCCCAGCTAAACTCTGAATTGGAGAACTGGAGTCTGTTTGTGTGACTGAACCATCTAAGGACAGCCTACTCTGGGCCCTCCCTCCCAAATAGCACCCTTCCAAGGACATACTTCTGGGCCCTGGTTAGAAGCCTAGCCCAAAGGGAATACTCTAGGGATCATCCAACTCTCTGCCTGAGCCAGAACCATCGGGTCTGCAGCTGTTCCAGTTAAAGGCTTTAGTCATGAGGTAAAGTAAACCCTGTCCCTAACCAGTTGCCACTCTGATGCCCTGGAGGCACCCTGCCTGGGCCCAGTATAGGAGGACATACTCTGAATGTTAGCTAGCTCTCTATACTGGCTCTGGTCAACAGTAGTACACTAAACAGGGTGAATGGTCTACAGTAGTACACTACTCAGGGTGAATAGTCAGCCCAGCCAAAGGAAATACTCTGGGTCCAAGGTAACAGCTGGTACACTAGACAGTTTGAATGGTCACAGTAGATGAGGGACCAGGGTAAAATGGTCTAACCAGTTTCCAGTTCTGATGCACTAAACACCCTGCCTGGACAACAGTAAGGAGGAAACCCTGAATGTAGCTACTCTCTATACTGAGCTCTGGTCAACAGTAGTACACTAGACAGGGTGAATGGTCAACAGTAGACAGGGACCAGGGTGAATGGTCAACAGTAGTACACTAGACAGGGTGAATGGTCAACAGTGGTACACTAAACAGGGTGAATGGTCAACAGTGGTACACTAAACAGGGTGAATGGTCAACAGTGGTACACTAAACAGGGTGAATGGTCAACAGTGGTACACTAAACAGGGTGAATGGTCAACAGTAGACAGGGACCAGGGTGAATGGTCAACAGTGGTACACTAAACAGGGTGAATGGTCAACAGTGGTACACTAAACAGGGTGAATGGTCAACAGTGGTACACTAAACAGGGTGAATGGTCAACAGTGGTACACTAGACAGGGTGAATGGTCAACAGTAGACAGGGACCAGGGTGAATGGTCAACAGTGGTACACTAAACAGGGACCATTTGAAACAACCATGTCACATCATTATCAACATACCTTTCTGAAGGAGCTTCACCTCTCCGTTCTCCCTCTTGATCTCATTCATCACTTTGTGTTTCTTCTTCTTCTTCGTCTTGTCCTTACTGCTGTGGTCTGAAAGAGAGTGGGAGACAGAGAGAAGTTAGGGTGAGGCCTTGAGGGTCCTTTCAGGAGAGGGGCAGGTTATGGTACAGTAGAAAGACTCACTCTCCACAGTAATTCAGCCTGCATCCTAAATGAGAATGGCACCCTATTCCCTAATGGCCCCGGTCTAGAGTAATGCAGAAATGGCACCCTATCCCCTACATATGAACCCATTCTAATGGCCTGGAACCCTATTCCTAATGGCCATGGTCTAGAATAATGCAGAAAATGTCATGGAACCCTATTCCCTAAAGGCCCTGGTCTAGAATAATGCAGAAATGGCACCCTATTCCCTAAAGGCCCTGGTCTAGAATAATGCAGAAATGGCACCCTATTCCCCAATGGCCCTGGTCAAGAGTAATGCAGAAATGGAACCCTATTCCCTACATATGGAACCCTATTCCCTAATGGCCCCGGTCTAGAATAATGCAGAAATGGCACCCTATTCCCTGCAGAAATGGCACCCTATTCCCCTGGAACCTATTCAAGAGAATAATGCAGAAATGGCACCCTATTCCCTACATATGGAACCCTATTCCCTAATGGCCCTGGTCAAGAGTAATGCAGGGAGTCATTTGGGACGCAGACCGACTCTGTAATTGACTGATTCCCAACTGCTTTCCAGTCTGAAGGAAGACAGGATCTCACAAAGACAGACTTTTTTTTACAAGACAGGCCATCGCTGACATTTGAGGAAAGCAATTTAAGGACGTCGCTGAAATGCGATCTCTTCAGATTTTCAGCTGTTAAAAACACACAGGACAACGTAATTAGTGGTATCACTGATGACTACTTGATCGGTAGCTAGCATGATTATACAGCTCGGCATTATGGGACAGTTTCACAAACGGCAGGTCGAAAAGTATTAATGCCAATTTACAGGAACTGCAGTAAAAAGGTCAAACTGCAATGAACATGATCAAAATAGTATTACATGAAACTGATAATAATCTAGGCCATTTATGAACACGTCGTAGGTGAGAAGCTCAGTGAAGAAAAGGGCCCCAAACAGCAAGGTCAAATCCAATTAAAAAGATAAAAGGCAGAAACAGTAGTAACCCTTCACAGGAAGTCAGTAATTACACCGGTCATCATCATATCTACAGGGGAACACTCAGAGGAACTGAAGAGACAAGTTACGAGGGAACTATACATGCTTCCCCAAGACAGCAGCAAGTCTGGAACCAACAGGACCCTGAACAGCTTCTTCCCCCGAGCCATAAGACTGATAAATACTTCAATAGTTCACCAAACAGCTCCCCAGGACTATGTACATTGAGGCTTTTTTGCATCACATACGCTTCTGCCGAGTCAAATCAAATGTTATTCGTTGCATGCGCTGAATACAACAGGTGTAGTAGACCTTACAGTGAACTGCTGAATACAACAGGTGTAGTAGACCTTACAGTGAACTGCTGAATACAGCAGGTGTAGTAGACCTACAGTGAAATGCTGAATACAACAGGTGTAGTAGACTTACAGTGTAAAATTACAGGTGTGAACTGCTGAATGCTGAATACAACAGGTGTAGTAGACCTCACAGTGAAATGCTGAATACAACAGTAGTAGTATGTAGACCTCACAGTGAAATGCTGAATACAACAGGTGTAGGTAGACCTTACAGTGAATGCTGAATACAACAGGTGTAGTAGACCTTACAGTGAACTGCTGAATACAACAGGTGTAGTAGACCTCACAGTGAAATGCTGAATACAACAGGTGTAGTAGACCTCAGGAGTGAAATGCTGAATACAACAGGTGTAGTAGACCTCACAATGAACTGCTGAATACAACAGGTGTAGTAGACCTCACAGTGAAATGCTGATACAACAGGTGTAGGTAGACCTCACAGTGAAATGGCTGAATACAACAGGTGTAGTAGACCTCACAGTGAAATGCTGAATACAACAGGTGTAGTAGTAGACCTCAACAGGTGTAGTAGACTCCACAGTAAAATGCTGAATACAACAGGTGTAGTAGACCTTACAGTGAAATGCTGAATACAACAGGTGTAGTAGACCTCACAGTCAAATGCTGAATACAACAGGTGTAGGTAGACCTTACAGTGAAATGCTGAATACAACAGGTGTAGTAGACCTCACAGTGAAATGCTGAATACAACAGGTGTAGTAGACCTCAGTGAAATGCTGAATACAACAGGTGTAGTAGACCTCACAGTGAAATGCTGGATACAACAGGTGTAGGTAGACTCATAGTGAAATGCTGGATACAACAGGTGTAGTAGACCTCACAGTGAAATGCTGAATACAACAGGTGTAGTAGACCTTACAGTGAAATGCTGAATACAACAGGTAGACCTTACAGTGAAATGCTGAATACAACAGGTGTAGTAGACATTACAGTGAAATGCTGAATACAACAGGTGTAGTAGACCTTACAGTGAAATGCTGAATACAACAGGTGTAGTAGACATTACAGTGAAATGCTGAATACAACAGGTGTAGTAGACCTTACAGTGAAATGCTGAATACAACAGGTGTAGCAGTGTAGTAAAGACCTCACAGTGGAAATGCTGAATACAACAGGTGTAGTAGACCTCACAGTGAAATGCTGAATACAACAGGTAGTAGACATTACAGTGAAATGCTGAATACAACAGGTGTAGTAGACCTCACAGTGAAATGCTGAATACAACAGGTGTAGTAGACCTTACAGTGAAATGCTGAATACAACAGGTGTAGTAGACCTTACAGTGAAATGCTGAATACAACAGGTGTAGTAGACATTACAGTGAAATGCTGAATACAACAGGTGTAGTAGACCTCACAGTGAAATGCTGAATACAACAGGTGTAGTAGACATTACAGTGAAATGCTGAATACAACAGGTGTAGTAGACCTCACAGTGAAATGCTGAATACAACAGGTGTAGTAGACCTTACAGTGAAATGCTGAATACAACAGGTGTAGTAGACCTCACAGTGAAATGCTGAATACAACAGGTGTAGTAGACATTACAGTGAAATGCTGAATACAACAGGTGTAGTAGACATTACAGTGAAATGACCAGGTGTCACAGTGAAATGCTGAATACAACAGGTGTAGTAGACATTACAGTGAAATGCTGAATACAACAGGTGTAGTAGACCTTACAGTGAAATGCTGAATACAACAGGTGTAGTAGACCTCACAGTGAAATGCTGGATACAACAGGTGTAGTAGACATTACAGTGAAATGCTGAATACAACAGGTGTAGTAGACATTACAGTGAAATGCTGAATACAGCAGGTGTAGACCTTACAGTGAAATGCTGAATACAACAGGTGTAGTAGACATTACAGTGAAATGCTGAATACAGCAGGTGTCGTAGACATTACAGTGAAATGCTGAATACAACAGGTGTAGTAGACATTACAGTGAAATGCTGAATACAACAGGTGTAGTAGACCTTACAGTGAAATGCTGAATACAACAGGTGTAGTAGACCTCACAGTGAAATGCTGAATACAACAGGTGTAGTAGACATTACAGTGAAATGCTTACTTATGAGCACTTTCCCAACAACGCAGAGAAAAAGAATGTGACCCTGGTGTGAAATATATATATATATATACACATATCCAGTCCACAGTTCCACAATGTCAGTAAAATAAATACAAATAATACAAGGGGAGGGGGGGGGTCAACAGGCGGTAGAAGACATGTAAACACAAGGCATGTTTACTAAGGTCTTCCAGTACAAACCCTTAAATCTGACACCGTGTCACACCCCTGGAATGTGTGCAAGCTACAAATGCAAACATTGGGCCTAAATGTTTTGCAGCCAAAAGGGAGAAGTAACAGTATTGCACAGCATGAGGCTTCCGATTGTTCAATAACTTGTTACTCATTCATATAAAATAATAAGTGACTCATTACTCCCTACTGGGGATTTTATCAGCCTAAAACAGCACCTAAAATATTACTCCCTACTGGGGATTTTATCAGCCTAAAACAGCACCTAAAATATTACTCTCTACTGGGGATTTTATCAGCCTAATACAGCACCTAAAATATTACTCCCTACTGGGGGATTTTACCAGCCCTAAAACAGCACCACCTAAATCAGCCTAAAACAGCACCTAAAATATTGCTTCCCTACTGGGGATTTTATCAGCCTAAAACAGCACCTAAAATATTACTCTCTACTGGGGATTTTATCAGCCTAATACAGCACCTAAAATATTACTCCCTATTGGGGATTTTATCAGCCTAAAACAGCACCTAAAATATTACTCCCTACTGGGGATTTTATCAGCCTAAAACAGCACCTAAAATATTACTCCCTACTCAGCCTAAAACAGGGATTTTACCAGCCTAAAACAGCACCTAAAACCATTGATATTATATAACATTCCAGAAATTCCAAATAAATAGACTATCAACATTCGGGACATTCCACCAGGGTCATAGGAATTACTATAAGTGTTGGTGCTCTCTCTGCCAAAGACGCGGATGGTGTGAGAGAACAGGTCAGATAAAAGAAAATGTTGGATGCCAATGTCAAAGTGAAGAAACTAAGTCTGAAACTCCCAGAAAGCAATGCAGATAAAAGAACATGAAACCCCAAACGGAAAGTTTTGCAGAACCCAGCCTGAAACCCCAAACGGAAAGCAACAGAAACCCAGCCTGCCCTTTTTACAGAAAAATCGAAACCCCAAACGGAAAGCAATGCAGAAACCCAGCCTGTCAAAAGTGCAATGCAGAAACCCAGCCTGAAACCCCAAACAAACGCAGAAAAGCAATGCAGAAACCCAGCCTGGAAACCCAAACGGAAAGCAATGCAGAAAAACCCAGCCTGAAACCCCAAACGGAAAGCAATGCAGAAACCCAGCCTGAAACCCCAAACGGAAAGCAATGCAGAAACCCAGCCTGAAACCCCAGAAACCCAGCTCTGGAAAGCAATGCAGAAACCCAGCCTGAAACCAATGCAGAAACCCAGCCTGAAACCCCAAACGGAAAGCAATGCAGAAACCCAGCCTGAAACCCCCAAACGGAAAGCAATGCAGAAACCCAGCCTGAAACCCCCAAACGGAAAGCAATGCAGATGTACTGTTTAGTAACAGAATGACGGCACCAACAGCAAACCATCATTCTGTTATTAAACTTTGCATCTGCCCTGTTGTTCAAGTAAATGTGTTCTTGTGAAATGTTCCATGGACATTGGTAAAATGTAGTCCTTGTGCATAGAGGTGAATGATGTGAAATGTTCCATGGACATTGGTAAATGTAGTCCTTGTGCATAGAGGTGAATGATGTGAAATGTTCCATGGACATTGGTAAATGTAGTCCTTGTGCATAGAGGTGAATGATGTTCCATGGACATTGGTAAATGTAGTCCTTGTGCATAGAGGTGAATGATGTGAAATGTTCCATGGACATTGGTAAATGTAGTCCTTGTGCATAGAGGTGAATGATGTGAAATGTTCCATGGACATTGGTAAATGTAGTCCTTGTGCATAGAGGTGAATGATGTGAAATGTTCCATGGACATTGTTAAATGTAGTCCTTGTGCATAGAGGTGAATGATGTGAAATGTTCCATGGACATTGTTAAATATGATCCTTGTGCATAGGTAGAATGATGTGAAATGTTCCATGGACATTGTTAAATGTAGTCCTTGTGTGCATAGAGTGAATGATGTAAAAATGTTCCATGGACATTGGTAAATGTAGTCCTTGTGCATAGAGGTGAATGATGTGAAATGTTCCATGGACATTGTTAAATGTAGTCCTTGTGCATAGAGGTGAATGATGTGAAATGTTCCATGGACATTGGTAAATGTAGTCCTTGTGCATAGAGGTGAATGATGTGAAATGTTCCATGGACATTGGTAAATGTAGTCCTTGTGCATAGAGGTGAATGATGTGAAATGTTCCATGGACATTGGTAAATGTAGTCCTTGTGCATAGAGGTGAATGATGTGAAATGTTCCATGGACATTGGTAAATGTAGTCCTTGTGCATAGAGGTGAATGATGTGAAATGTTCCATGGACATTGGTAAATGTAGTCCTTGTGCATAGAGGTGAATGATGTGAAATGTTCCATGGACATTGGTAAATGTAGTCCTTGTGCATAGAGGTGAATGATGTGAAATGTTCCATGGACATTGGTAAATGTAGTCCTTGTGCATAGAGGTGAATGATGTGAAATAATATTTACATAGAACGTATCTTAAAAATGTTAAATCTTATTGCATAAAGACGATTAATGAATATTTATGGATGTTAGCAATATGAATCACCATGCAAAAGGTGAATAATACCGGCGTATTCCATAGCAATGAAATCAAATCGCTCTCAGGCAGAAAATCGATCGTGAATCATGGGCATTTCAATGCGTCAGTCACTTCTCAGCAGAAATCAGTGAAATCAAAGTGGCGTGTAATCAGTCACTTCTCAAGCAAAAATCAAGTGCAATCCACATGAAAGTATTATTATTGATATTAGTCCCTTAATATAAAGGTGAACTGATATAAGTGTTCCGCAGACGATGTTAAATATTGATCCACCATTATATAAGTAATAGCAAATATTTATATGAACATTTGAATAGGCCTTGTATAAGGTGAATGATATAAATAATATTCCATGACATGAGGCAAATATGATCCCTTAATTATAAGTGTAATTAAAAATGTTATAATGGATACATTAGAAATAAGTCACCTGTATAAGAAATAAATAATATTAAAAATATTTATGGCATTCTGAAGCCAGTCCTTGTGCACAAAAGAGCTTGAATGATATGAAATATTTACATGGATATGAAATATGAGTCCTTATTACATAAAGTGAATGATGTAGAAATGTTCCATAGACATTAGGAAATGTAGTCGCAGCCACCAAGTGAATGA
>NC_088403.1:11935366-12035750 GCF_034236695.1 Oncorhynchus nerka
GGCTTGGCCAATCCACCACAGCCTTAACCTTGTCAGGATCCATGCGAATACCTTCAGTCGAGACGATGTAACCTAGGAATGGAACGGATTGTGCATGAAAATGCATTTCTCCGCCTTGACAAAAAGTCCATTCTCCAACAACCTCTGAAGCACTCGTCTGACGTGCTGAACGTGTTCCTGGAGAGAAGAAGAAAAATCAGTATGTCATCCAGGTAAACATATATGAACTGATCAATCATATCTCTCAGCACGTCATTTACGAGTGCCTGGAAAACCGCTGGGGAGTTGGATAGCCCAAAAGGCATGACCAAATATTCGAAGTGCCCTCTGGGGTGTTAAACGCGGTCTTCCATTCGCCCCCTTATGCGAACCAAATGATATGCATTACGTAAATCCAACTTAGTGAACACGGATGCTCCCTGTAACCTTTCAAAGGCTGAGGACATCAACGGTAAGGGATAGGTATTTTTCACTGTGATGTTATTCAACCCACGGTAATCAATGCAAGGACGCAGAGATCCGTCCTTCTTCTCCACAAAGAAGAACCCCGCCCCGCTGGAGAAGAGGAAGGACGAATGAATCCAGATGCCAGAGAACCAGAGATGTATCTCTCCATAGCCTCCCTCTCAGGAACAGAGAGTGAATATAACTTGCCTTTAGGCGGAGACTCACCTGGCAATAATTCTATTGCACAGTCATAGGGACGATGCGGAGGAAGAGAAGCAGCACGGGACTTACTGAACACCTCCTTCAGGTCGAGGTATTCAACGGGCACGTTAGACAAATCCACCGCCTCCTCTAGAAACACAGAATCAGACACAGACGAACAAGCAGACACTAAACAGGACTCAAGACATTTGTTACTCCACATGGATATAGAATTATGACCCCAGTCAACTCTGGGGTTGTGTTGGGTGAGCCAAGGGTGGCCGAGAACTAATGGTGCAAGGGGTGAGTCCATGAGTAGAAATGATAGTGTCTCAGTGTGATTGCCAGAAGTGATGAGTGTGATAGGTTCAGTGGTGTGAGAAATGTTGGGTAGTTCTTGACCATTGAGAGCGTTGACGGATATCTTGTGCGTGAGTGAGGTGATAGGAATCTGGAGTTTGTGAGCGAGCTTGAAGTCCATGAAATTACCCTCTGCTCCTGAGTCCAGTAAGGCTTGGGTGTCGTGCGTGTGGTTGGCCCATCTTAGTCTTACCGGGAGGAGAGTAGATGATGAGGTCTTCTCTGTGGTGACACCACCCGATAGTAGCCTCATTCTTACTACCGGGCCTAATCTTTTACCGGGCAGGAGTGGATAAAGTGGCCCGCTCTACCACAGTAGAGACAGAGTCCTTGGGATCTCCGCTCTCCCTCTCTTCCCGGGAGAGGTGAGCTCTCCCAGCTGCATGGGTTCGTGAGCGGAGGTTGAACTGGCCGTGTTCCCGCCGCTGGCATGCCAGCCCTCCATGTCGTTATACGGTCTGTTAGGGCATGCTCGGCGGCCAACACGACTCAGACGAGCGTCGACCCTCAAGGCTAGTTCCACTAGTCCATTTAAACTCCTGGGAAGGTCCAGAACATAAATCTCCTTCTGGATCCGGTCCTCCAGCCCATGCAGGAACATGTCCCACTGCGCCTCCTCGTTCCACTGACACTCTGCGGCCAGAGTGCGGAATTGGATGGAGTACTCCGTTACTGAACGGTCTCCTTGGCGAAGGTCAGCGAGTAGTCTGGCCGCCTCCCTACCCGCCACGGCCCGATCGAAGACCCTTCTCATCTCCTCGGAGAGTGTCTGGAAAGAGGTGCAGCATGGGTCCTGGTTCGCCCACACCGCCGTTCCCCAAAGAGCCGCTTTGCCTGATAGCAGTGTGAGTACGAATGCTACCTTAGACTGTTCACGGTTGAAGGTCCGTGGCTGCAACGAGAAATGCATGGAACATCTCGTAAGAAAAGCTCTGCAATAGTCAGGATCACCTGAATAACCCTCTGGTGTCGGTAGCCGTGGCTCTAGCTGGGAATCCGGCTCTGGCGGGGCGGGTTGAACTGCCGGTGTAGGTGGCGCAGCGAGACCCCTCAGATGTTGTAATTGTTGGGTCAGCTGGGATACCTGCGTCGCAATGGCTTGTACTTCCCGACCTGTGCTGGAGATGTTCTCCTCTTGTTGATCCATTCTCGTGATACTACGGGAAATGAATTCGGTCAGACTCGTTGAACTCGCTGCATCCATGGTCTGGTCAGATCGTTCTGTAACAATACAGAGGCGGATGCAAGATGCAAGCAACGATGGTTTAATGAATACAGGTTACAGCAGCAACAGGACAGACAGACTGTACTCAGACGGAATCCGACCCAGGGACTAGGGCGCATCCTCCTATGTGAGCGTGCTGAGAAACCCAGGGGAGAGTGTCCGGATGGGTAGGAAGGAGCACAGCAGATAATCCACACAAGGGCGGCGAGAGATGAGTACGGACACACGACACAACCTCAGGGAAGTAACAACGATCTGACAACAAGAAACACTGGTTACAGAACATATAAAGGGAAGATAAGTGATTCCAGCTGGCGCAGACAATCAGGCCGAGATTGGGAACCACGCCCACACAAACACGGGAGAGAGAGAGAGAGAGAGAGAGAGAAAAGGAAGCAGTGGATTCATGAACCGTGACAGTGTCATGTTGATGGTAACTCAGTTATAATGTGTCTAGAGTCATGTTGATGGTAACTCAGTTATAATGTGTCTAGAGTCATGTTGATGGTATCTCAGTTATAATGTGTCATGTTGATGGTATCTCAGTTATAATGTGTCTAGAGTCATGTTGATGGTAACTCAGTTATAATGTGTCATGTTGATGGTAACTCAGTTATAATGTGTCATGTTGATGGTATCTCAGTTATAATGTGTCTAGAGTCATGTTGATGGTATCTCAGTTATAATGTGTCATGTTGATGGTAACTCAGTTATAATGTTTCTAGTCATGTTGATGGTATCTCAGTTATAATGTGTCATGTTGATGGTATCTCAGTTATAATGTGTCTAGAGTCATGTTGATGGTAACTCAGTTATAATGTGTCTAGAGTCATGTTGATGGTATCTCAGTTATAATGTGTCTAGAGTCATGTTGATGGTAACTCAGTTATAATGTGTCTAGAGTCATGTTGATGGTAACTCAGTTATAATGTGTCTAGAGTCATGTTGATGGTAACTCAGTTATAATGTGTCTAGAGTCATGTTGATGGTAACTCAGTTATAATGTGTCTAGAGTCATGTTGATGGTATCTCAGTTATAATGTGTCTAGAGTCATGTTGATGGTAACTCAGTTATAATGTGTCTAGAGTCATGTTGATGGTATCTCAGTTATAATGTGTCTAGAGTCATGTTGATGGTAACTCAGTTATAATGTGTCATGTTGATGGTATCTCAGTTATAATGTGTCATGTTGATGGTATCTCAGTTATAATGTGTCTAGAGTCATGTTGATGGTATCTCAGTTATAATGTGTCATGTTGATGGTAACTCAGTTATAATGTGTCATGTTGATGGTAACTCAGTTATAATGTGTCTAGAGTCATGTTGATGGTATCTCAGTTATAATGTGTCTAGAGTCATGTTGATGGTATCTCAGTTATAATGTGTCTAGAGTCATGTTGATGGTATCTCAGTTATAATGTGTCTAGAGTCATGTTGATGGTATCTCAGTTATAATGTGTCTAGAGTCATGTTGATGGTATCTCAGTTATAATGTGTCATGTTGATGGTAACTCATGTTGATGGTATCTCAGTTATAATGTGTCTAGAGTCATGTTGATGGTAACTCAGTTATAATGTGTCATGTTGATGGTATCTCAGTTATAATGTGTCTAGAGTCATGTTGATGGTATCTCAGTTATAATGTGTCATGTTGATGGTATCTCAGTTATAATGTGTCTAGAGTCATGTTGATGGTATCTCAGTTATAATGTGTCTAGAGTCATGTTGATGGTATCTCAGTTATAATGTGTCTAGAGTCATGTTGATGGTATCTCAGTTATAATGTGTCTAGAGTCATGTTGATGGTAACTCAGTTATAATGTGTCTAGAGTCATGTTGATGGTATCTCAGTTATAATGTGTCATGTTGATGGTAACTCAGTTATAATGTGTCTAGTCATGTTGATGGTAACTCAGTTATAATGTGTCATGTTGATGGTATCTCAGTTATAATGTGTCTAGAGTCATGTTGATGGTATCTCAGTTATAATGTGTCATGTTGATGGTATCTCAGTTATAATGTGTCTAGAGTCATGTTGATGGTATCTCAGTTATAATGTGTCATGTTGATGGAGTCATGTTGATGGTAACTCAGTTATAATGTGTCTAGAGTCATGTTGATGGTATCTCAGTTATAATGTGTCTAGAGTCATGTTGATGGTAACTCAGTTATAATGTGTCTAGAGTCATGTTGATGGTAACTCAGTTATAATGTGTCATGTTGATGGTATCTCAGTTATAATGTGTCATGTTGATGGTAACTCAGTTATAATGTGTCTAGAGTCATGTTGATGGTAACTCAGTTATAATGTGTCTAGAGTCATGTTGATGGTACCTCAGTTATAATGTGTCTAGAGTCATGTTGATGGTATCTCAGTTATAATGTGTCTAGAGTCATGTTGATGGTATCTCAGTTATAATGTGTCTAGAGTCATGTTGATGGTATCTCAGTTATAATGTGTCATGTTGATGGTATCTCAGTTATAATGTGTCATGTTGATGGTATCTCAGTTATAATGTGTCTAGAGTCATGTTGATGGTATCTCAGTTATAATGTGTCTAGAGTCATGTTGATGGTATCTCAGTTATAATGTGTCTAGAGTCATGTTGATGGTAACTCAGTTATAATGTGTCATGTTGATGGTATCTCAGTTATAATGTGTCTAGAGTCATGTTGATGGTATCTCAGTTATAATGTGTCTAGAGTCATGTTGATGGTATCTCAGTTATAATGTTGATGGTATCTCAGTTATAATGTGTCATGTTGATGGTAACTCAGTTATAATGTGTCTAGAGTCATGTTGATGGTATCTCAGTTATAATGTGTCATGTTGATGGTAACTCAGTTATAATGTGTCTAGAGTCATGTTGATGGTAACTCAGTTATAATGTGTCTAGAGTCATGTTGATGGTATCTCAGTTATAATGTGTCATGTTGATGGTAACTCAGAGTCATGTTGATGGTAACTCAGTTATAATGTGTCTAGAGTCATGTTGATGGTATCTCAGTTATAATGTGTCATGTTGATGGTAACTCAGTTATGTGTCTAGAGTCATGTTGATGGTAACTCAGTTATAATGTGTCTAGAGTCATGTTGATGGTATCTCAGTTATAATGTGTCTAGTCATGTTGATGGTAACTCAGTTATAATGTGTCTAGTCATGTTGATGGTATCTCAGTTATAATGTGTCTAGAGTCATGTTGATGGTATCTCAGTTATAATGTGTCTAGAGTCATGTTGATGGTATCTCAGTTATAATGTGTCTAGAGTCATGTTGATGGTATCTCAGTTATAATGTGTCTAGAGTCATGTTGATGGTATCTCAGTTATAATGTGTCTAGAGTCATGTTGATGGTATCTCAGTTATAATGTGTCTAGAGTCATGTTGATGGTATCTCAGTTATAATGTGTCATGTTGATGGTATCTCAGTTATAATGTGTCTAGAGTCATGTTGATGGTATCTCAGTTATAATGTGTCATGTTGATGGTAACTCAGTTATAATGTGTCATGTTGATGGTATCTCAGTTATAATGTGTCTAGAGTCATGTTGATGGTATCTCAGTTATAATGTGTCTAGAGTCATGTTGATGGTAACTCAGTTATAATGTGTCATGTTGATGGTAACTCAGTTATAATGTGTCTAGAGTCATGTTGATGGTATCTCAGTTATAATGTGTCTAGAGTCATGTTGATGGTAACTCAGTTATAATGTGTCTAGAGTCATGTTGATGGTATCTCAGTTATAATGTGTCTAGAGTCATGTTGATGGTATCTCAGTTATAATGTGTCTAGAGTCATGTTGATGGTATCTCAGTTATAATGTGTCTAGAGTCATGTTGATGGTAACTCAGTTATAATGTGTCTAGAGTCATGTTGATGGTAACTCAGTTATAATGTGTCTAGAGTCATGTTGATGGTAACTCAGTTATAATGTGTCATGTTGATGGTAACTCAGTTATAATGTGTCATGTTGATGGTACCTCAGTTATAATGTGTCATGTTGATGGTATCTCAGTTATAATGTGTCTAGTCATGTTGATGGTAACTCAGTTATAATGTTTCTAGTCATGTTGATGGTATCTCAGTTATAATGTGTCTAGAGTCATGTTGATGGTATCTCAGTTATAATGTGTCTAGAGTCATGTTGATGGTATCTCAGTTATAATGTGTCTAGAGTCATGTTGATGGTAACTCAGTTATAATGTGTCTAGAGTCATGTTGATGGTATCTCAGTTATAATGTGTCTAGAGTCATGTTGATGGTATCTCAGTTATAATGTGTCTAGAGTCATGTTGATGGTATCTCAGTTATAATGTGTCATGTTGATGGTATCTCAGTTATAATGTGTCTAGAGTCATGTTGATGGTATCTCAGTTATAATGTGTCATGTTGATGGTAACTCAGTTATAATGTGTCTAGAGTCATGTTGATGGTAACTCAGTTATAATGTGTCATGTTGATGGTAACTCAGTTATAATGTGTCATGTTGATGGTAACTCAGTTATAATGTGTCTAGAGTCATGTTGATGGTATCTCAGTTATAATGTGTCTAGAGTCATGTTGATGGTATCTCAGTTATAATGTGTCTAGAGTCATGTTGATGGTATCTCAGTTATAATGTGTCTAGAGTCATGTTGATGGTATCTCAGTTATAATGTGTCTAGAGTCATGTTGATGGTATCTCAGTTATAATGTGTCTAGAGTCATGTTGATGGTAACTCAGTTATAATGTGTCTAGAGTCATGTTGATGGTAACTCAGTTATAATGTGTCTAGAGTCATGTTGATGGTAACTCAGTTATAATGTGTCTAGAGTCATGTTGATGGTATCTCAGTAGTTGTAGCTGATGCAATACCTTATAATCTGAGCAGTTTCACACGTTTCCATTTGAAATGTATACTAAGTGCTAGAGAGAGGAGTCACTACAGACACCCAGGTTCGAATCCAGGCTGTATCACAACCGGCCGTGATTGGGTGTCCCATAGGGCGGCGCACAATAAGCTACTGTAGGTTCATTCAGAACAGTGTTCGGCTCGCATTAGGTTTCTATACACTTCCGCCACCGTGTGGGTACAAAGCTAGGTTGCAGATTTGATGAAAATCGAATTTGAGACAGTGCTGATATAACTAGCCTAATTTATTGTCAGGTAGTATTACATAGCGCTAAGACTAGTAGATTGAATGGTCAATGGTCAACCTTTTCAATAATAGGATACAATGCATGAGGGACACAAAGACACCAACATAGCAAAACGAAGATAAAGTAGGCTGTTGTGAATGTTAAATAAATATCCTTCTGTGTTTGTGTATGTTTTACCCTCTGGTGGTCGCACAGCACCTCCATTCCTTTATTCTTTTATGTTGTCCATAATCAGGTGACACCCGGCCCAGGCAGGCAGCAAAGGCGGTGAGATATTCTGAGCCACCGGAGTGATCGCTTGTCCGGCCTATCAGAGCGGGCGTCTCCGCTGTCTGACCCGAGAGGGAGGGCTCTATGAAGAGGGCACAGCGAGCTGTGAATATTGTTCGGTGTGAAGTTGAGTAAATTACTGTATGGCTGCAGATCTCAAGGGAAGTGATTCCCTTTCAAATCACGCCTTCTGCTTTATTTTCGGTGCGTTAAACACTGCTTAAACGGCTCCTGGACTATCATCAAAACGTTATGTACAACTATCACATGATGCTGCATTGTATGCCAAGTTGTAACTTCAGGCTATAGGGATGGCGTCTTCCGGATAGTGTGAAATCGCGGAGGCTCTAATTGAAGGCATTTCTTCATAAGTGTTTGATGCATAATAGACGTGGAAATCAGTAAGTTGTGGAGGAAGGCAACCGCACACATGTTGCAACTAAGCGCAACTTTCGATTTGCAGCAGGATGTGGTGTCAAGTATATTTAAGAAAGAGGCGACTGTAGGAATAATCAAAGGTAAGAGCTATCTGGTTGTATCGCTCGACCGGTATCCAAAACGTATACTTTGTGCCTTTACGCACAAGGTGACAATGTGTGACAAATACCATGATAGTAGTGACACATGTAATGGCTAAATGTATTTTTTCCTCTACAGAATACTCAGGGATCGTTGACACTCGGATCCTCAACATTGAAAGGGATGGAGGAGTCCTCTACTCCTGGAAAGTAAGTGGACACTGGGAAAGGGGCATTCACATAGCATTATAATGGGTATGTCAAGGGGCATTCACATAGCATTATAATGGGTATGTCAAGGGGCATTCACATAGCATTATAATGGGTATGTCAAGCGTGACGTTCCACACATAACCAACAGTGTGCTCTTCGGGACGTGGTGGGAACATTCTCTCTGTCTAGGGTGCATCCCAATGGCACCCTAGTCCTTATAGTGCAGCATCCCAATGGCACCCTATTCCCTATAGTGCAGCATCCCAATGGCACCCTATTCCCTATAGTGCAGCATCCCAATGGCACCCTATTCCCAATAGTGCAGCATCCCAATGGCACCCTATTCCATATAGTGCAGCATCCCAATGGCACCCTATTCCCTATAGTGCAGCATCCCAATGGCACCCTATTCCCAATAGTGCAGCATCCCAATGGCACCCTATTCCCTATAGTGCAGCATCCCAATGGCACCCTATTCCCAATAGTGCAGCATCCCAATGGCACCCTATACCCTATAGTGCAGCATCCCAATGGCACCCTATACCCTATAGTGCAGCATCCCAATGGCACCCTATTCCCTATAGTGCAGCATCCCAATGGCACCCTATTCCATATAGTGCAGCATCCCAATGGCACCCTATTCCCAATAGTGCAGCATCCCAATGGCACCCTATTCCCTATAGTGCAGCATCCCAATGGCACCCTATGCCCTATAGTGCAGCATCCCAATGGCACCCTATTCCCAATAGTGCAGCATCCCAATGGCACCCTATGCCCTATAGTGCAGCATCCCAATGGCACCCTATTCCCTATAGTGCAGCATCCCAATGGCACCCTATTCCCAATAGTGCAGCATCCCAATGGCACCCTATACCCTATAGTGCAGCATCACAATGGCACCCTATACCCTATAGTGCAGCATCCCAATGGCACCCTATTCCCTATAGTGCAGCATCCCAATGGCACCCTATTCCCAATAGTGCAGCATCCCAATGGCACCCTATTCCCAATAGTGCAGCATCCCAATGGCACCCTATTCCTTATAGTGCAGCATCCCAATGGCACCCTATTCCTTATAGTGCAGCATCCCAATGGCACCCTATTCCTTATAGTGCAGCATCCCAATGGCACCCTATACCCTATAGTGCAGCATCCCAATGGCACCCTATACCCTATAGTGCAGCATCCCAATGGCACCCTATTCCTTATAGTGCAGCATCCCAATGGCACCCTATTCCCTATAGTGCAGCATCCCAATGGCACCCTATTCCCTATAGTGCAGCATCCCAATGGCACCCTATACCCTATAGTGCAGCATCCCAATGGCACCCTATTCCCTATAGTGCAGCATCCCAATGGCACCCTATTCCCTATAGTGCAGCATCCCAATGGCACCCTATACCCTATAGTGCAGCATCCCAATGGCACCCTATTCCCTATAGTGCACTACTTTTGACCAGGGCCCATGGGGATCAGGGACGTAGGCTCCAAATAGAAGCCCAAAGACTCATGACAGACCACTGCAGCTGAATAAGATACTGGTTAAGAGCTACTGGTTAAGAGCTACTGGTTAAGAGGTATTCCGTTTCTTTATAACATAGAGTTGTTCATAAAGTATCCTCAGACTGTGAGGGAGTGTTAAACCCCACATAGACAGCTGAGATGTCATGGGCATAAGTATAGGTCATTACACACACACACACACACACACACACACACACACACACAGTCATTATGAGCCGTAATGGCTTTCCTCCTTCCTCTTCTCATCTCGCAGGGGGAAACAGGGACCACCAGGATCGGGAAATACGACCCCAATACCAGACAGAATAAGGTAGAGCTTCCTCTGTGTGGGTGTGTGTGTGACTGTGTGTGTTTGACTGTGAGTGTGTGACAATAAGAGTGAGTGAGTGGGTGAGTATGTGTGTATATGCCAGTCCATAGTCTTAATGGAATGTGAGGTTACTCCTAGTACACTGCCTGATCACCACCAGCTGTTTGTAGTGTTCATCATGGGCCCTAACCCCTGTCCCCTAACCCCTGTCCCCTTACCCCTCTCACCTCTCCCCTAACCCCTGTCCCCTAACCCCTGTTGCCTTACCCCTCTCACCTCTCCCCTAACCCCTGTCCCCTAACCCCTGTCCCCTTACCCCTCTCACCTCTCCCCTAACCCCTCTCCCCTCTCTTCACAGCTCCTCTACACATTTGACAAGCAGGTGTGTGTCAGCAGCTGTTCTCTGAATAAGGAGGAGACTCTGCTGGGTAAGGACCTGTTCATGGACTTCGAAATAGAATGTGTAGAACATAGAGATACATTAATTGTTCTATTGAATTCTATGGTGTAGAACAGATAACTCTAGAATCCATGGTATTCTAATTCTATGGCGTAAAACAGATAAAACTCTAGAATCCATGGTATTCTAATTCTATGGTGTAGAACAGATAAAACTCTAGAATCCATGGTATTCTAATTCTATGTGACACACATGCGTAGTACAAAGACACACAGACTAAAGTGTTGAGCCAGTGTCTCCTCCCCTAGTGTGTCAGTGTTAGACTAGATACAGGTTTTCCTACATACAGCCTACTGACATTTCCAGTCCAAGATTGTGATCACCCCGTGGGAGAACCTTATCATCACGAGAGAGGAACAATGTCTTGTGACTGAGCCGACAGCCAAGAGCCATTGTATTGAAGTCACGTCACTGAACCCACATCAACTCACATACTTGTCTTTTAATCTCATTTTTAGCGGTCAGTTTGGCACAGAGGACAAGAACAGAGGAGCGCCTCAGACCAGGTACCTGTCTCCCCTTGGCTCGACCCCGCCCCACATACACACACACACACACACACACTGACACACACACCTCCCAACTCTGATACAAACAAACACAGAAGCTGAAGATTAGAGAAATGCAACTCGACAGAAAACCATGTAAATCTACAGTATGTTATGAAGAGGGAAGTGGTAAGTTATATCCTGCTGATAACTAGCTCTCTATTTCCCTCAGGTTCTCTCTGAGCCTTTAGGGAGACAGACCCGTGGCTGTATTCACTACAACTCTAATAGTCAGATGGGTAACATTCAGGATGTTATGAAGTATCTATCCACACATGCACCACAGGTTTTTAAGTGTTTCAAGTGTACTCTACACAACTATTGGCTGTAGGCTGCACTATATCGGTCACCTGTGTGTGTTGGAATGAGCAGCAGTGATCACAAGGGCAGCACAGGCGCTGAAGCAGTTTTCTGCTGTTTCAGGTCAGTGAAGTTAATAATTACCATATATAACACCTTTCAATTGTCTACTCCTAGTTTCAAAATGTCTGACCCTCCTCATTGAGATCCATCCCATTAACAACACTAAGGTCCTGAAGGCTGTCGACTGCCGGGTCAGAGTTCAGGTATAGAGCTGTATTGTTTTGTACTCTACTGTACTCTTATCAGTTACACCTATTACAGTAAGCTTCCCCTCGGTTGTTATTACATTGTTGTAACAATGTGCTATAACCTGGTTCTACTACAAAGAATGTTAACCAGTCATCTTTGGTTTCATACAGTTCCTCCATCCAGACACAGAGAGGGACTCAGTGCTGGAGAGTCACCTGCTGCTGGTAGCAGAAGATGGCTGTGAGTATCTGGGAAGTGAAGTGGTGTCGAATCTCTGAGGGTCACAGCTTTTAACTATGATAGTACAAAGACATTAGATGACACTGTTCCCTGTTTTTGGGAGGGCCTTCAGGGTTTAGGCTTTGAACTTTGACCTTTGACCTTTCAGATGTGGAGCATCTCCATGTAATGCTGGTCAGACAAGAGGGTTACAGAGTGGTAAGAAACACTGTCACAGACTGTAGAGAGCTGGAATGGAATGCAACTGTTCCGTAGTGACATCACTTCCTGTTGACTGGTGTTCTAACAGGTGATGTTGAACCCAGACTGCCTGGCCAGAGACAGGGTGGCAGAGGAGTTCAGCTGGGTCCAGTGGGACAGCCAGACACAGAGACTCTTCTACCTCACACACAGGGTAACATACCATATATACAGTACCAGTCAAAAGTTTGGACACACCTACTCATTCAAGGGTTTTTCTTTATTTTTACTATTTTCTACATTGTAGAATAATAGTGAAGACATCAACACTATCAAATAACACATAAGGAATCATGTAGTAACCAAAAAAGTCTTAAACAAATCTAAATCTAAATATATTTTATATTTGAGATTCTTCAAAGTAGCCAGCCTTTGCCTTGATGACAGCTTTGCACTACTGGCATTCGCTCAACCAGCTTCACTTGGAATGCTTTTACAACAGCCTTGAAGGAGTTCCAACATATGTTGAGCACTTGTTGGCTGCTTTTCCTTCACTGCGGTCGTACTCATCCCAAACCATCTCAATTGGGTAGAGGTCGGGTGATTGTGGAGGCCAGGTCATCTGATGCAGCACTTCATCACTCTCCTTGGTCAAATAGCACTTACACAGCCTGGAGGTGTGTTGGGTCATTGCCCTGTTGAAAAACAAATGATAGTCCCCATTAAGCACAAACCATAGTAGGGTGGCTACTTTAAAGAATCTCAAATATAAAATATATTTGGATTTGTTTAACACTTATTTGGTTACTACATGATTTCATATGTGTTATTTCATAGTTTTGATGTCTTCACTATTCTACAATGTAGAAAATACTAAAAATGAATGACCCTTGAATGAGTAGGTGTGTCCAAACGTTTGACTGGTACTGTAGGTAACACACTAGGCTCTGACCTGGGCAACAACACCTTAAACTAACATGTTCTGCTTCTTTTGATTTGTGAAGAAGAATGCAGAAATTCCTCCTGATAATGCAATAATGACCTCCCTTCTTTCTCTGTCAGGAAAAAGCTGTGCTGAAATGTGTGCAATTCTGCCAAGACCACAACTGTGAGACCTTGGTGAGACTTAGCAGCAGAAATCATTTAATCATGAACACTTTATGGGTAGTGTTTGATTTCAGGTCAGGCTACTTAATGCTTCCCCCTCTTCCCGACAGTTTGAGCTTGTCCTGGAGTTGCCCTCTAACCCTTTCAGCTGTATGAGGTAAGAATGAAAAGTGAAATTAAATTAAATAAGATAACTTTTCAGCTAAACTGTGTATTTCCTGAAAACAGTTCATCAATATTCAGCCATTTCTCATCATGCTGTATGGATAACACCTTGTGTGTTTGACCCCTAGGTTTGTTAACCTGGGCTTTGACCATCACCAAGAGACGCAGCAGGAACGGGAGGAGATGAGGATGGTGGTGATCACCAATAACACAGGCAGGTTTTGGTTGAACATAAACTGATTCACCTCCATACTGTACTGTGTTGATAATGTTCTATGCTCGGAGAACATTCCTCTTTCATTGAGTTTGTCATTACTTTTTGTTTGACATGGGACGTGAATGGAAACAGAGGGTAAGTGCTGTAGCTACTGTGATCTAGATGAACTGTGTCACTCCTTGATCAATGGACAGTTCAGTCCACCACCAGCACAATCACACTCCCTTCACAGAGCCCAGATTTAATACAACATCTCAATTCTCAAGATTGCATTAGTCAAGCTGCACAATTGGAAATGCTGCAGGCTTCCCAATCGTAAAAATAATGTGTGTTTCTTTGAAAGGCCTATCAAATCTAAAGATGGTTGACGACGGCCCAGGGCCAGGATCATAATCACTTCACTGTGCTACTTATTCCAAATGACATTCAAGATTCAACCAATGAAACACTGTTGCTTTTAATAAGACCCCAATCAATACCACATTGTTAAAATTCTATCCTTCTGCTTCTTCTTCTGGTTCTGCTTCTTCTTCTGGTTCTTCTGCTTCTTATTCTGATTCTGCTTCTTCTTCTGCTTCTGGTTCTGCTTCCTCTTCTGGTTCTGCTTCTTCTGGTTCTGCTTCTTCTGGTTCTGCTTCTTCTGGTTCTGCTTCTTCTGGTTCTGCTTCTTCTGATTCTGCTTCTTCTGGTTCTGCTTCCTCTTCTGGTTCTGCTTCTTCTGCTTCTTCTGGTTCTGCTTCCTCGGCTTCTTCTGGTTCTGCTTCTTCTGGTTCTGCTTCTGCTTGTTCTGCTTCTTCTGGTTCTGCTTCTTCTGGTTCTGCTTCTTCTGGTTCTGCTTCTGCTTGTTCTGCTTCTTCTGCTTTTTCTTCTTCTGTTTCTGCTTCTTCTGGTTCTGCTTCTTCTGGTTCTGCTTCTTCTTCTGGTTCTGCTTCCTCTTCTGGTTCTGCTTCCTCTTCTGGTTCTGCTTCCTCTGCCTCTTCTGGTTCTGCTTCTGCTTGTTCTTCTTCTTCTGCTTCTTCTGCTTGTTCTTCTGCTTCTTCTGGTTCTGCTTCTACTTCTGCTTCTATTTCTTCTTCTGGCTCTGCTTCTACTTCTTCTTCTGGTTTAGCTTCTTCTTCTTCTTTGTATTAATCTGTTGTTAGAGTGTAATTGGTTGTTTTAATACCTGCTCCTTACTGTTGATTGCAGGGAGTATGTGTGTGTGTTACAGCCAGCCTGCTTGTGTCAACCAGGAGATCACATACACCATAGTCCTGGTGCACAGAGGTCCAGTATTATACATCTTACCATGTTGCATTAGTTCCATACATTATTCACAAATTACTAATTAAATCCTAAATTCTTCTAAGTTTCAAGTTGTACATTGTAATCTACCAGAGCCTCTCTGCCCTCTACAGGCTGCAGTAAAACGTTCTCAGTGGCTCTGGATGGCACCTCTAGTCCATGTAGTACAGATCTCCTCCCTCTCTTCATCCCTATAGGTCAGTCAACACATCTGTCTCACAGATGTCCTGTCCATCCTATCACAGCCCCTTCAGAACCTACTGGAACACTCCCACACAGCCCATCCATCCTATCACAGCCCCTTCAGAACCTGCTGGAACACTCCCACACAGCCCATCCATCCTATCACAGCCCCTTCAGAACCTGCTGGAACACTCCCACACAGCCCATCCATCCTATCACAGCCCCTTCAGAACCTGCTGGAACACTCCCACACAGCCCATCCATCCTATCACAACCCCTTCAGAACCTGCTGGAACACTCCCACACAGCCCATCCATCCTATCACAACCCCTTCAGAACCCACTGGAACACTCCCACACAGCCCATCCATCCTATCACAACCCCTTCAGAACCCACTGGAACACTCCCACACAGCCCATCCATCCTATCACAACCCCTTCAGAACCCACTGGAACACTCCCACACAGCCCATCCATCCTATCACAGCCCCTGATAGTGCTACTTCTACTTGGGACTGAGGAAGTGGTTTTAGGAGTTATTTGTGATAGGATGTTTATTATTATTGTACAGTAGACATTTACACAAGAGAATAAACAAATAAACAAACCAAAAACATTTGAGGTCAGTCCAAGATAGCTGATGAATAAATGTAGACTAGCCTGCTGTTCTCTGCCCAGGTTACTACGTGGTAGTCTACCTGTCTGGTCACTTCCTGCACTGCATCAACACCAGGCAACAGGAGCTGCTCTGCCACAGCCTCTTCCTCTCAGGTAAGGCTAGACCTGGGGCATGTTCATCAGGACACACCGTAGCCTTTTGTTTTGCAATGGAAAAGGAAATTGAGTTTTTTTTAACGGTTGAGACCCCTCTGTGTTTCACTCCATTACGTGTCTATGAACACGACCCTGGTTACCGACAGAAGTGGACTATATGAGGAATAGGGAGTCATTTCAGATGCAGCCCAAGTGTGTGTTTGTTAAACTGTGTTGATGATGTCCTCAGTATAACTGTGTTACAGGTGTTGATGATGGCCCCAGTGTAACTGTGTTGATGATGGCCCCAGTGTAACTGTGTTGATGATGGCCCCAGTATAACTGTGTTACAGGTGTTGATGATGGCCCCAGTGTAACTGTGTTACAGGTGTTGATGATGGCCCCAGTGTAACTGTGTTACAGGTGTTGATGATGGCCCCAGTGTAACTGTGTTGATGATGGCCCCAGTGTAACTGTGTTACAGGTGTTGATGATGGCCCCAGTGTAACTGTGTTGATGATGGCCCCAGTGTAACTGTGTTACAGGTGTTGATGATAGCCCCAGTGTAACTGTGTTGATGATGGCCCCAGTGTAACTGTGTTGATGATGGCCTCAGTATAACTGGGTTGCAGGTGTTGATGATGACTGTGTTGATGATGGCCCTAGTGTAACTGTGTTGATGATGGCCCCAGTGTAACTGTGTTGATGATGGCCCCAGTGTAACTGTGTTGATGATGGCCCCAGTGTAACCCAGTGTAACTGTGTTGATGATGGCCCCAGTGTAACTACAGGTGTTGATGATAGCCCCAGTGTAACTGTGTTGATGATGGCCCCAGTGTAACTGTGTTGATGATGGCCCCAGTGTAACTGTGGTTGATGGTGTAACTGTGTTGATGATGGCCCCAGTGTTGATGATGGCCCCAGTGTAACTGTGTTGATGATGGCCTAGTGTAACTGTGTTGATGATGGCCCCAGTGTAACTGTGTTGATTGGCCCCAGTGTAACTGTGTTGGCCCCAGTGTATGATGGCCCCAGTGTAACTGTGTTGATGATGGCCCCAGTGTAACTGTGTTGATGATGGCCCCAGTGTAACTGTGTTGATGATGGCCCCAGTGTAACTGTGTTGATGATGGCCCCAGTGTAACTGTGTTGATGATGGCCCCAGTGTAACTGTGTTGATGATGGCCCCAGTGTAACTGGGTTGATGATGGCCCCAGTGTAACTGTGTTGATGATGGCCCCAGTGTAACTGTGTTGATGATGGCCTCAGTGTAACTGTGTTGATGATGGCCCCAGTGTAACTGTGTTGATGATGGCCCCAGTGTAACTGTGTTGATGATGGCCCCAGTGTAACTGTGTTGATGATGGCCCCAGTGTAACTGTGTTGATGATGGCCTCAGTGTAACTGTGTTGATGATGGCCCCAGTGTAACTGGGTTGCAGGTGTTTATGATGGCCCTAGTGTAACTGTGTTGATGATGGCCCCAGTGTAACTGTGTTGATGATGGCCCCAGTATAACTGTGTTACAGGTGTTGATGATGGCCCCAGTGTAACTGTGTTAAAGGTGTTGATGATGGCCCCAGTGTAACTGTGTTACAGGTGTTGATGATGGCCCCAGTGTAACTGTGTTGATGATGGCCCCAGTGTAACTGTGTTACAGGTGTTGATGATGGCCCCAGTGTAACTGTGTTGATGATGGCCCCAGTGTAACTGTGTTGATGATGGCCCCAGTGTAACTGTGTTGATGATGGCCCCAGTGTAACTGTGTTACAGGTGTTGATGATAGCCCCAGTGTAACTGTGTTGATGATGGCCCCAGTGTAACTGTGTTGATGATGGCCTCAGTATAACTGTGTTGATGATGCCCCAGTGTAACTGTGTTGATGATGGCCCTAGTGTAACTGTGTTGATGATGGCCCCAGTGTAACTGTGTTGATGATGGCCCCAGTGTAACTGTGTTGATGATGGCCCCAGTGTAACTGTGTTGATGATGGCCTCAGTGTAACTGTGTTGATGATGGCCTCAGTGTAACTGTGTTGATGATGGCCCCAGTGTAACAGTGTTCCAGGTGTTGATGATGGCCCCAGTGTAACTGTGTTGATGATGGCCCCAGTGTAACTGTGTTGATGATGGCCCCAGTGTAACTGTGTTGATGATGGCCCCAGTGTAACTGTGTTGATGATGGCCTCAGTATAACTGGGTTGCAGGTGTTGATGATGGCCCTAGTGTAACTGTGTTGATGATGGCCCTAGTGTAACTGTGTTGATGATGGCCCCAGTGTAACTGTGTTGATGATGGCCCCAGTGTAACTGTGTTGATGATGGCCCCAGTGTAACTGTGTTGATGATGGCCTCAGTGTAACTGTGTTGATGATGGCCCCAGTGTGTAACTGTGTTGATGATGGCCCCAGTGTAACTGTGTTGATGATGGCCCCAGTGTAACTGTGTTGATGATGGCCCCAGTGTAACTGTGTTGATGATGGCCCCAGTGTAACTGTGTTGATGATGGCCCCAGTGTAACTGGGTTGATGATGGCCCCATTGTAACTGGGTTGATGATGGCCTCAGTGTAACTGTGTTGATGATGGCCCCAGTGTAACTGTGTTGATGATGGCCCCAGTGTAACTGTGTTGATGATGGCCCCAGTGTAACTGTGTTGATGATGGCCCCAGTGTAACTGTGTTGATGATGGCCCCAGTGTAACTGTGTTGATGATGGCCTCAGTGTAACTGTGTTGATGATGGCCCCAGTGTAACTGTGTTGATGATGGCCCCAGTGTAACTGTGTTGATGATGGCCCAGTGTAACTGTGTTGATGATGGCCCCAGTGTAACTGGGTTGCAGGTGTTGATGATGGCCCCAGTGTAACTGTGTTGATGATGGCCCCAGTGTAACTGTGTTGATGATGGCCTCAGTGTAACTGTGTTGCAGCCCCAGTGTTGATGATGGCCCCAGTGTAACTGTGTTGATGATGGCCCCTAGTGTAACTGTGTTGATGATGGCCCAGTGTAACTGTGTTGATGATGGCCCCAGTGTAACTGTGTTGATGATGGCCCCAGTGTAACTGTGTTGATGATGGCCCCAGTGTAACTGTGTTGATGATGGCCCCCAGGTGTTGATGATAGCCCCAGTGTAACTGTGTTGATGATGGCCCCAGTGTAACTGTGTTGATGATGGCCTCAGTATAACTGGGTTGCAGGTGTTGATGATGGCCCTAGTGTAACTGTGTTGATGATGGCCCAGTGTAACTGTGTTGATGATGGCCCCAGTGTAACTGTGTTGATGATGGCCCCAGTGTTGATGATGGCCCCAGTGTAACTGTGTAACTGTGTTGATGATGGCCCCAGTGTAACTGTAACTGTGTTGATGATGGCCCCAGTGTAACTGTGTTGATGATGGCCCCAGTGTAACTGTGTTGATGATGGCCCCAGTGTAACTGTGTTGATGATGGCCCCAGTGTAACTGTGTTGATGATGGCCCCAGTGTAACTGTGTTGATGATGGCCCCAGTGTAACTGTGTTGATGATGGCCTCAGTGTAACTGTGTTGATGATGGCCCCAGTGTAACTGTGTTGATGATGGCCCCAGTGTAACTGTGTTGATGATGGCCCCAGTGTAACTGTGTTGATGATGGCCCCAGTGTAACTGTGTTGATGATGGCCTCAGTGTAACTGTGTTGATGATGGCCCCAGTGTAACTGGGTTGCAGGTGTTGATGATGGCCCCAGTGTAACTGTGTTGATGATGGCCCCAGTGTAACTGTGTTGATGATGGCCCCAGTATAACTGTGTTACAGGTGTTGATGATGGCCCCAGTGTAACTGTGTTGATGATGGCCCCAGTGTAACTGTGTTACAGGTGTTGATGATGGCCCCAGTGTAACTGTGTTGATGATGGCCCCAGTGTAACTGTGTTACAGGTGTTGATGATGGCCCCAGTGTAACTGTGTTGATGATGGCCCCAGTGTAACTGTGTTGATGATGGCCCCAGTGTAACTGTGTTGATGATGGCCCCAGTGTAACTGTGTTACAGGTGTTGATGATAGCCCCAGTGTAACTGTGTTGATGATGGCCCCAGTGTAACTGTGTTGATGATGGCCCCAGTGTAACTGTGTTGCATGATGGCCCCAGTGTAACTGTGTTGATGATGGCCCTAGTGTAACTGTGTTGATGATGGCCCCAGTGTAACTGTGTTGATGATGGCCCCAGTGTAACTGTGTTGATGATGGCCCCAGTGTAACTGTGTTGATGATGGCCTCAGTGTAACTGTGTTGATGATGGCCTCAGTGTAACTGTGTTGATGATGGCCCCAGTGTAACAGTGTTCCAGGTGTTGATGATGGCCCCAGTGTAACTGTGTTGATGATGGCCCCAGTGTAACTGTGTTAAAGGTGTTGATGATAGCCCCAGTGTAACTGTGTTGATGATGGCCCCAGTGTAACTGTGTTGATGATGGCCCCAGTATAACTGTGTTGAGGTGTTGATGATGGCCCAGTGTAACTGTGTTGATGATGGCCCTAGTGTAACTGTGTTGATGATGGCCCCAGTGTAACTGTGTTGATGATGGCCCCAGTGTAACTGTGTTGATGATGGCCCCAGTGTAACTGTGTTGATGATGGCCTCAGTGTAACTGTGTTGATGATGGCCCCAGTGTAACTGTGTAACTGTGTTGATGATGGCCCCAGTGTAACTGTGTTGATGATGGCCCCAGTGTAACTGTGTTGATGATGGCCCCAGTGTAACTGTGTTGATGATGGCCCCAGTGTAACTGGGTTGATGATGGCCCCAGTGTAACTGGGTTGATGATGGCCCCATTGTAACTGTGTTGATGATGGCCTCAGTGTAACTGTGTTGATGATGGCCCCAGTGTAACTGTGTTGATGATGGCCCCAGTGTAACTGTGTTGATGATGGCCTCAGTGTAACTGTGTTGATGATGGCCCCAGTGTAACTGTGTTGATGATGGCCCCAGTGTAACTGTGTTGATGATGGCCTCAGTGTAACTGTGTTGATGATGGCCCCAGTGTAACTGTGTTGATGATGGCCCCAGTGTAACTGTGTTGATGATGGCCTCAGTGTAACTGTGTTGATGATGGCCCCAGTGTAACTGGGTTGCAGGTGTTGATGATGGCCCTAGTGTAACTGTGTTGATGATGGTAGTGAGTGTTGATGATGGCCCCAGTGTAACTGTGTTGATGATGGCCCCAGTGTAACTGTGTTGATGATGGCCCCAGTGTAACTGTGTTGATGATGGCCTCAGTGTAACTGTGTTGATGATGGCCCCAGTGTAACTGTGTAACTGTGTTGATGATGGCCCCAGTGTAACTGTGTTGATGATGGCCCCAGTGTAACTGTGTTGATGATGGCCCCAGTGTAACTGTGTTGATGATGGCCCCAGTGTAACTGTGTTGATGATGGCCCCAGTGTAACTGTGTTGATGATGGCCCCAGTATAACTGTGTTGATGATGGCCCCAGTATAACTTGGTTGATGATGGACTCAGTGTAACTGTGTTGATGATGGCCCCAGTATAACTGTGTTGATGATGGCCCCAGTGTAACTGTGTTGATGATGGCCCCAGTGTAACTGTGTTGATGATGGCCCCAGTGTAACTGTGTTGATGATGGCCCCAGTGTAACTGTGTTGATGATGGCCCCAGTGTAACTGGGTTGCAGGTGTTGATGATGGCCCCAGTGTAACTGTGTTGATGATGGCCCCAGTGTAACTGGGTTGCAGGTGTTGATGATGGCCCCAGTGTAACTGTGTTGATGATGGCCCCAGTGTAACTGTGTTGATGATGGCCCCAGTGTAACTGTGTTGATGATGGCCCCAGTGTAACTGTGTTGATGATGGCCCCAGTGTAACTGTGTTGATGATGGCCCCAGTATAACTGTGTTGATGATGGCCCCAGTGTAACTGTGTTACAGGTGTTGATGATGGCCCCAGTATAACTGTGTTGATGATGGCCCCAGTGTAACTGTGTTGATGATAGCCCCAGTGTAACTGTGTTGATGATGGCCCCAGTGTAACTGTGTTGATGATGGCCCCAGTGTAACTGTGTTACAGGTGTTGATGATGGCCCCAGTATAACTCTGTTGATGATGGCCCTAGTGTAACTGTGTTGATGATGGCCCCAGTGTATAACTGTGTTGATGATGGCCTCAGTGTAACTGTGTTGATGATGGCCCCAGTGTAACTGTGTTGATGATGGCCCCAGTGTAACTGTGTTGATGATGGCCTCAGTGTAACTGTGTTGATGATGGCCCCAGTGTAACTGGGTTGCAGGTGTTGATGATGGCCCTAGTGTAACTGTGTTGATGATGGCCCTAGTGTAACAGTGTTGATGATGGCCCCAGTGTAACTGTGTTGATGATGGCCCCAGTGTAACTGTGTTGATGATGGCCCCAGTGTAACTGTGTTGATGATGGCCCCAGTGTAACTGTGTTGATGATGGCCTCAGTGTAACTGTGTTGATGATGGCCCCAGTGTAACTGTGTTGATGATGGCCCCAGTGTAACTGGGTTGATGATGGCCCCAGTGTAACTGTGTTGATGATGGCCCCAGTGTTGATGGCCCCAGTATAACTGTGTTGATGATGGCCCCCTGTGTTGATGATGGCCTCAGTGTAACTGTGTTGATGATGGCCCCAGTGTAACTGTGTTGATGATGGCCCCAGTGTAACTGTGTTGATGATGGCCTCAGTGTAACTGTGTTGATGATGGCCCCAGTGTAACTGGGTTGCAGGTGTTGATGATGGCCCCAGTGTAACTGTGTTGATGATGAGGTGTTGATGATGGCCCCAGTGTAACTGTGTTGATGATGGCCCCAGTGTAACTGTGTTGATGATGGCCCCAGTGTAACTGTGTTACAGGTGTTGATGATGGCCCCAGTATAACTCTGTTGATGATGGCCCCAGTGTAACTGTGTTGATGATGTCCCCAGTATAACTGTGTTGATGATGTCCCCAGTGTAACTGTGTTGATGATGGCCCCAGTGTAACTGTGTTGATGATGGCCCCAGTGTAACTGTGTTACAGGTGTTGATGATGGCCCCAGTATAACTGTGTTGATAAGTGTAACTGTGTTGATGATGGCCCCCCCAGTGATAAGCCCCAGTGTAACTGTGTTGATGATGGCCCCAGTGTAACTGTGTTACAGGTGTTGATGATGGCCCCAGTATAACTCTGTTGATGATGGCCCCAGTGTAACCGTGTTGATGATAGCCCCAGTGTAACTGTGTTGATGATGGCCCCAGTGTAACTGTGTTACAGGTGTTGATGATGGCCCCAGTATAACTCTGTTGATGATGGCCCTAGTGTAACTGTGTTGATCATGGCCCCAGTGTAACTGTGTTGATGATGGCCCCAGTGTAACTGTGTTACAGGTGTTGATGCAGAGCTGGGTGTGTTGGGATCAGACAGTGTGGTGTTGTCTCTACCCGAGTCCTCTCTGCTGGACCTGAACACAGGCAGGATGTACACTGTAGACCTCAACCCCTCCTTCCTAATGGACCTACTGCACTGCAGGTAGAATGGACTAGAATAGAATGGAATGGAATAGAATGGAGTAGAATATAATGGAATGGAATAGAATGGAATAGAATGGAGTAGAATATAATAAAATAGAATGGAATATAATATAATAGAATAACATAGAATAACATAGAATACAATATAGCTCAATCCATTGTTGAATGGAAAATGGTCTTGAGTGTGTATTTCATGCTTACAGCATGTAGAAGGTACTGCAGCATTGAGTATTATAGTGATGGTACACTCCTCTGTTTATGTCGTATTCATGATGTCTTGTGCTCTGTGCTGTAGCCACAGGAGACCTGATGCTCAACGCCTGGCTGCCCTGCACTGTCTGCTGCTCTACATGGGATCCAACGCTGCACTAGAACTGAAGGTAGGAGATGCTCAGAGATGCTCTTTGTTCAGAGAGAGAGAGAGAGACACAGAGTGTGTTTAAAATATATATATTTAACCTTTATTTATCCAGGTAGGCTAGTTGAGAACAAGTTCTCATTTTCAACTGCGGCCTGGCCAAGATAAAGCAAAGCAGTGCGACACAAACAACAACAGAGTTACACATGGAATAAACAAACATACAGTCAATAATACAATAGAAAAGTCTATATACAGTGTGTACAAATGAGGTAAGATAAGGGATAAATAGGCCATGGTGGCGAAGTAATTACATTATAGCAATTAAACACTGGAGTGATAGATGTGCAGAAGATGAATGTGCAAGTAGAGATACTGGGGTGCAAAGGAGCAAAATAAATAAATAACAGTATGGGGATGAGGTAGTTGGATGGGCTATTTACAGATGGGCTATGTACAGGTGCACTATGTACAGGTGCAGTGATTTGTGAGCTGCTCTGACAGCTGGAGTGTAAAGTTAGTGAGGGAGATATGAGTCTCCAGCTTCAGTGATGTTTGCAATTCGTTCAAGTCATTGGCAGCAGAGAACTGTAAGGAGAGGCGGCCAAAGGAAGAATTGGCTTTGGGGGTGACCAGTGAGATATACCTGCTGCAGCGCGTGCTACGGGTGGGTGCTGCTATGGTGACCAGTGAGCTGAGATAAGGTGGTGCCATACCTAGCAAAGAAAGAATGGTGTCGTCTGCGTAGAGGTGGATCAGAGAATCACCAGCAGCAAGAGCGACATCATTTATGTATACAGAGAAGAGAGTCGGCCTGAGAATTTAACCCTGTGGCACCCCCATAGAGACTGCCAGAGGTCTAGACAACAGTCCCTCCGATTTGACACACTGAACTCTATCAGAGAAGTAGTTGGTGAACCAGGCGAGGCAGTCATTTGAGAAACCAAGGCTGCTGACTCTGCCGATAAGAATGGGGTGATTGACAGAGTCAAAAGCCTTGGCCAGGTCGATGAATAGGGCTGCATAGTATTGTCTCTTATCGATGGCGGTTATGATATCATTTAGGACCTTGACTGTGGCTGAGGTGCAACCACGACCAGCTCGGGAACCAGAATGCATAGCGGAGAACGTACGGTGGGATTCTAAATGGTCGGTGATCTGTTTGTTAACTTGGCTTTCGAAGACCTTAGAAAGGCAGGGTAGGATAGATATCGGTCTGTAGCAGTTTGTGTCTAGAGTGTTTCCCCCTTTGAAGAGTGAAAGAGAGATGTTTTGGAGGGAGAAGTTCAGGAATGGGTGCTGACCATGAGTCAGGTTGTTTATAATAGAGAAAGTGCTGCACTTGAAATCTCCATCTGCAGTACTTGTTCTAAATGGTGTCTCTGTGGCCATGACAACACAGTTAGAGAGGTAACCCGACTTAGAGGTCCAGGAGGACGAGGCTGCTGTGGTTTCATCCACTCTGTGGAAACCCTTTACATAACATGGCTTCATGCATGTGTGGTAACAATGGAGTTACTATAGTAACAATACCAAGATGTTGTTACTTAGCACTGCTGTTACTTCATGTGTTTTCTCTGCAGATCATAGATTGGATCTGTGACAATGTCATGCCGTTCGACACCTTCGATCAAATTCAGGAATTTATTCTGGGTAAGTGGAACAAGACTTATCACCGTTTTAAAATCTATGTTTGTGGTGTTTTATGGAAGAATCATGGTCTCCCTTCAACAACAGCGTCACTGTACAGGATCATCTATAAGAAGTGTCTCAGTCTGGATGAAGTCCTACCTTACTCCTCTGTGTTTGAGAAGAAGAAGGTACCTGAGGCTCTAGACCAGGTCCCCGGTGTCACCTGCACCACAGAGCTCCATGCTGAACCGGTGTTCAAAGGAAAGGTAAGATGTCTTTCACCCACTCCAGCTATTCAACTACCTGATCAGTGTGTAATATTTAGTGATTTATTTCCAGGTTAGCCACTAGGGGGCAGACCCACTCCAGCTATTCAACTACCTGATCAGTCACGGGCGTAATATTTAGTGATTTATTTCCAGGTTAGCCACTAGGGGGCAGACAGGAGTGGGAAGCAGTGCTCAGTAACAGATAAAGAATGCATTTCTAATGAATTAAATGAAGAAGAGTTGTGTTGAAAGTAAGGACGTAATAATATTATATAAACTGTGCTATTTACAATGAAATACCCAGTGATTATTCTGTAGATGGAGGCCTTCTTTAATTAAAGGCAAAACATGAACCATTTGTTACAATCAAGTGCATTTCATTTAATGTTATGTAGTATGAACCCTGTGCCATAAATCATTTTGTTTCCAAGGAGGTCTCAAGATGACCATAACAAATGTACTTACTTTGCACAAACTGTAAAAGTAGTAAACATCTGGTGTTTACTAGATGTTTGGTAATGTTTCGCTGCAGGCCAGGAGTCTCCAGGGTTATTGGGAAGAGCTGCAGTGGAGCACAGAAAAGATGAAGTACTTTGAGGCAGTTCCAAACCCACGATACAGAGCATCTCAGAACCTGCCAGACTGGACCAAGCTGCTCACTACCCTGGTGAGTTCTGTTCACACCTAGAATGTAGCAGCATTGGTGAGTTCACACATATTAGAGGATCAAACTGCAGATCCAGAACCTCTCACAGTCTGCCAGACTGGACCACACTGCTAGCTACCCTGGTGAGTTCACACAGAGAGACTGGAATATAGATTATCTCTGGGAGCTCAGTGCACCACAGGAACCATGGTCTCTCTCTCTGATCCCAAGCTTTATACTGCAGCTAGCAGTAGGACAGTATGGAACCATGGTCTCTCTCTCTGATCCCAAGCTTTACACTGCAGTAGGACAGTATGGAACCATGGTCTCTCTCTCTGATCCTAAGCTTTATACTGCAGCTAGCAGTAGGACAGTATGGAACCATGGTCTCTCTCTCTGATCCCAAGCTTTATACTGCAGCTAGCAGTAGGACAGTATGAAACCATGGTCTCTCTCTCTCTGATCCTAAGCTTTACACTGCAGCTAGCAGTAGGATAGTATGGAACCATGGTCTCTCTCTCTCTGATCCTAAGCTTTACACTGCAGTAGGATAGTATGGAACCATGGTCTCTCTCTCTCTGATCCCAAGCTTTACACTGCAGCTAGCAGTAGGACAGTATGGAACCATGGTCTCTCTCTCTGATCCTAAGCTTTACACTGCAGTAGGACAGTATGGAACCATGGTCTCTCTCTCTGATCCTAAGCTTTACACTGCAGCTAGCAGTAGGATAGTATGGAACCATGGTCTCTCTCTCTGATCCTAAGCTTTACACTGCAGTAGGACAGTATGGAACCATGGTCTCTCTCTCTGATCCCAAGCTTTACACTGCAGTAGGACAGTATGGAACCATGGTCTCTCTCTCTCTGATCCTAAGCTTTACACTGCAGTAGGATAGTATGGAACCATGGTCTCTCTCTCTCTGATCCTAAGCTTTACACTGCAGTAGGATAGTATGGAACCATGGTCTCTCTCTCTCTGATCCTAAGCTTTACACTGCAGCTAGCAGTAGGACAGTATGGAACCATGTTCTCTCTCTCTGATCCTAAGCTTTACACTGCAGTAGGACAGTATGGAACCATGGTCTCTTTCTCTGATCCTAAGCTTTACACTGCAGCTAGCAGTAGGATAGTATGGAACCATGGTCTCTCTCTCTGATCCTAAGCTTTACACTGCAGTAGGACAGTATGGAACCATGGTCTCTCTCTCTGATCCCAAGCTTTACACTGCAGTAGGACAGTATGGAACCATGGTCTCTCTCTCTCTGATCCTAAGCTTTACACTGCAGCTAGCAGTAGGACAGTATGGAACCATGGTCTCTCTCTCTCTGATCCCAAGCTTTACACTGCAGTAGGACAGTATGGAACCATGGTCTCTCTCTCTGATCCCAAGCTTTACACTGCAGCTAGCAGTAGGACAGTATGGAACCATGGTCTCTCTCTCTGATCCTAAGCTTTATACTGCAGCTAGCAGTAGGACAGTATGAAACCATGGTCTCTCTCTCTGATCCTAAGCTTTACACTGCAGTAGGACAGTATGGAACCATGGTCTCTCTCTCTCTCTGATCCCAAGCTTTACACTGCAGCTAGCAGTAGGACAGTATGGAACCATGGTCTCTCTCTCTCTGATCCAAGCTTTACACTGCACTGCAGTAGGACAGTATGGAACCATGGTCTCTCTCTCTGATCCCAAGCTTTACACTGCAGCTAGCAGTAGGACAGTATGGAACCATGGTCTCTCTCTCTCTGATCCTAAGCTTTACACTGCAGCTAGCAGTAGGACAGTATGGAACCATGGTCTCTCTCTCTCTCTGATCCCAAGCTTTACACTGCAGCTAGCAGTAGGACAGTATGGAACCATGGTCTCTCTCTCTGATCCCAAGCTTTACACTGCAGCTAGCAGTAGGACAGTATGGAACCATGGTCTCTCTCTCTGATCCTAAGCTTTACACTGCAGCTAGCAGTAGGACAGTATGGAACCATGGTCTCTCTCTCTGATCCTAAGCTTTACACTGCAGCTAGCAGTAGGACAGTATGGAACCATGGTCTCTCTCTCTGATCCTAAGCTTTACACTGCAGCTAGCAGTAGGACAGTATGGAACCATGGTCTCTCTCTCTGATCCTAAGCTTTACACTGCAGCTAGCAGTAGGACAGTATGGAACCATGGTCTCTCTCTCTGATCCTAAGCTTTACACTGCAGCTAGCAGTAGGACAGTATGGAACCATGGTCTCTCTCTCTGATCCTAAGCTTTACACTGCAGCTAGCAGTAGGACAGTATGGAACCATGGTCTCTCTCTCTGATCCTAAGCTTTACACTGCAGCTAGCAGTAGGACAGTATGAAACCATGGTCTCTCTCTCTGATCCCAAGCTTTACACTGCAGCTAGCAGTAGGACAGTATGGAACCATGGTCTCTCTCTCTGATCCTAAGCTTTACACTGCAGCTAGCAGTAGGACAGTATGGAACCATGGTCTCTCTCTCTGATCCCAAGCTTTACACTGCAGTAGGACAGTATGGAACCATGGTCTCTCTCTCTGATCCCAAGCTTTACACTGCAGCTAGCAGTAGGACAGTATGGAACCATGGTCTCTCTCTCTGATCCTAAGCTTTACACTGCAGTAGGACAGTATGGAACCATGGTCTCTCTCTCTCTGATCCTAAGCTTTATACTGCAGCTAGCAGTAGGACAGTATGGAACCATGGTCTCTCTCTCTCTGATCCTAAGCTTTATACTGCAGCTAGCAGTAGGACAGTATGGAACCATGGTCTCTCTCTCTCTGATCCTAAGCTTTACACTGCAGCTAGCAGTAGGACAGTATGGAACCATGGTCTCTCTCTCTGATCCCAAGCTTTACACTGCAGTAGGACAGTATGGAACCATGGTCTCTCTCTCGGATCCTAAGCTTTACACTGCAGCTAGCAGTAGGACAGTATGGAACCATGGTCTCTCTCTCTGATCCTAAGCTTTACACTGCAGCTAGCAGTAGGACAGTATGAAACCATGATCTCTCTCTCTGATCCCAAGCTTTACACTGCAGTAGGACAGTATGGAACCATGGTCTCTCTCTCTGATCCCAAGCTTTACACTGCAGCTAGCAGTAGGACAGTATGGAACCATGATCTCTCTCTCTGATCCCAAGCTTTACACTGCAGCTAGCAGTAGGACAGTATGGAACCATGATCTCTCTCTCTGATCCCAAGCTTTACACTGCAGTAGGACAGTATGGAACCATGATCTCTCTCTCTGATCCCAAGCTTTACACTGCAGCTAGCAGTAGGACAGTATGGAACCATGGTCTCTCTCTCTGATCCCAAGCTTTACACTGCAGTAGGACAGTATGGAACCATGGTCTCTCTCTCTCTGATCCCAAGCTTTACACTGCAGCTAGCAGTAGGACAGTATGAAACCATGGTCTCTCTCTCTCTGATCCTAAGCTTTACACTGCAGTAGGACAGTATGGAACCATGGTCTCTCTCTCTCTGATCCTAAGCTTTACACTGCAGCTAGCAGTAGGACAGTATGGAACCATGGTCTCTCTCTCTGATCCCAAGCTTTACACTGCAGTAGGACAGTATGGAACCATGGTCTCTCTCTCTGATCCCAAGCTTTACACTGCAGCTAGCAGTAGGACAGTATGGAACCATGATCTCTCTCTCTGATCCCAAGCTTTACACTGCAGCTAGCAGTAGGATAGTATGGAACCATGGTCTCTCTCTCTGATCCCAAGCTTTACACTGCAGTAGGACAGTATGGAACCATGATCTCTCTCTCTGATCCCAAGCTTTACACTGCAGCTAGCAGTAGGACAGTATGGAACCATGGTCTCTCTCTCTGATCCCAAGCTTTACACTGCAGTAGGACAGTATGGAACCATGGTCTCTCTCTCTGATCCCAAGCTTTACACTGCAGCTAGCAGTAGGACAGTATGAAACCATGGTCTCTCTCTCTCTGATCCTAAGCTTTACACTGCAGTAGGACAGTATGGAACCATGGTCTCTCTCTCTCTGATCCTAAGCTTTACACTGCAGCTAGCAGTAGGACAGTATGGAACCATGGTCTCTCTCTCTGATCCCAAGCTTTACACTGCAGTAGGACAGTATGGAACCATGGTCTCTCTCTCTGATCCCAAGCTTTACACTGCAGCTAGCAGTAGGACAGTATGGAACCATGATCTCTCTCTCTGATCCCAAGCTTTACACTGCAGCTAGCAGTAGGATAGTATGGAACCATGGTCTCTCTCTCTGATCCCAAGCTTTACACTGCAGTAGGACAGTATGGAACCATGGTCTCTCTCTCTGATCCTAAGCTTTACACTGCAGCTAGCAGTAGGACAGTATGGAACCATGGTCTCTCTCTCTGATCCCAAGCTTTACACTGCAGCTAGCAGTAGGACAGTATGGAACCATGGTCTCTCTCTCTCTGATCCTAAGCTTTACACTGCAGCTAGCAGTAGGACAGTATGGAACCATGGTCTCTCTCTCTGATCCTAAGCTTTACACTGCAGTAGGACAGTATGGAACCATGGTATTTCTCTCTGATCCTAAGCCTTACACTGCAGCTAGCAGTAGGACAGTATGGAACCATAGTCTCTCTCTCTGATCCCAAGCTTTACACTGCAGTAGGACAGTATGGAACCATGGTCTCTCTCTCTGATCCCAAGCTTTACACTGCAGCTAGCAGTAGGACAGTATGGAACCATGGTCTCTCTCTCTATGAAAACATTCATCATTTCCAATTTCTGACATATTCTCTTATAGAACCACTTCAACAGGTAGCCTAGCGTTTAAGAGCGTTGGGTCAGTAACCGAAAGGTCGCTGTCTCGAATCCCTGAGACGAATCTGTTGATGTTCCCTTGAGCAAGGCAATGAACCCTAATTGCTCTTGTATGTGCTAAATGACTAACATGGACATGTAACATGTAGTACAGTATACCTTCATAAGAGGAAGTTAGAGAACGTTCTTCACTCTGTCTGTTCCAGAAGTTAGAGAACATGTTCCTCCCTCTGTCTGTTCCAGAAGTCAGAGAACATGTTCTTCACTCTGTCTGTTCCAGAAGTCAGAGAACATGTTCTTCACTCTGTCTGTTCCAGAAGTCAGAGAACATGTTCTTCACTCTGTCTGTTCCAGAAGTCAGAGAACATGTTCTTCACTCTGTCTGTTCCAGAAGTCAGAGAACATGTTCTTCACTCTGTCTGTTCCAGAAGTTAGAGAACATGTTCTTCACTCTGTCTGTTCCAGAAGTCAGAGAACATGTTCTTCACTCTGTCTGTTCCAGAAGTCAGAGAACATGTTCTTCACTCTGTCTGTTCCAGAAGTCAGAGAACATGTTCTTCACTCTGTCTGTTCCAGAAGTCAGAGAACATGTTCTTCACTCTGTCTGTTCCAGAAGTCAGAGAACATGTTCCTCACTCTGTCTGTTCCAGAAGTTAGAGAACACGTTCTTCACTCTGTCTGTTCCAGAAGTTAGAGAACACGTTCCTCACTCTGTCTGTTTCAGAAGTCAAAGAACAAGAAGGCTTCTAACTATCTACGTCACATTGAGGAGAACACTAAACAGTAGGTGGAGAACCGAAGAGCAAAGGGTCTCTTGTGTGTTGCAGAATGTTGTGTGTGTTGGTGGGGTTCAGGGGGAACTTGACTATTGAAAGCACAGAGAGACAAACTCACAGGGATCAATGACATTGATAGATATTAACACAGGGATCAATAACACTGATAGATATTAACACAGGGATCAATAACACTGATAGATATTAACACAGGGATCAATAACACTGATAGATATTAACACAGGGATCAATAACACTGATAGATATTAACACGGGGATCAATGACACTGATAGATATTAACACGGGGATCAATAACACTGATAGATATTAACACGGGGATCAATAACACTGATAGATATTAACACAGGGATCAATAACACTGATAGATATTAACACGGGGATCAATAACACTGATAGATATTAACACGGGGATCAATAACACTGATAGATATTAACACGGGGATCAATAACACTGATAGATATTAACACAGGGATCAATAACACTGATAGATATTAACACAGGGATCAATAACACTGATAGATATTAACACAGGGATCAATAACACTGATAGATATTAACACAGGGATCAATAACACTGATAGATATTAACACAGGGATCAATAACACTGATAGATAATAACATTCAAACACACAGACACGTAGAGATACTGTATACACACAGACATGTAGAGATACTGTATACACACAGACACGTAGAGATACTGTATACACACAGACATGTAGAGATACTGTATACACACAGACACGTAGAGATACTGTATACACACAGACACGTAGAGATACTGTATACACACAGACACGTAGAGATACTGTATACACACAGACACGTAGAGATACTGTATACACACAGACACGTAGAGATACTGTATACACACAGACACGTAGAGATACTGTATACACACAGACACGTAGAGATACTGTATACACACAGACACGTAGAGATACTGTATACACACAGACACGTAGAGATACTGTATACACACAGACACAGTTTCCACTTAAAAGTCAAGTAAGTCATATCATCTGATATTTCCTCTGTTATTTTCAGAGTTCTGTCGATGGTGGACAGCTGGAATCTTGGTAAGATGCCACATTCTAAAAGCCACTATCATTAATAGAAGGATTGTAAGAAACCTTGTCTCTCTATGAATGTAAGAAACCTTGTCTCTCTATGAATGTGAGAAACCTTGTCTCTATGAATGTGAGAAACCTTGTCTCTATGAATGTGAGAAACCTTGTCTCTCTATGAATGTAAGAAACCTTGTTTCTAGGATTGTAAGAAACCTTGTCTCTCTATGAATGTAAGAAACCTTGTCTTTCTATGAATGTAAGAAACCTTGTCTCTAGGATTGTAAGAAACCTTGTCTCTATGAATGTGAGCAACCTTGTCTCTATGAATGTGAGAAACCTTGTCTCTATGAATGTGAGAAACCTTGTCTCTAGGAATGTGAGAAACCTTGTCTCTAGGAATGTGAGAAACCTTGTCTCTAGGATTGTGAGAAACCTTGTCTCTAGGATTGTGAGAAACCTTGTCTCTGTGATTGTGAGAAACCTTGTCTGTGAGAAATTGTCTCTAGGAATGAGAAACCTTGTCTCTAGGAATGTGAGAAACCTTGTCTCTAGGAATGTGAGAAACCTTGTCTCTAGGATTGTGAGAAACCTTGTCTCTAGGATTGTGAGAAACCTTGTCTCTAGGATTGTGAGAAACCTTGTCTCTAGGATTGTGAGAAACCTTGTCTCTAGGATTGTGAGAAACCTTGTCTCTAGGATTGTGAGAAACCTTGTCTCTAGGATTGTGAGAAACCTTGTCTCTAGGATTGTGAGAAACCTTGTCTCTATGAATGTGAGAAACCTTGTCTCTATGAATGTGAGAAACCTTGTCTCTAGGATTGTGAGAAACCTTGTCTCTATGATTGTGAGAAACCTTGTCTCTATGAGAATCCTTGTAGGAGAAACCTTGTCTCTAGGAATGTGAGAAACCTTGTCTCTAGGATTGTGAGAAACCTTGTCTCTAGGATTGTGAGAAACCTTGTCTCTAGGATTGTGAGAAACCTTGTCTCTAGGATTGTGAGAAACCTTGTCTCTAGGAATGTGAGAAAACCTGTCTCTAGGATTGTGAGAAACCTTGTCTCTAGGATTGGAAATTGTGAGAAACCTTGTCTCTAGGATTGTAGGAGAAACCTTGTCTCTAGGATTGTGAGAAACCTTGTCTCTAGGATTGTGAGAAACCTTGTCTCTAGGAATGTGAGAAACCTTGTCTCTAGGATTGTGAGAAACCTTGTCTCTAGGACTGTGAGAAACCTTGTCTCTAGGATTGTGAGAAACCTTGTCTCTAGGATTGTGAGAAACCTTGTCTCTAGGATTGTGAGAAACCTTGTCTCTAGGACTGTGAGAAACCTTGTCTCTAGGATTGTGAGAAACCTTGTCTCTAGGATTGTGAGAAACCTTGTCTCTAGGATTGTGAGAAACCTTGTCTCTAGGACTGTGAGAAACCTTGTCTCTCTAGGAATGTGAGAAACCTTGTCTCTAGGACTGTGAGAAACCTTGTCTCTAGGATTGTGAGAAACCTTGTCTCTCTAGGATTGTGAGAAACCTTGTCTCTAGGATTGTGAGAAACCTTGTCTCTAGGATTGTGAGAAAACCTTGTTTCCTTAAAAAAGTGTTGTTTTTGATTAAAGTTTTTGACTTTTTTTTGCCCAGAAAAAAGGCAATCCTATATTTTAAAATGTGAGTCTGAGCAGAAACACCATTGTTTTTCTTTGAGAGTAGACCAGTCTCTAGGATTTTTTGTCAGGCAACGGGGCGGATTTGTATGAAGAAGGTGAAAGATGTGTAAATGAATAGCTGATTCAAAGTGAGAAACCTTGTCTCTAGGACTGTGAGAAACCTTGTCTCTCTAGACCTTGATATTGGTCCTTTGGATATGAAGCTGTTATCGTGATTATTATTCCTAGAATAACACTGGTATATTAAGATGCTGGCAGGTCAGTTAACGTGAGCTCATTTACCATTGACTACAGATAGGAAATGTCTTCTGCTTCAGTTAAAGAAATCCCCCAACTTGAGTTTCAGGGTCACATACTTGAGTCCACTGGAGAACATCGCTCTCGGAGCCCACAGTTGTTGATGATTTATCATTCAGGGAGAGAGAGAAAAGAGGGGAAGAATGCCACATGGTTATATAAGAATGGGAGGAGAAGGGCGTCTCTCTCACTTGCTTTCCTTCTTTCTCCCTGCCTTTTTTCTCCTCTCCTTCACTGCTTCCTGACCCCAGTGCAAATGTGGCTCAACCACGAGATTGGACATCGCTCTACCTCAACTACCTCACATGGGCCACGAAAATATAGTCTACTGATGGTGCCTTGAATACCGGTTTCTTTCATTTAATGTTCATGTTATGGGGATATTTATATAAAGGAAATTTGTCTTTTGTGTCACGGACAATACACAATGCGTCATTTAAAAATTTTCAATGAACATTCAACAGTAACACTGTATATTAAGCCCTCACATGGGCCACGCACAGACAATACACAACCTCACATGGGCCACGCACAGACAATACACAACCTCACATGGGCCACGCACAGACAATACACAACCTCACTTGGGCCACGCACAGACAATACACAACCTCACTTGGGCCACGCACGGACAATACACAACCTCACATGGGCCACGCACAGACAATACACAACCTCACATGGGCCACGCACAGACAATACACAACCTCACATGGGCCACGCACGGACAATACACAACCTCACATGGGCCACGCACGGACAATACACAACCTCACATGGGCCACGCACAGACAATACACAACCTCACATGGGCCACGCACGGACAATACACAACCTCACATGGGCCACGCACAGACAATACACAACCTCACATGGGCCACATGGGCACAGACAATACACAACCTCACTCACATGGGCCACCACGACAATACACAACCTCACATGGGACACGGACAATACACAACCTCACATGGGCCACGCACAGACAATACACAACCTCACATGGGCCACGCACAGACAATACAATACACAACCTCACATGGGCCACGCACAGACAATACACAACCTCACATGGGCCACGCACAGACAATACACAACCTCACATGGGCCACGCACGGACAATACACAACCTCACATGGGCCACGCACAGACAATACACAACCTCACGTGGGCCACGCACAGACAATACACAACCTCACATGGGCCACGCACGGACAATACACAACCTCACTCTCTGTCACACACACTGCTCTCTCGCTCTTGCTCTGTCTCACTCTCTCTCTGTCTCTCACCCGTACACACTCTCTCCCATACTGACCACCATTCATCATTCTCCACACCAATATCCCGACTCACAGAAACTACCCTCTGCAAGTTGACTTTTTCCTCTCCCCCTTCATTGTCCTTGTCATCTTCTCTGACTGTATTGTTTCACTTTATCCATGGAGATGTCCCTCTGTAGTGAAAAGACCATGGAGATGTCCCTCTGTAGTGAAAAGACCATGGAGATGTCCCTCTGTAATGAAAAGACCATGGAGATGTCCCTCTGTAGTGAAAAGACCATGGAGATGTCCCTCTGTAATGAAAAGACCATGGAGATGTCCCTCTGTAGTGAAAAGACCATGGAGATGTCCCTCTGTAGTGAAAAGACCATGGAGATGTCCCTCTGTAATGAAGACCATGGAGATGTCCCTCTGTAGTGAAAAGACCATGGAGATGTCCCTCTGTAGTGAAAAGACCATGGAGATGTCCCTCTGTAGTGAAAAGACCATGGAGATGTCCCTCTGTAATGAAGACCATGGAGATGTCCCTCTGTAGTGAAAAGACCATGGAGATGTCGCTCTGTAATGAAGACCATGGAGATGTCCCTCTGTAATGAAAAGACCATGGAGATGTCCCTCTGTAGTGAAAAGACCATGGAGATGTCCCTCTGTAGTGAAAAGACCATGGAGATGTCCCTCTGTAATGAAAAGACCATGGAGATGTCCCTCTGTAATGAAAAGACCATGGAGATGTCCTCTGTAATGAAAATACCATGGAGATGTCCCTCTGTAGTGAAAAGACCATGGAGATGTCCCTCTGTAATGAAAAGACCATGGAGATGTCCCTCTGTAGTGAAAGGACCATGGAGATGTCCCTCTGTAATGAAAAGACCATGGAGATGTCCCTCTGCAATGAAGACCATGGAGATGTCCCTCTGTAATGAAAAGACCATGGAGATGTCCCTCTGTAGTGAAAAGACCATGGAGATGTCCCTCTGTAATGAAAGACCATGGAGATGTCCCTCTGTAGTGAAAAGACCATGGAGATGTCCCTCTGTAGTGAAAGGACCATGGAGATGTCCCTCTGTAGTGAAAGGACCATGGAGATGTCCCTCTGTAATGAAAAGACCATGGAGATGTCCCTCTGCAATGAAGACCATGGAGATGTCCCTCTGTAATGAAAAGACCATGGAGATGTCCCTCTGTGGAGATGTGTAAAAAGACCATGGAGATGTCCCTCTGTAATGAAAATACCATGGAGATGTCCCTCTGTAGTGAAAAGACCATGGAGATGTCGCTCTGTAATGAAAGACCATGGAGATGTCCCTCTGTAATGAAAAGACCATGGAGATGTCGCTCTGTAATGAAAGACCATGGAGATGTCCCTCTGTAATGAAAAGACCATGGAGATGTCCTCTGTAATGAAAAGACCATGGAGATGTCCCTCTGTAGTGAAAAGACCATGGAGATGTCCCTCTGTAGTGAAAATACCATGGAGATGTCCCTCTGTAGTGAAAAGACCATGGAGATGTCCCTCTGTAGTGAAAAGACCATGGAGATGTCGCTCTGTAATGAAAGACCATGGAGATGTCCCTCTGTAATTTGCTGGATGCAGAGTTCAACAGAGTTCAAGTGAAGGTCAAGCAAATCATAGAGAAAGCAGACTGTATTGCAATCATCTCTGATGGGTGGTCAAATGTTTGTGGCCAAGGAATAATTAACTACATCATCTCCACCCCTCAACCAGTTTTCTACAAGAGCACAGACACAAGGGACAACAGACACACCGGTCTCTACATTGCAGAGGAGCTGAAGGCAGTCATCAATGACCTTGGACCACAGAAGGTATGTGAGAAGAATAAGAGAACCACATTGAAGCTGCCCAGCAACACCCGTTGGGGTGGTGTTGTCATCATGTTTGACAGTCTCCTGAAGGGGAAGGAGTCTCTCCAAGAAATGGCCATATCACAGTCTGCCGATATGGACAGTCCCATAAAGAGGATCCTCATGGATGATGTAGTTTGGGAGAGAGTGGTAAGCAGCCTGAAACCTATAGCAGTGGCCATTGAGGGAGACAATACCATCCTGTCTGATGTTCAGACTCTGCTTGCAGAGGTAAGAGAATAAATCCATACTGCCCTGCCCACTTCACTGTTGCTCCAAGCAGAGGAAACTGCAGTTCTGAAATACATCAAAAAGCGTGAAGACTTCTGCCTGAAGCCCAAACACGCTGCAGCGTACATGTTGGACCCCAAGTATACTGGCAAGAGCATCCTGTCTGGTGCAGAGATCAACAAGGCCTATGGTGTCATCACTACCGTGTCTCGCCACCTTGGCCTGGATGAGGGCAAGGTTCTTGGCAGTCTGGTGAAGTCCACTTCCAAGCAAGGGCTTTGTGATGGAGATGCAATATGGTAGTCGTGACAACATGTCTCATCAGCCACCTGATGGAAAGGACTTTGTGGATCTGAGGCTCTTTTCCCTGTTGCCTCCATCATCCTCCAAATCCCACCATCATCCACCTCAGAGCACAGTTGGTCCTTGTTTGGAAACACACACACACACACACCAAAGCACGCAACAGGCTGACCAATACAAGGGTTGAAAAATTGGTGGCCACCTGGGCAAATTTGAGGCTTTTTGAGCCTGACAACGAGCCATCCTCAACAAGGTTGGAAAGTGACAGTGAAGATGAGGCCTCAGAGTCTGATGTTCAAGAGGTGGACATTGTGGAGGTCCAGGGAGAAGACATGGAAGCCTGAGAGGAAGACAACCAAAGCTTTAGTTTCTACACTATCATTTTACAGATTTATGTTGAAAACATTTTTGGGAGATGCGATGGATCATTCAATATTCCCTTTCTTTTGTTGTTCAGTGAAATCATCCCATGTGAAGAGTCAACTCGTTTAATTCAAGTTCAATTCGTACTAAATATTTTTTTGTATTTCTATTGGAAGGATTTAATCATTTGATTTATGTCTATGTATGAAAAGGTAAAAGGTTTATGTTTCTGTCTCCATATGATAAGCTAAATATATCCAATACAAAAAACATCTACATTTAAATGGTATTAATATTCATTTGCATATCAAATCAAATTGATTTATATAGCCCTTCGTACATCAGCTGATATCTCAAAGTGCTGTATAGAAACCCAGCCTAAAACCCCAAACAGCAAGCAATGCAGGTGTAGAAGCACGGTGGCTAGGAAAAACTCCCTAGAAAGGCCAAAACCTAGGAAGAAACCTAGAGAGGAACCAGGCTATGTGGGGTGGCCAGTCCTCTTCTGGCTGTGCCGGGTGGAGATTATAACAGAACATGGCCAAGGTGTTCAAATGTTCATAAATGACCAGCATGGTTGAATAATAATAAGGCAGAACAGTTGAAACTGGAGCAGCAGCACAGTCAGGTGGACTGGGGGCAGCAAGGAGTCATCATGTCAGGTAGTCCTGGGGCACGGTCCTAGGGCTCAGGTCAGTTGAAACTGGAGCAGCAGCACGGTCAGGTGGACTGGGGGCAGCAAGGAGTCATCATGTCAGGTAGTCCTGGGGCACGGTCCTAGGGCTCAGGTCCTCCGAGAGAGAGAAAGAAAGAGAGAATTAGAGAGAGCACATGAGGGGTGGCCAGTCCTCTTCTGGATGTGCCGGGTGGAGATTATAACAGAACATGGCCAAGATGTTCAAATGTTCATACATGACCAGCATGGTCGAATAATAATAAGGCAGAACAGTTGAAACTGGAACATATATTGCTGTTAATTCCCATATATTCATGTCAATTCCCACGGAAAGTTTCCACCTCTGAATATTCCCCAAAATGTGCAACCCTACTTACTCATCTCTCTTAAATCAGTAGGCAATCCTCTTCCTCGTCCTGACTCATGACTGTTTGTTTTGCCTTATGTCCAACTCTTTGAGATGTAATGAAAAGTCTAAATCCACGGTGTTATGGTGTTCCTCTGCAGATCAGAAAGTGGTTCCGTTGTTCCAGGAGGAGGATAGCCAGCAGAGGGCGCTCATAGGCCTGGTGAGTCACAAGATACAGCAGCCATGATACTCTGGGTGGAAGGTGCCCTCGGGCACAGACAGCTCTAGGATCAGTTTACCCTCCCCAGATCCTAATCTTAACCATGAGGGGGGAAATGTTAAACTGATCTTAGATCAGTGTCAGCACTGTTTTAGTGCTGGGTTGGAATGCAGGCTTGTCCAGCTTACCAAGACCAAGGTTCATTAGAGCAAGCAGTTAGCTGACAACACACAACACGCATGATAAAAATAGTTGTCCCTTTTTCATCCTGACATTGCAGTCTATTCCCAGGAGTTTTTAGCCTTGCAGCAGCAACTATTTCCATCCTGAAATTGCTGTCCCTGAGGTTTAAGTGACGTTAGCGTTTCAGCAGGTTCTAGCTGTGGTCCTCTCAGCATCAACCAGCAGGGTAACTATTCTACCTATCCCCAGTTGTAAAACACTAGGGTAGTCTTCTACCTATCAGGGTAACTATTCTACCCCAGTTGTAAAACACTAGGGTAGTCTAGCATCAACCAGCAGGGTAACTATTCTACCTATCCCCAGTTGTAAAACACTAGGGTAGTCTAGCTGTAGTCCTCTCAGCATCAACCAGCAGGGTAACTATTCTACCTATCCCCAGTTGTAAAACACTAGGGTAGTCTAGCTGTAGTCCTCTCAGCATCAACCAGCAGGGTAACTATTCTACCTATCCCCAGTTGTAAAACACTGGGGTAGTCTAGCTGCATGGTCCTCTAAAAGGGTAGTCAGCATCAACCAGCAGGGTAACTATTCTACCTATCCCCAGTTGTAAAACACTAGGGTAAGCTGTGGTCCTCTCAGCATCAACCAGCAGGGTAACTATTCTACCTATCCCCAGTTGTAAAACACTAGGGTAGTCTAGCTGTGGTCCTCTCAGCATCAACCAGCAGGGTAACTATTCTACCTATCCCCAGTTGTAAAACACTAAAACACTCAACCAGCAGGGTAACTATTCTACCTATCCCCAGTTGTAAAACACTAGGGTAGTAGCCTCTCAGCATCAACCAGCAGGGTAACTATTCTACCTATCCCCAGTTGTAAAACACTAGGGTAGTCTAGCTGTGGTCCTCTCAGCATCAACCAGCAGGGTAACTATTCTACCTATCCCCAGTTGTAAAACACTAGGGTAGTCTAGCTGTGGTCCTCTCAGCATCAACCAGCAGGGTAACTATTCTACCTATCCCCAGTTGTAAAACACAGTCTAGCTGTGGTCCTCTCAGCATCAACCAGCAGGTTCTATTCTACCTATCCCCAGTTGTAAAACACTATTCTGGTCCTATCCCCAGTTGTAAAACACTAGGGTAGTCTAGCTGTGGTCCTCAGCATCAACCAGCATCAACCAGTTGTAAAACACAGGGTAACTATTGGTACCTCAGCATCCCCAGTTGTAAAACACTAGGGTAGTCTAGCTGTGGTCCTCTCAGCATCAACCAGCAGGGTAACTATTCTACCTATCCCCAGTTGTAAAACACTAGGGTAGTCTAGCTGTGGTCCTCTCAGCATCAACCAGTAAAACAGGGTAACTATTCTACCTATCCCCAGTTGTAAAACACTAGGGTAGTCTAGCTGTGGTCCTCTCAGCATCAACCAGCAGGGTAACTATTCTACCTATCCCCAGTTGTAAAACACTAGGGTAGTCTAGCTGTGGTCCTCTCAGCATCAACCAGCAGGGTAACTATTCTACCTATCCCCAGTTGTAAAACACATCAACCAGCAGGGGGTAGGGTAGTCTAGCTGTGGTCCTCTCAGCATCAACCAGCAGGGTAACTATTCTACCTATCCCCAGTTGTAAAATCTATTCTACCTATCCCCAGTTGTAAAACACTAGGGTAGTCTAGCTGTGGTCCTCTCAGCATCAACCAGCAGGGTAACTATTCTACCTATCCCCAGTTGTAAAACACTAGGTAGTCTAGCTGTGGTCCTCTCAGCATCAACCAGCAGGGTAACTATTCAACCAGCAGGGTAGACCTATCCCCAGTTGTAAAACACTAGGGCTCTGCTCCCAGCAGGGTAACTATTCTACCTTCCAGTTGTAAAACCTGCAGGTCAGCATCAACCAGCAGGGTAACTATTCTACCTATCCCCTGCTCCAGGTCCTCTCAGTCAACCAGCAGGGTAACTATTCTACCTATCCCCAGTTGTAAAACACTAGCAGTAGCTGTGGTCCTGTCAGCATCAACCAGCAGTGTAACTATTCTACCTATCCCCAGTGTGTATGTACACTGGGTAGTGTGTGTGGTACCTCAGTGTGTAAAACACTGGGTGTAGTGTGTCAGCATCAACCAGCAGGGTAACTATTCTACCTATCCCCAGTTGTAAAACACTAGGTAGTCTAGTACCTACAATTGTGTGTGTTTGTGTGAACCTAACATTCTTTCCCCAGTTGTAAAACACTAGGGTAGTCTAGCTGTGTGTGCATCAACCAGCAGGGTAACTATTCTACCTATCCCCAGTGTGTATAGTAAGCATCCCAGGGTAGGCTCCTGCTCCACTCTCCTTCCTGATAATAAGAATAAAACACTAGGACACTGTTAGAGGAGCAGGAACACAGAGGAGCAGGGAAACAGGGACACAGAGGAACAGGGACACAGAGGAACAGAGGAACAGGGAACAGGGGAACAGAGGAACAGGGACACAGAGGAACAGGGACACAGAGTGAACAGTGGTACACAGGAGGACTTGCACTTGCAGTGTGTAAGTCCCAGTAGGCTCCTGCTCCACAGAGGAACAGGGACACAGGGAACAGGGACACAGAGGAACAGACACAGGAACAGGGACACAGAGGAACAGGGGAACAGGGACACAGAGGAACAGGGACACAGAGGAACAGGGACACAGAGGAACAGGGACACAGAGGAACAGGGACACAGAGGAACAGAGGAACAGGGACACAGAGGAACAGGGACACAGAGGAACAGAGGAACAGGGACACAGAGGGAACAGAGGAACAGGGACACAGAGGAACAGGGACACATGGACACAGAGGAACAGGGACACAGAGGAACTGGGACACAGGGACACACAGGAACAGGGAACAGGGACACAGAGGAACAGGGACACAGGGAACAGGGAACAGGGAACAGGGACAGAGGAACAGGGGAACAGGGACACAGGGGAACAGGGAACAGGGACACAGAGGAACAGGGACACAGAGGAACAGGGACACAGAGGAACAGGGACAAAGAGGAAACAGGGACAAAGAGGAAACAGGGGCACAGAGGAACAGGGGAACAGAGGAACAGGGGAACAGAGGAACAGGAGAACATCAAGGGAACCACACAGACAGACATACACCTTCAATGTGAAGTGTTGTGTTTCCTATAGATGGTGGACAAGCTGAGAGAGCACCTCAACAGACACCTGCCTCGTCTGGGGAAGAAGAAGATCGACGTGCTGGTGGTGAACTACGTGGCCAAGCTGGTGTGTGTTCTTATTCTACATGACCCAAACACTGTTTCCATTGTTTTTGCAGTTACACAAAGAAAGGCCTGAGACAGACAGATTGTAGTTGAGAAATGACAATAACCATTATCCTCCAATACATGTACTTCCTCCTGTGGATGACAGATCTACTTCCCACTGTTCACAGCTCAGTTATGACGTCAGAGAGGCTCTGTACGGTACATCATACATAGATATCACTGACTGAAAAAAACCCTGAACCTCACATGGAAATAGCGCACTCCATATCAGGAAGACACAAGCCTTTCCATAAAGTGTGTGTGTGTGTGTGTGTGTGTGTGTGTGTGAGAGATTGTGTGTGTGTGTGTGTGTGAGAGATTGTGTGTGTGTCAGGATGTAAATGTGGTAGTGTTTCTTCCTGTTATTGCAGTAAGAGAGAGAAGAGAAGAGGATGTGAGTGGTCATGCTTGGTCAGTCACAGTGTGTGTTAGTTGGCTAGCGGTGAGTGTGTGTGTGTTAGTCGGCTAGCGGTGTGTGTGTGTGTTAGTCGGCTAGCGGTGTGTGTGTGTGTGTTAGTTGGCTAGCAGTGTGTGTGTGTGTGTGTGTGTGTTAGTCGGCTAGCGGTGTGTGTGTGTCAGGTTGTGAAAGTGGCTGTGTATAAATAAATCATAGTAACACCTGTTTCTCTTGCTACGTGTTGGCACGGACTACTATTCATTTGTTGCTCAGTAGAGAAAGTAGGAAGTGTTACAGTGTGTGAAACTGTGGAAACAGGAAGTGAATGTGAAACGTTTTAATAGTGGTCTTATCATGTAACATTTGAGTAAATCAGATGTTTAATTCATCCCTGACCTCTTTTCTCTCTGTGTGTGTGTGTGTGTGTGGGTGTTTGGTGTTTGGGTGTTTGGTATGTGTGTTTGGTGTGTGGGTGTTTGATGTGTGTGTTTGTGTGTGTGTGTGTGTTTGAGTGTGTGGGTGTTTGGTGCTATGTGTGTTTGTGTGTGTGTGTGTGTAGCTGGAGCTGATCAGTTTGCATGCTGGAGTCTGTGTTGGCTAAAGTACAAACTAGGCCCTCTGGTGCTGTGCTTGTAAGTTGCTCCCTGTGTGTGTGTGTGTGTTAGTCTATTAGTGTGTGTGTGTTAGTGTGTGTTTAGTTTGTTTATTTAAAAAAAATTATTCCACCTTTATTTGTTAGGGCCTTTCCTAAGGGTGTGTTTAGGTGTGTTAGTGTGTGTTTAGTGTGTGTTTAGTGGTACAGGCTAGTTGCCTTTTAAGGGACTTTGTTTTAGTGTGGTGTTTAGTTTGTGTTAGTGTGTGCCTTTTAGACTCTGTGTTTAGTAATACAGTGTGTTAGTCTGTGTGTGTTTAGTACATTGTGTTAGTGTGTTTAGTGTGTGTTAGTGTGTGTGTTTAGTTTGTGTTAGTGTGTGTGTTTAGTTTGTGTTAGTGGTTAGTGTGTTTAGCTAGTACAACTGTGTGCCTTTTAGTTTGTTTATCAATAAAAAAAAATTTTCCACATGGTGTTTTAGCGTTTAACCAGGCTACAACTGGAGGGCCTTTCCTAAGGGACTACATGGTGTTTAGAGGGGACTACACCTTACAGGCTGTGTTTAGAGGTTAATAGCGTGGTGGTACACCTCCCTACAGGCTAGTACAACTGGAGGGCCTTTCCTAAGGGACTAATGGGGACTAGCGTGGTGGTACATGGTGTTTAGGGACTACATGGTGTTTTAATAGCGTGGTGGTACAGGGCCTTTCCTAAGGGACTACATGGTGCTAGTTACAACTACAGGAGGGCCTTTCCTTACATGGTGTTTAGAGGTTAATAGCGTGGTGGTACATCTTACAGGCTAGTAAAACTGGAGGGCCTTTTTTTAGAGGTTTTTTTTATTTCACCTTTTTTTTTTTTTATTTAACCAGGTAGGCTAGTTGAGAACAAGTTCTCATTTGCAACTGCGACCTGGCCAAGATAAAGCATAGCAGTGTGAACAGACAACACAGAGTTACACATGGAGTAAACAATTAACAAGTCAATAACACAGTAGAAAAAAAAAGGGGGGAGTCTATATACAATGTGTGCAAAAGGCATGAGGAGGTAGGCGAATAATTACAATTTTGCAGATTAACACTGGGGTGATAAATGATCAGATGGTCATGTACAGGTAGAGATATTGGTGTGCAAAAGAGCAGAAAAGTAAATAAATAAAAACAGTATGGGGATGAGGTAGATGAAAATGGGTGGGCTATTTATCAATAAACTATGTACAGCTGCAGCGATCGGTTAGCTGCTCAGATAGCTGATGTTTGAAGTTGGTGAGGGAGATAAAAGTCTTCAACTTCAGCGATTTTTGCAATTCGTTCCAGTCACAGGCAGCAGAGTACTGGAACGAAAGGCGGCCGAATGAGGTGTTGGCTTTAGGGATGATCAATGAGATACACCTGCTGGAGCGCGTGCTACGGATGGGTGTTGCCATCTTTCTGGTAAGAAGAGTGGCGGGGGCGTATGCCTCATGACTAACGAGACATGGTGTGATGAAGGAAACATACAGGAACTCAAATCCTTCTGTTCACCTGATTTAGAATTCCTCACAATCAAATGTAGACCGCATTATCTTCCAAGAGAATTCTCTTCGATTATAATCACAGCCGTGTATATCCCCCCCAAGCAGACACATCGATGGCTCTGAACGAACTTTATTTAACTCTTTGCAAACTGGAAACCATTTATCCGGAGGCTGCATTCATTGTAGCTGGGGATTTTAACAAAGCTAATCTGAAAACAAGACTCCTAAATTTTATCAGCATATCGATTGCGCAACCAGGGGTGGTAAAACCTTGGATCATTGTTACTCTAACTTCCGCGACGCATATAAGGCCCTGCCCCGCCCCTTTCGGAAAAGCTGACCACGACTCCATTTTGTTGATCCCTGCCTACAGGCAGAAACTTAAACAAGAGGCTCCCACGCTGAGGTCTGTCCAACGCTGGTCAGACCAAGCTGACTCCACACTCCAAGACTGCTTCCATCACGTGGACTGGGACATGTTTCGTATTGCGTCAGATAAAAATATTGACGAATACGCTGATTCGGTGTGCGAGTTCATTAGAACGTGCGTTGAAGATGTCGTTCCCATAGCAACGATAAAAACATTCCCTAACCATAAACCGTGGATTGATGGCAGCATTCGCGTGAAACTGAAAGCGCGAACCACTGCTTTTAATCAGGGCAAGGTGTCTGGCAACATGACCGAATACAAACAGTGCAGCTATTCCCTCCGCAAGGCTATTAAACAAGCTAAGCGTCAGTACAGAGACAAAGTAGAATCTCAATTCAACGGCTCAGACACAAGAGGCATGTGGCAGGGTCTACAGTCAATCACGGACTACAAGAAGAAACCCAGCCCAGTCACGGACCAGGATGTCTTGCTCCCAGGCAGACTAAATAACTTTTTTGCCCGCTTTGAGGACAATACAGTGCCACTGACACGGCCTGCAACGAAAACATGCGGTCTCTCCTTCACTGCAGCCGAGGTGAGTAAGACATTTAAACGTGTTAACCCTCGCAAGGCTGCAGGCCCAGACGGCATCCCCAGCCGCGCCCTCAAGAGCATGCGCAGACCAGCTGGCCGGTGTGTTTACGGACATATTCAATCAATCCCTATACCAGTCTGCTGTTCCCACATGCTTCAAGAGGGCCACCATTGTTCCTGTTCCCAAGAAAGCTAAGGTAACTGAGCTAAACGACTACCGCCCGTAGCACTCACTTCCGTCATCATGAAGTGCTTTGAGAGACTAGTCAAGGACCATATCACCTCCACCCTACCCGACACCCTAGACCCACTCCAATTTGCTTACCGCCCAAATAGGTCCACAGACGATGCAATCTCAACCACACTGCACACTGCCCTAACCCACCTGGACAAGAGGAATACCTATGTGAGAATGCTGTTCATCGACTACAGCTCGGCATTCAACACCATAGTACCCTCCAAGCTCGTCATCAAGCTCGAGACCCTGGGTCTCGACCCCGCCCTGTGCAACTGGGTACTGGACTTCCTGACGGGCCGCCCCAGGTGGTGAGGGTAGGCAACAACATCTCCCCCGCTGATCCTCAACACGGGGGCCCCACAAGGGTGCGTTCTGAGCCCTCTCCTGTACTCCCTGTTCACCCACGACTGCGTGGCCACGCACGCCTCCAACTCAATCATCAAGTTTGCGGACGACACAACAGTGGTAGGCTTGATTACCAACAACGACGAGACGGCCTACAGGGAGGAGGTGAGGGCCCTCGGAGTGTGGTGTCAGGAAAATAACCTCACACTCAACGTCAACAAAACTAAGGAGATGATTGTGGACTTCAGGAAACAGCAGAGGGAACACCCCCTATCCACATCGATGGAACAGTAGTGGAGAGGGTAGCAAGTTTTAAGTTCCTCGGCATACACATCACAGACAAACTGAATTGGTCCACTCACACTGACAGCGTCGTGAAGAAGGCGCAGCAGCGCCTCTTCAACCTCAGGAGGCTGAAGAAATTCGGCTTGTCACCAAAAGCACTCACAAACTTCTACAGATGCACAATCGAGAGCATCCTGGCGGGCTGTATCACCGCCTGGTACGGCAACTGCTCCGCCCTCAACCGTAAGGCTCTCCAGAGGGTAGTGAGGTCTGCACAACGCATCACTGGGGGCAAACTACCTGCCCTCCAGGACACCTACACCACCCGATGTTACAGGAAGGCCATAAAGATCATCAAGGACATCAACCACCCGAACCACTGCCTGTTCACCCCGCTATCATCCAGAAGGCCAGGTCAGTACAGGTGCATCAAAGCTGGGACCGAGAGACTGAAAAACAGCTTCTATCTCAAGGCCATCAGACTGTTAAATAGCCACCACTAACATTGAGTGGCTGCTGCCAACACACTGTCATTGACACTGACCCAACTCCAGCCACTTTAATAATGGGAATTGATGGGAAATGATGTAAATATATCACTAGCCACTTTAAACAATGCTACCTTATATAATGTTACTTACCCTACATTATTCATCTCATATGCATACGTATATACTGTACTCTACATCATCGACTGCATCCTTATGTAATACATGTATCACTAGCCACTTTAACTATGCCACTTTGTTTACTTTGTCTACATACTCATCTCATATGTATATACTGTACTCGATACCATCTACTGTATGCTGCTCTGTACCATCACTCATTCATATATCCTTATGTACATATTCTTTATCCCCTTACACTGTGTATAAGACAGTAGTTTTGGAATTGTTAGTTAGATTACTTGTTGGTTATCACTGCATTGTCGGAACTAGAAGCACAAGCATTTCGCTACACTCGCATTAACATCTGCTAACCATGTGTATGTGACAAATAAAATTTGATTTGATTTGATCGTGACCAGTGAACTGAGATAAGGCGGAGCTTTACCTAGCATGAACTTGTAGATGACCTGGAGCCAGTGGGTCTGGCGACGAATATGTAGCGAGGGCCAGCCGACTAGAGCATACAAGTCGCAGTGGTGGGTGGTATAAGGTGCTTTAGTGACAAAGCGGATGCCACTGTGATAGACTGCATCCAGTTTGCTGAGTAGAGTGTTGGAAGCCATTTTGTAGATGACATCGCCGAAGTCGAGGATCGGTAGGATAGTCAGTTTTACTAGGGTAAGCTTGGCGGCGTGAGTGAAGGAGGCTTTGTTGCGGAATAGAAAGCCGACTCTTATGTTAGTGTGTGTGTGTTTAGTTTGTGTTAGTGTGTTTAGTTTGTGTTAGTGTGTGTTAGTGTGTGTGTGTGTGAGTTTAGTTTGTGTTAGTGTGTGTGTTTAGTTTGTGTTAGTGTGTTTAGTGTGTGTGTTTAGTGTGTGTGTGTGTGTGTGTGTGTGTGTGTCTAGTGTGTATGCAAGTCCTGTCCCATTGATGTTTACTATCCTCTCTGCTGTAGAAAGCAGCAGGGGAGTTCAGCAGAGTGGGCCGTGTTTCACGTGATGTGTCGGATACTGGAGGCTACAAAGACTCTGTGTCTCCCCCTCCCTCCTGGTAAGAAGAACCCCGTTTAATCTTCTCAAAATAACACTGTTTATTCATGTATTTGACCTTGTTCAACCTTCTCGAAATAACCAAGGCGTTAAACTTATTTTAACCTCCCTGTCCAGTGTCTCAATATAACAAAGCACTTCAACAGAGCCTATAGAGAGCCTGCCTCTACAATATTAAATACATATTCAAGCAAATGGCATCTGACGTGGTGTTGCTGTGTGTCTGCAGGGTATCACACTCTACTGTCCGTGTTGGGGCTTCGCTGTCTCCCCAGACACACCTTCCTGCAGTACGTTGACCATGGTGTGCTGCAGCTCACCGAGACCTTCGTCTCACGACTCATGACAGGTTCACGCTGCACTACACACACGCACACACACACACACACACACACACACACGCACACACACACGCACACACACACGCACGCACGCACACACACACGCACGCACACACACACACACACACACACACACACACACACACACACACACACACACACACACACAGGGCTATAGACACACAATACATGCATATACCTTGTATATACACACATACACACAATGGCATGATTCAGCTATTGTGCCATAATGTAATTTCTCAGTAATTACTACAGGAAGGTGTGTCCTCATGAACACTGAGTCAGAGAGCTGGCAATACAGTTCTGTACTTTTCCACAGTAAGCTGGAACCTCTTAGATTCATTATTGTCTGACTTACAGTGTAACTGTGTGCCTCCTCCATGCTTCAATACAGATTAATGCTCTAACCGTGTCTGCCTCCTCCATGCTTCAATACAGATTAATGCTGTAACCGTGTTTGCCTCCTCCATGCTTCAATACAGATTAATGCTGTAACAGTGTTTGCCTCCTCCATGCTTCAATACAGATTAATACTGTAACCGTGTCTGCCTCCTCCATGCTTCAATACAGATTAATGCTGTAACCGTGTCTGCCTCCTCCATGCTTCAATACAGATTAATACTGTAACCGTGTCTGCCTCCTCCATGCTTCAATACAGATTAATACTGTAACTGTGTCGAAAGTGGGTTCTGGTCAAAAGTAGTGCACTATATAAGGAATAGTGTGGCATTTGGGACATACACCTAGAGGTCAATCTAATCTAACAGAGGACACTAACAGCAATAGCTCAGTCACAAAATATAAGATGCCACTCTGTTCATTGATTTATCATGGTCACTGTAACTGTCAAAACGCCTTTGAGTTATAGGTCTTGGGAGGTCCGTGTGAAGGTGACATTACAAATTTATAAAGATACAGTACACACACACACATACTATGAAGTACATGTTCATCAAAGTTTATACAACAGGTGGGTCTAGTCCTGAATGCTGATTGGTTAAAACCGCATTCCAGACGGTGTCTCTGTCACAAATGACAACCGGCTAAATCTATGACGTTGAAATGGAAGGATGCTAAACTCTTCCTTAGTGACAGTTTTGATGAAGTCATCAACTTTTTTTCCTTCTCTGCTAGCCGGCCCTCTCTGCTAGTCGGCCCTCTCTGCTAGCCGGCCCTCTCTGCTAGCCGGCCCTCTCTGCTAGTCGGCCCTCTCTGCTAGTCGGCCCTCTCTGCTAGCCGGCCCTCTCTGCTAGCCGGCCCTCTCTGCTAGTCGGCCCTCTCTGCTAGTCGGCCCTCTCTGCTAGTCGGCCCTCTCTGCTAGCCGGCCCTCTCTGCTAGTCGGCCCTCTCTGCTAGTCGGCCCTCTCTGCTAGTCGGCCCTATCTGCTAGTCGGCCCTCTCTGCTAGCCAGCCCTCGAAGCAACGCACATCTCAGGTTGTATTCTTAACTCGTTGCGGCTTTTCTCTGGGTCATTCAATGCAGTGTCGCCCAAATCTGAAAAGATCAAAACAGCTAAATGTTCCACTCATCCATTTTAGTTTTGGCAACAAAGTGTTGATTTAGTTAGTCAACTGGAAAAAAAGAGTTGTGTATGTTGCTATGACAACCAGCTCAATTTGTTGTCTGTCTAGTTCGGATACATTCACTTTATATGAGAAGGTAGAGAAAAGATAATTAAGAAAAGGAAGGAGAGACTGACAGCAAGTTTTATACAAATTTCTGCTGTTGAAAACCAAATGACACTATAAGAAATGGGAGATAATGTCTAGATGCTTTTTATAGTGGAGACCAAGTTTATGCATTTCCTGGCAGGGTTGATGAGGCAGTCATAAGGAGCTAATGAGGCATGATTTAGCCTGGCATAGAACATGTGCTCTCTCGTTAGGACACTGTTTCATAATAGTTTTTGCGACTGCACTTGAAGAAACATTAAAAGTTCATTAAATCTCCCGGATTGACGGACCTTCATGTCTTAAAGTAATGATGGACTCATTTCTCTTTGCTTATTTGAACTGTTCTTGACATACTATGGATTTGTTATTTTACCAAATAGGGCTATCTTCTGTATACCACCTCTACCTTGTCACAACACAACTGATTGGCTGGTACTGTAGTTGGAGTGAGGGACTAGAGTGAGGGACTGGAGAGAGGGACCAGAGCGAGGGATTGAGGGACTGGAGCAAGGGTCTGGAGCGAAGGACTGGAGCGAGGGATTGAGGGACTGGAGAGGGGGACTGGAGCGAGGGACTGGAGTGAAGGACTGGAACGAAGGACTGGAGAGAGGGATTGAGGGACTGGAGAGGGGGACTGGAGTGAAGGACTGGAGTGAGGGACTGGAGTGAGGGACTGGAGCGAAGGACTGGAGAGAGGGACTGGATTGAGGGACTGGAGCGAGGGACTGGAGAGAGGGACTGGATTGAAGGACTGGAGAGAGGGACTGGATTGAGGGACTGGAGAGAGGAACTGGAGTGAGGGACTGTGTTGTGTAGATGTTGCACCGTGTAGTGTTTGCCAAGACAATGATCATGGAATGTAAGCGCTAGAAGCCCAAGTGCCAGTACCACTCCCACCCACAGTCCTGCAGGGTTTTATCCCTGTTAGATACAAGCTCAGACTAAACATGCCCTCATCCCTCATCCAGTTTGAATTGCAACAATAATTGCATTCATATCTTCATATCTATAGTTGTTTCTTTACAAAGATATTGAAGTGTTATTGCTATACCCAAACAGTTTGCTTGAGAGAATCTGAATGTCTTGACTTACACTCTTGTAATACAAAGGTCAACTCGTACAAACCCTCCCAGACAGACAGTCAGTACCTAGTAGGAAGAATGGTGCAATGCATACAAACCCTCCCAGACAGACAGTCAGTACCTAGTAGGAAGAATGGTGCAATGCATACAAACCCTCCCAGACAGACAGTCAGTACCTAGTAGGAAGAATGGTGCAATGCATACAAACCCTCCCAGACAGACAGTCAGTACCTAGTAGGAAGAATGGTGCAATGCATACAAACCCTCCCAGACAGACAGTCAGTACCTAGTAGGAAGAAGGAAGAACAGACAGTGTACCTAGTAGGAAGAATGGTGCAATGCATACAAACCCTCCCAGACAGACAGTCAGTACCTAGTAGGAAGAATGGTGCAATGCATACAAACCCTCCCAGACAGACAGTCAGTACCTAGTAGGAAGAATGGTGCAATGCATACAGCCCTCGATACACTTTCATGCTTGGACAGGTTTCTCAATACTTGCATTGACATCTCAATCTTTTAAGATATCCCATTACAATACAGTCTTGTGTTAAGATGTTACAAGACCCAAACAGTGGGATGTTAGTGTTCCTGTTACCACACTGACTCTTTTTGTACCTGGTAACAATCAGAAGGCAATACTAGAAAGTGTTTCATGCTTGGCCAGTTTCAGTACAGTTTATATCACAGCTCTTCCTCAGGGGACAAACAAAACAATCTCTGAAGATGAAAGCAAAGTACAAAACATGATTGTTTTCAGTATTTCGTCTAGACGGTGATAAGGAAAATGTCAGCATTCTGGGGAATAAGTTCTGTGTAAGAAAGTGGCAAAATTAATTGGTGTATTTGCTCTTAAAGTGTTTTGAATAATGTAGTAGTTAGAGATGGTTGATAATGTTTGATATTGACTTTACCTTGGTGTTTTGAATAATGTAGTAGTTAGAGATGTTTGATAATGTTTAATATGGACTTGACCTTGGTGTTTTTCACACTGCTAAAAAGTCCTCCTGGGACAATAGAAACAGTATTACTGAAGATGAAAGGTTTGGATGATTTTAAGTTGATTAAAAAACGGTCTATTTTTCCTCTTGTGTAGATCTAGACAACAGTGATGCCAACGAGGAGCTGAAGTTCAGCATTCTGAAGAGACTACCAGAGGTAAAGTTACATTTCTCTCAAAGGTGTTAATTGCATCTTGTAGTTGCTGCTGTTTGTTACTTCCTGCTGTCTAAGCAGTGGAATGTGATTTAATTTTTTAGCCAATCAGATGATTCTTGGACTGTTGTTGCAGCCCAGAGGGGAAGTGAAGAAGGTACAACAGAGAAACAGACTCATTCCTTCTGCTCTTCATTCTCATATTCACAGGGGGGATTCCGTCCCGAGTGAAGCGAGCGGAAATGGAACGTAATTCCCTTTAGATGCACTTCTCTCTCTGCATATTCTGACCTCGGTTGTGTTTGGGGTGGAGGTCAGAGTGTGGTGGAGGTGTCTACAGATACTTCGTATTCTGACCTCGGTTTTGTTTGGGGTGGAGGTTTGTTTGGGGTGGAGGTCAGAGTGTGGTGGAGGTGTCTACAGATACTTCGTATTCTGACCTCGGTTTTGTTTGGGGTGGAGGTCAGAGTGTGGTGGAGGTGTCTACAGATACTTCGTATTCTGACCTCGATTTTGTTTGGGGTGGAGGTCAGAGTGTGGCGGAGGTGTCTACAGACATTGTATTCTGACCTCGGTTTTGTTTGGGGTGGAGGTCAGGGTGTGGCGGAGGTGTCTACAGATACTTCGTATTCTGACCTCTGTTGTGTTTGGGGTGGAGGTCAGGGTGTGGCGGAGGTGTCTACAGATACTTCGTATTCTGACCTCTGTTGTGTTTGGGGTGGAGGTCAGGGTGTGGCGGAGGTGTCTACAGATACTTCGTATTCTGACCTCTGTTGTGTTTGGGGTGGAGGTCAGAGTGTGGCGGAGGTGTCTACAGATACTTCGTATTCTGACCTCGGTTTTGTTTGGGGTGGAGGTCAGGGTGTGGTGGAGGTGTCTACAGATACTTCGTATTCTGACCTCGGTTTTGTTTGGGGTGGAGGTCAGAGTGTGGCGGAGGTGTCTACAGATACTTCGTATTCTGACCTCGGTTTTGTTTGGGGTGGAGGTCAGAGTGTGGCGGAGGTGTCTACAGATACTTCGTATTCTGACCTCTGTTTTGTTTGGGGTGGAGGTCAGGGTGTGGTGGAGGTGTCTACAGATACTTCGTATTCTGACCTCGGTTTTGTTTGGGGTGGAGGTCAGGGTGTGGTGGAGGTGTCTACAGATACTTCGTATTCTGACCTCGGTTTTGTTTGGGGTGGAGGTCAGGGTGTGGTGGAGGTGTCTACAGATACTTCGTATTCTGACCTCGGTTTTGTTTGGGGTGGAGGTCAGAGTGTGGCGGAGGTGTCTACAGATACTTCGTATTCTGACCTCGGTTTTGTTTGGGGTGGAGGTCAGAGTGTGGTGGAGGTGTTCACAGATACTTCGTATTCTGACCTCGGTTTTGTTTGGGGTGGAAGTCAGAGTGTGGCGGAGGTGTCTACAGATTTGTTTGGGGTGGAAGTCGTATTCTGACCTCGGTTTTGTTTGGGGTGGAGGTCAGGGTGTGGTGGAGGTGTCTACAGATACTTCGTATTCTGACCTCGGTTTTGTTTGGGGTGGAGGTCAGAGTGTGGCGGAGGTGTTCACAGATACGTCGTATTCTGACCTTGATTTAATTCCCTCATAATTCCACCACCTTTTACACACGATGAAACCATGAATAAGGTCTAATGAACCTACTGGTGTCAAGTGGGACAGTGAAATAGGCTATAAATAGCTGAGCCGTTATTCAGAATTTGAATTGTATGCCCTCATCATTTGAGTGGATGAAAGGTGGAGATCCAGGCTACAGGCGTCTGTAGGGCTGAACCTCCTGACTTGATGTATGCACTTTAAAATGTTTGAATTATATGCCTGGGCTTTTCGTCGTTTTATTTGACTATTTGTATCATGTTAAATATTAGGCACTATATCAGGAGCCACCATCAGTAATACCTACATACATTTATAAGTGTTAGTTCTCTTCAATTTGTACCTTCCATTTAGCATCATTCCATTCTGTTGACCTTCCTTTCCACTGTCACGTCAGTGTCGTTGTCCTGAAGGTCGCTAAGCATTACTGGATCATATAGACTAACGTTCTGCAATAATGTAGGACATGTAGCCTATTAGATCATTATGGAACTCAGACCACACGTAGCAGGTTAAACCTGGAGCCTGACTCACGGTTCACCACGACTGGACCGGTGTGAGAATCAGGCTAGACTCACGGTTCACCACGACTGGACCGGTGTGAGAATCAGGGTAGACTCACGGTTCACCACACCTGGACCGTTGTGAGAATCAGGGTAGACTCACGGTTCACCACGACTGGACCGGTGTGAGAATCAGGGTAGACTCACGGTTCACCACACCTGGACCGTTATGAGAATCAGGGTAGACTCACGGTTCACCACACCTGGACCGTTGTGAGAATCAGGGTAGACTCACGGTTCACCACACCTGGACCGTTGTGAGAATCAGGGTAGACTCACGGTTCACCACACCTGGACCGTTGTGAGAATCAGGGTAGACTCACGGTTCACCACACCTGGACCGTTGTGAGAATCAGGGTAGACTCACAGTTCACCACACCTGGACCGTTGTGAGAATCAGGGTAGACTCACGGTTCACCACACCTGGACCGTTGTGAGAATCAGGGTAGACTCAGTTCACCACTCGTTGTGAGAACGGTTCACGGTTCACCACGACTAGACCGTTGTGAGAATCAGGGTAGACTCACGGTTCACCACACCTGGACCGTTGTGAGAATCAGGGTAGACTCACGGTTCACCACGACTAGACCGTTGTGAGAATCAGGGTAGACTCACGGTTCACCACGACTAGACCGTTGTGAGAATCAGGGTAGACTCACGGTTCACCACACCTGGACCGTTGTGAGAATCAGGGTAGACTCACGGTTCATGATTACAGGGTACAGTGAACATCTTAGGCTCCAAGCTCCAACATGCAGGACGAAGGGAAATAAAATACTGACAATGGTAATAAAACAATAGAAATAGCACCATATACAACATAATAACTGGCAGTGATGAATAATACATGTCCATTGGGGTGGAGGCAGAGTACAGACTGTTGAGGAGGTGGGGGGAATGACTGCAGGGGAGCAGAGTACAGACTGATGAGGAGGTGGGGGGAATGACTGCAGGGGAGCAGAGTACAGACTGTTGAGGAGGTGGGGGGAATGACTGCAGGGGAGCAGAGTAAAGACTGTTGAGGAGGTGGGGGGGGAATGACTGCAGGGGAACAGAGTAAAGACTGTTGAGGAGGTGGGGGGGGAATGACTGCAGGTGGGGGGAGCAGAGTAAAGACTGTTGAGGAGGTGGGGGGAATGACTGCAGGGGAGCAGAGTAAAGACTGTTGAGGAGGTGGGGGAATGACTGCAGGGGAACAGAGTAAAGACTGTTGAGGAGGTGGGGGGAATGACTGCAGGGGAGCAGAGTAAAGACTGTTGAGGAGGTGGGGGAATGACTGCAGGGGAACAGAGTAAAGACTGTTGAGGAGGTGGGGGGGAATGACTGCAGGGGAGCAGAGTAAAGACTGTTGAGGAGGTGGGGGAATGACTGCAGGTAAAGACTGTTGACTGAGGAGCAGAGTAAAGACTGTTGAGGAGGTGGGGGAGAATAAAGACTGCAGGTGGGGGAACAGAGTAAAGACTGTTGAGGAGGTGGGGGGAATGACTGCAGAGTACAGACTGATGAGGAGGTGGGGGAATGACTGCAGGGGAGCAGAGTACAGACTGTTGAGGAGGTGGGGGGAATGACTGCAAGGGAACAGAGTAAAGACTGTTGAGGAGGTGGGGGAATGACTGCAGGGGAGCAGAGTAAAGACTGTTGAGGAGGTGGGGGAATGACTGCAAGGGAACAGAGTAAAGACTGTTGAGGAGGTGGGGGGAATGACTGCAGGGGAGCAGAGTAAAGACTGTTGAGGAGGTGGGGTGAATGACTGCAGAGTAAAGACTGTTGAGGAGGTGGGGGGAATGACTGCAGGGGAGCAGAGTACAGACTGTTGAGGAGGTGGGGGAATGACTGCAGAGTAAAGACTGTTGAGGAGGTGGGGGGAATGACTGCAGGGGAGCAGAGTACAGACTGTTGAGGAGGTGGGGGGAATGACTGACTGTTGAGGAGGTGGGGGAATGACTGGGAGCAGAGTACAAACTGTTGAGGAGGTGGGGGGAATGACTGCAGGGGAGCAGAGTACAGACTGTTGAGGAGGTGGGGGAATGACTGCAGGGGAGACAGAAGACTACAGACTGTTGAGGAGGTGGGGGGGAATGACTGCAGAGTAAAGACTGTTGAGGAGGTGGGGGAATGACTGCAGAGTAAAGACTGTTGGGGAGGTGGGGGAATGACTGCAGAGTAAAGACTGTTGAGGAGGTGGGGGGAATGACTGCAGGGGAACAGAGTAAAGACTGTTGAGGAGGTGGGGGAATGACTGCAGAGTAAAGACTGTTGGGGAGGTGGGGGAATGACTGCAGAGTAAAGACTGTTGAGGAGGTGGGGGAATGACTGCAGGGGAACAGAGTAAAGACTGTTGAGGAGGTGGGGGAATGACTGCAGAGTAAAGACTGTTGAGGAGGTGGGGGAATGACTGCAGGGGAGCAGAGCAGACTGTTGAGGAAGGGGGGGAATGACTGCAGGGGAGCAGAGTAAGACTGTTGAGGAGGTGGGGGAATGACTGCAGGGAGCAGAGTAAAGACTGTTGAGGAGGTGGGGGAATGACTGCAGGGGAGCAGAGTAAAGACTGTTGAGGAGGTGGGGGAATGACTGCAGAGTAAAGACTGTTGAGGAGGTGGGGGAATGACTGCAGAGTAAAGACTGTTGAGGAGGTGGGGGAATGACTGCAGAGTAAAGACTGTTGAGGAGGTGGGGGAATGACTGCAGAGTAAAGACTGTTGAGGAGGTGGGGGAATGACTGCAGAGTAAAGACTGTTGAGGAGGTGGGGGAATGACTGCACTAAAGACTGTTGAGGAGGTGGGGGAATGAGACTAAAGACTGTTGAGGAGGTGGGGGAATGACTAAAGACTGTTGAGGAGGTGGGGGAATGACTGCAGAGAGCAAAGACTGTTGAGGAGGTGGGGGAATGACTGCAGGTGGGGGAGCAGAGTAAAGACTGTTGAGGAGGTGGGGGAATGACTGCAGAGTAAAGACTGTTGAGGAGGTGGGGGAATGACTGCAGGGGAACAGAGTAAAGACTGTTGAGGAGGTGGGGGAATGACTGCAGAGTAAAGACTGTTGAGGAGGTGAGGAGGTGGGGGAATGACTGCAGGGGAGCAGAGTAAAGACTGTTGAGGAAGTGGGGGAATGAACTGCAGGGAGCAACGTGAAGACTGATGAGGAGGTGGGGGGAATGACTGCAGGTGGGGGGAGCAGAGTAAAGACTGTTGAGGAAGTGGGGGAATGACTGCAGGGGAGCAACGTGAAGACTGATGAGGAGGTGAGGGGGGAATGACTGCAGGGGAGCAGAGTACAGACTGTTGAGGAGGTGGGGGAAATGACTGACTGTTGAGGAGGTGGGGGAATGGGGAGCAGAGTACAGACTGTTGAGGAGGTGGGGGAATGACTGCAGGGGAGCAGAGTAAAGACTGTTGAGGAGGTGGGGGAATGACTGCAGGGAACAGAGTAAAGACTGTTGAGGAGGTGGGGGAATGACTGCAGGGGAGCAGAGTACAGACTGTTGAGGAGGTGGGGGAATGACTGCAGGGGGGGAGACAGAGTAAAGACTGTTGAGGAGGTGGGGGAATGACTGCAGGGGAGCAGAGTAAAGACTGTTGAGGTGGTGGGGGGAATGACTGCAGGGGAGCAGCATGATCATTGAGGGGGTGTGGGGACCAAGTGAAATCAAATCAATAACAATTATTAATAAAAATGAATTACAATTATAATAATATACATATTAACAACTGCAACAGTGATGAATGTCATTGGGGTGGGGGCAGAGTGAAAGTCAGTTGGGGGGTGGGTGGGAAATGTCCATAGAGGGAGTAGCAGGGGGGAGCAGGTAGCTGACTAGTGGTGGCTCTTTAGCAGCCTGATGGTCTCAGGGCAGAAGCTATTGGCCAGTCTGTTCGTTTTTGTCATGATGCTCCTGTACTGCCCGCGTCTAAGTGATGGAAGCGGGGAAAACAGGGCGTGGCTCGGGTGGCTGGGTCCCTGATGATCTTCTTGGCCTTCCTGAGACACCTGGTGGTGTAGGTGTCCTGCGGGGCAGGCAGTGTGCCCCCAATGGTGCGTTCGGCTGCACTTATCACCCTCTGAAGTGCCTTGCTGTCTGCGGCGGTGGAGTTTCCGCAGCAGGCTGTGATATAGCCCAACAGTATGCTCTCGATGGTGCTCCTATAGAACACTCTGAGCGCCCTCGGGGACAGGCCGAAGTTCAACCCCTATTCTACACCTTCCAATATTTCATACATTGAATCAAACCACTGTATTTTTTAATTCATAAATATATTTTGAGTAAAGGCTCTCCAAACCGGTTGGTTTATGATTCATACATACTTTCCTAAGACTAAAATGTGCCTAAATAATCTAACAAATCAGAGTATTTTTTAAAAAATCTACCAGTTGAAACGGAGACGAAGATGTATGGATGTCTTTCTTTCATTGATCCCTATTGATCTGAACAACATTATAATTAAGGGTACACCGTAATTAAAGGGATGGCTTAAACCGGGTGTGCACTACATTATTTTGGCCCTGATTTAGCTGTCCCAGACAGGTTTTTGAGATCGGAGACACAATCCCCAGAAGAAGCCAGTGAGATGACGTTGTTCCGCAGGATGTGTAGAGTCTCCAGAAGGAGCGATGACTACTACTAGTATGTGTTTGTACTTTGCCTTCAAAGCGAAAGTGCGCCTCCAAGTTGGTTTGAAATCATTACAGCTCTGAAGCTCACAAGCAATGTTATTCAATTCAAAAATGTTGGCTTGATATTTCAACTCTGTATGGCAAGAGTGAATGTCTGACTGAAAACGTTTGAGGCTGCTTTGAGCCACAGCTCGTTGTAGCTACGTTACATTGAATCACATCATTTAGTGTGCACCACTAGTTTGGCAAGACAACAAAAAAACAACAGGAAAGATGGTGGTTCAATGTGAGGTTTAGTGATGTTAGGATTTTGAAAGTTGTGTAATGTACAGCCGGCTTTAAGAGAAATGTACTGAAAACCATATTGGCTTTAAGAGAAATGTACTGTAAACCATATTGGCTTTAAGAGAAATGAACTGAAAACCATATTGGCTTTAAGAGAAATTAACTGAAAACCATATTGGCTTTAAGAGAATGGACTGAAAACCATATTGGCTTTAAGAGAAATGGACTGAAAACCATATTGGCTTTAAGAGAAATGGACTGAAAACCATATTGGCTTTAAGAGAAATGGACTGAAAACCATATTGGCTTTAAGAGAAATGGACTGAAAACCATATTGAATGAAAACTCCACGATAAAATCTGTTGGCCAGCAAGTGGGAGGGTTTTCATCGGTTGAATTACATGCGCAAGGGAAACACAACTGCAAAGCCCGTTACGCACCTGCATAAGGTAAGTCTGAATACCGACTACCGAGAGGTGCGTAGGAAAGGCGTCGTTCCCTAAGTCGGAATCGGGCCCATAGCGAATAGCGACTCATTTCCCAGTCAACACGATAGGTTTTTACACAGGTTGAGAAACTTCTGTTGAAGGCCTGGTGATGGAGGACATGGGGTAACTAGATACCTGTTGTTGTTGTTTCCAGCCCATGGAGCAGAGGAGCTGTCACCTGTGGGATCACCCCATCAGTTCAGCCTGTATCTCCAGAGACTATGTCAGAGGCCTGCTGGAGAAACACGCCAAAACCAAAGTAACACTGTCTTATTCAGCTAATCAACTGTACAATCACCAATTGAATATCACCAAGAGCAGGAAGTAAATACTGCTGGACTTGATTAGTTAGATGGTTTGTCTGTTGTTCCAGGGTTCTATGTTCATGGAGAGAGACGAGCCTGGCTTCAGGCCTGAGTTCCTGCCTCTCACCTTCCTGACCAAAATTCTGTTGGATGTGGAAGACCGAGGTATTTATTCAGAGAATGTTTCTTTTGTCTCCACAAGTGAAACTAGCTTATTAAACAGCCAAGCCAAACTGTGTGTTCTGTGTGTGTTCTGTGTGTGTTCTGTGTGTGTACTGTGTGTGTGTACTGTGTGTGTGTGTGTGTGTACTGTGTGTGTACTGTGTGTGTACTGTGTGTACTGTGTGTAGTGTGTGTACTGTGTGTGTGTACTGTGTGTGTTGTGTATGTATTGTGTGTACTGTGTGTGTGTGTGTGTGTACTGTGTGTGTACTGTGTGTGTGTACTGTGTGTGTTGTGTATGTATTGTGTGTGTGTACTGTGTGTGTGTGTGTGTGTGTACTGTGTGTGTACTGTGTGTGTGTACTGTGTGTGTTGTGTATGTACTGTGTGTGTGTACTGTGTGTGTGTACTGTGTGTGTGTACTGTGTGTGTGTACTGTGTGTGTACTGTGTGTGTACTATGTGTGGGTGTCTGATGGTGTGTCTATTCTGTGCTGCAGCTCTGAACCCTTTTGAGGAGCAGGAGAATGTGGATGCCAGGTTTGTGGAGGAGACGGCTCTGAAACAGACTCTGATCCTGATGGGCTTCCAGGACAAGTGATGGAGGGAGAGACCGAGGTGAAGGGAGGTGAAGAAAGAGGGGGAGCAGGTCAAGGCTCCAAGTTTTCACTCAACACTCCATATTCCACTAGTACTCAGTGAGCGGGGACTGTGTCAGAGTTCAGGGACTGTTTGAAATTACACTTTAAATGTTGATCACTCAATATTCCAATACATGAGAATCTATGAAAATACATCAGATTCTGATGAACAATGGGTCTGGTGACAATAGTCATCGGTTAAGCATTCATTTGACAGATTTATATTTCTGCCCTCTCTGCCTGTTTCTCAACCCTCCCACACAGACCAGATGGATGAGGCTCTTACAGTAAGAAGGGAAGGTGTCTGAATTTCCACAACGTGTGTCCTGTATGATGCCTGTATATTTCCATTTCAGAGGAACTGAAGCATGGTTAGATTTCAGGAATAACACCGTTATGTGGAATCCAGGAAATGTGTTGATCAGGTACAATAATAAACAGGAAAAGGGATTTTTGTTGTCATGTTTACACGTGTAAAAGCCATGTTGTATCAATGAAACGCAAAATAAAATATTTGTTGTCATGTTTACACGTGTAAAAGTCATATTGTATCAATGAAACACAAAATAAAATAATTGTTGCATGTTTCTAACAACTGTCTGTCTTCGTTCAATAAGACGGCTCATGATAGCCGTGGCAGCGTCACATTGACACGATTCTCTATGACTCATACAGTGACATTAAGGGACAGATCAATAAGACGGCTCATGATAGCCGTGGCAGCGTCACATTGACACGATTCTCTATGACTCATACAGTGACATTAAGGGACAGATCAATAAGACGGCTCATGATAGCCATGGCAGCGTCACATTGACACGATTCTCTATGACTCATACAGTGACATTAAGGGACAGATCAATAAGACGGCTCATGATAGCCATGGCAGCGTCACATTGACACGATTCTCTATGACTCATACAGTGACATTAAGGGACAGATCAATAAGACGGCTCATGATAGCCGTGGCAGCGTCACATTGACACGATTCTCTATGACTCATACAGTGACATTAAGGGACAGATCAATAAGACGGCTCATGATAGCCGTGGCAGCGTCACATTGACACGATTCTCTATGACTCATACAGTGACATTAAGGGACAGATCAATAAAGTCAACGGCTCATGATAGCCAGTGACATTAAGGGCATGCGTGGCAGCGTCACATTGACACGATTCTCTATGACTCATACAGTGACATTAAGGGACAGATCAATAAGACGGCTCATGATAGCCGTGGCAGCGTCACATTGACACGATTCTCTATGACTCATACAGTGACATTAAGGGACAGATCAATAAGACCGCTCATGATAGCCGTGGCAGCGTCACATTGACACGATTCTCTATGACTCATACAGTGACATTAAGGGACAGATCAATGGCTCATGACTCATACAGTGACATTAAGGGACAGATCAATAAGACGGCTCATGTGGGCGTCACACGATTCTCTATGACTCATACAGTGACATTAAGGGACAGATCAATAAGACGGCTCATGATAGCCGTGGGCAGTCACATTGACACGATTCTCTATGACTCATACAGTGACATTAAGGGACAGATCAATAAGACGGCTCATGATAGCCGTGGCAGCGTCACATTGACACGATTCTCTATGACTCATACAGTGACATTAAGGGACAGATCAATAAGACGGCTCATGATAGCCGTGGCAGCGTCACATTGACACGATTCTCTATGACTCATACAGTGACATTAAGGGACAGATCAATAAGACTATGCTCATGATAGCCGTGGCAGCGTCTGTTTAATGAGCTCATGATAGCCGTTGAGACACATTGACACGATTCTCTATGACTCATACAGTGACATTAAGGGACAGATCAATAAGACCGCTCATGATAGCCGTGGCAGCGTCACATTGACACGATTCTCTATGACTCCTACAGTGACATTAAGGGACAGATAAGTCAACCATAAATAAGTGCATTATCCCATCATCACATGCTAATGTTAGCCACTCTGCTGCAGTGTGGCTTGTTATGGTTGAGACAGTCAGAGACACACCCTGTCAGCTGAGGGAACAGACTGAGACCTGGCTCACTCCACAGATACAGTCGCTCAGGAAATTAACAGGCTTTCTACAGAATATCTGATGTCACTGGTTTGGGTGCTTCCACAAGTCAGAACACCAGGCACACTTCTCCCAAAGCCAAACTTTGATTCTCAGAATCGCAGAACTCTCTCTCTCTCTCTCTCTCTCACACACACACACACACAGACACACAATATAACTCATTACCACACACACACACTCCACTTTCTCTTCCTCCTTTACCATAAATGTAAAGAATCGTCAGTGAAATCCCTCTGAAAGATTCTCTGTGAGGTCGAGGTTACTGGAGGAGGGTAAACAGAAACAGCTACAGTGTTGCCAGTAAGACCTCGTGCCTCTGACTTCAGCAGAAATCCAACCCAGATGCATGGCACGCTCCCTGCTCCACTTCTCAGGAAGGAAAAAGGATCAAGACAGCAGACGAGGTTCAAATATACCTGCTGTTTAATGAGCTTGTGTTGAGAATCTAAAGGCCCTATGATGATTGGCTGCTACACTCCTAGATTATAAATATTCTCCTGTTACTGGTAACCCAAGTATCTCATATGGAGTGCTATTAGTGCCAACAGAAATTTAACTGAATTAAATGTTGATTAAATGTATGTTGTCACTTTATAGTCCCAGATACATCTAGGTGGGTTAGACGTAGTACTAGAGGGGTTCGTCCAGGTCTACAGTATATATCAATGGGTTTGGTCCAGTTCTACAGTATATATCAATGGGTTTGGTCCAGGTCTATATCTCAATGGGTTTGGTCCAGTTCTACAGTATATATCAATGGGTTTGGTCCAGTTCTACAGTATATATCAATGGGTTTGGTCCAGGTCTACAGTATATATCAATGGGTTTGGTCCAGTTCTACAGTATATATCAATGGGTTTGGTCCAGGTCTACAGTATATATCAATGGGTTTGGTCCAGGTCTATATCTCAATGGGTTTGGTCCAGGTCTACAGTATATATCAATGGGTTTGGTCCAGGTCTACAGTATATATCAATGGGTTTGGTCCAGGTCTATATCTCAATGGGTTTGGTCCAGGTCTACAGTATATCTCAATGGTTTTGGTCCAGGTCTACAGTATATATCAATGGGTTTGGTCCAGGTCTATATCTCAATGGGTTTGGTCCAGGTCTACAGTATATCTCAATGGTTTTGGTCCAGGTCTATATCTCAATGGGTTTGGTCCAGGTCTACAGTATATCTCAATGGGTTTGGTCCAGGTCTACAGTATATCTAAATGGGTTTGGTCCAGGTCTATAGTATATCTCAATGGGTTTGGTCCAGGTCTACAGTATATCTCAATGGGTTTGGTCCAGGTCTACAGTATATCTCAATGGGTTTGGTCCAGGTCTACAGTATATCTCAATGGGTTTGGTCCAGGTCTACAGTATATCTCAATGGGTTTGGTCCAGGTCTACAGTATATCTCAATGGGTTTGGTCCAGGTCTACAGTATATCTCAATGGTTTTGGTCCAGGTCTACAGTATATATCAATGGGTTTGGTCCAGGTCTACAGTATATCTCAATGGGTTTGGTCCAGGTCTACAGTATATCTCAATGGGTTTGGTCCAGGTCTACAGTATATCTCAATGGGTTTGGTCCAGGTCTACAGTATATCTCAATGGGTTTGGTCCAGGTCTACAGTATATCTCAATGGGTTTGGTCCAGGTCTACAGTATATCTCAATGGGTTTGGTCCAGGTCTACAGTATATCTCAATGGGTTTGGTCCAGGTCTACAGTATATCTCAATGGGTTTGGTCCAGGTCTACAGTATATATCAATGGGTTTGGTCCAGGTCTACAGTATATCTCAATGGGTTTGGTCCAGGTCTACAGTATATCTCAATGGGTTTGGTCCAGGTCTACAGTATATCTCAATGGGTTTGGTCCAGGTCTATATCTCAATGGGTTTTGGTTCAGGCTTGCGAATGTGTCTGATGTTGGTGCCGGGCTCAGAGGGTTTGAAGGGGGCCAGGGCTCCGTAGGGCTTGGGCAGGGGCAGGGTGTCCCCCAGGGGGATGTAGGCGTTGGGTCGGGCCTCGGCCGTGGTGTATACTCCACTAGGGAGCTGGGACCTCTCCTCCTCCTCCACCAGCTGTAACAGAGGAGAGAATCCAGGTCCTCAACATAGTATACCATATACTGGTATTTAACTCATGGTATACTGTACATCTAAAAGAGTATCTAGAAATGTACTGGAGAGAACAGGGTTCAATGTACTGAACATTGCAGATAGAAATACCATGAATAGAGCTGACAAGATTCCTCATTCGCTACATGTCAGAGAGGCACGTCTATTTCTACATAAAACTTTTCTATCTGATTGCCAGACAGTCAAAGTGTTAAATGCAGTGTTAACTTATCAGTGTAGAAGCACAAAAGTTCAGCATCAAGTTCAACATTTATGAATTCCTCCATGAATGATCCCTAATTCAAAGTCCTGTGGTAGAGGGTCATGGAGGGTGACTGACCCTGTCTTTCTCCTGCTGGTCGGCCTGCCTGCGCTGCTCATCCCTGAGGATGTGTTGCCACTCCTGCTCCAGGTCTTCAGAGGGGGGCAGACCCTGGTCCAGGCGTCGGTGGCAGGTGTCCAGGAACAGCTCCCTCTCCTTCAGCTCCTGACAGGGGTGGGATCAACACAACATGGAATGTCAGGAAGAGGAACATTATTAGGAGGATATTTGTGCTTGGGTAGATCGATGTAGGGAAAGAGGATGATGTCGTAAAAGTTGGAAATCCTTAGACTTGACCTTAGCCTGGTCCCAGTTGGCTACAGGGATCTACAGTATAATCCTTAGACTTGACCTTAGCCTGGTCCCAGTTGGTTACAGGGATCTACAGTATAATCCTTAGACTTGACCTTAGCCTGGTCCCAGTTGGCTACAGGGATCTACAGTATAATCCTTAGACTTGACCTTAGCCTGGTCCCAGTTGGCTACAGGGATCTACAGTATAATCCTTAGACTTGACCTTAGCCTGGTCCCAGTTGGTTACAGGGATCTACAGTATAATCCTTAGACTTGACCTTAGCCTGGTCCCAGTTGGCTACAGGGATCTACAGTATAATCCTTAGACTTGACCTTAGCCTGGTCCCAGTTGGCTACAGGGATCTACAGTATAATCCTTAGACTTGACCTTAGCCTGGTCCCAGTTGGTTACAGGGATCTACAGTATAATCCTTAGACTTGACCATAGCCTGGTCCCAGTTGGCTACAGGGATCTACAGTATAATCCTTAGACTTGACCTTAGCCTGGTCCCAGTTGGCTACAGGGATCTACAGTATAATCCTTAGACTTGACCATAGCCTGGTCCCAGTTGGTTACAGGGATCTACAGTATAATCCTTAGACTTGACCATAGCCTGATCCCAGTTGGTTACAGGGATCTACAGTATAATCCTTAGACTTGACCATAGCCTGGTCCCAGTTGGTTACAGGGATCTACAGTATAATCCTTAGACTTGACCTTAGCCTGGTCCCAGTTGGTTACAGGGATCTACAGTATAATCCTTAGACTTGACCATAGCCTGGTCCCAGTTGGTTACAGGGATCTACAGTATAATCCTTAGACTTGACCATAGCCTGGTCCCAGTTGGTTACAGGGATCTACAGTATAATCCTTAGACTTGACCTTAGCCTGGTCCCAGTTGGTTACAGGGATCTACAGTATAATCCTTAGACTTGACCATAGCCTGGTCCCAGTTGGTTACAGGGATCTACAGTATAATCCTTAGACTTGACCATAGCCTGGTCCCAGTTGGTTACAGGGATCTACAGTATAATCCTTAGACTTGACCATAGCCTGGTCCCAGTTGGTTACAGGGATCTACAGTATAATCCTTAGACTTGACCATAGCCTGGTCCCAGTTGGTTACAGGGATCTACAGTATAATCCATAGCCTGGTCCCAGTTGGTTACAGGGATCTACAGTATAATCCTTAGACTTGACCATAGCCTGGTCCCAGTTGGTTACAGGGATCTACAGTATAATCCTTAGACTTGACCTTAGCCTGGTCCCAGTTGGTTACAGGGATCTACAGTATAATCCTTAGACTTGACCTTAGCCTGGTCCCAGTTGGCTACAGGGATCTACAGTATAATCCTTAGCCTGGTCCCAGTTGGTTACAGGGATCTACAGTATGGGTCCACCAGACTAGGAAATGCTGGTCAATCTAAAATGGTCTCCTATTTACCTGCTGCAGGGTCATGGCGCTGGCTTGGCGCATCGACAACTCAGACACCACGGCCATCATCCTCCTGGTTGACTCCTTGATACGGCCCTGCAACTCATTCACCTGAGAGAGAGGAGAGAGGGGGTTGGTTAACGCACAGACAGCATGACAGACTGACAGATAAACAGATAGACAGCCAGACTGACATGATATTTGAAAAGACAGAGTTTCTCTAGTCGGCGGGGTAGTTGGGAACATGTTCTACTAGCCTGGTCTGAACAGTACTAGTCTAGTCTGAACAGTACTAGTCTAGTCTGAACAGTACTAGCCTGGTCTGAACAGTACTAGCCTGGTCTGAACAGTACTAGTCTAGTCTGAACAGTACTAGCCTGGTCTGAACAGTACTAGCCTGGTCTGAACAGTACTAGCCTCGGTCTAGCGGGCTACATTCATTTCCTAATGAAACTAATCCAGATCAATCTAACATCCTCCAGATAAACTAATATCTAACATCCTCCAGATAAACTAATATCTAACATCCTCCAGATAAACTAATATCTAACAGATCAAACTAATATCTAACATCCTCCAGATCAAACTAATATCTGACATCCTCCAGATAAACTAATATCTAACATCCTCCAGATCGAACTAATATCTAACATCCTCCAGATAAACTAATATCTAACATCCTCCAGATCAGATAAACTAATATCTGGTCAAACTAATATAACATCCTCCAGATAAACTAATATCTAAATCCTCCAGATCAAACTAATATCTAACATCCTCCAGATAAACTAATATCTAACATCCTCCAGATAAACTAATATCTAACATCCTCCAGATCAAACTAATATCTAACATCCTCCAGATAAACTAATATCTAACATCCTCCAGATAAACTAATATCTAACATCCTCCAGATCAAACTAATATCTGACATCCTCCAGATAAACTAATATCTAACATCCTCCAGATTAAACTAATATCTAACATCCCAGATAAACTAATATCTAACATCCTCCAGATCAAAATAATATCTGACATCCTCCAGATAAACTAATATCTAACAGATCAAACTAATATCTAACATCCTCCAGATAAACTAATATCTGACATCCAGATCAAACCAGATCTAAATCCTCCAGATAAACTAATATCTAACATCCTCCAGATAAACTAATATCTAACATCCTCCAGATCAAACTAATATCTAACATCCTCCAGATAAACTAATATCTAACATCCTCCAGATAAAATAATATCTAACATCCTCCAGATCAAAATAATATCTGACATCCTCCAGATAAACTAATATCTAACATCCTCCAGATAAACTAATATCTAACATCCTCAGATAAACTAATATCTAACATCCTCCAGATAAACTAATATCTAACATCCTCCAGATAAACTAATATCTAACATCCTCCAGATAAACTAATATCTAACATCCTCCAATCCCAGAGCCTCAGCTTGGCATGCTGGCTGCTGGGGCCCAGTGAGGTTATCTAAGCGTGCTGAGAGGATTTGCCTCAGAGTGCACAGCAACTTTGGCTCATTGGCTATGTGTGTGTGTAACATGACTCATTGGCTGTGTGTGTGTTAGGGAGCGTGTGTCTTTGTGAGGCTGTGTGTGTGTAACATGGCTCATTGGCTGTGTGTGTGTTAGGGAGCGTGTGTCTTTGTGAGGCTGTGTGTATGTAACATGGCTCATTGGCTGTGTGTGTGTTAGGGAGCGTGTGTCTTTGTGAGGCTGTGTGTATGTAACATGGCTCATTGGCTGTGTGTGTGTTAGGGAGCGTGTGTCTTTGTGAGGCTGTGTGTGTGTAACATGACTCATTGGCTGTGTGTGTGTTAGGGAGCGTGTGTCTTTGTGAGGCTGTGTGTGTGTAACATGACTCATTGGCTGTGTGTGTGTTAGGGAGCGTGTGTCTTTGTGAGGCTGTGTGTGTGTAACATGGCTCATTGACTCATTGAGATAACTAACAGTCTTGGCCTGGTGGGCAGGTGATACTTCATCCAGGAGACACTGGGCTGGGCCCTGCAGGGAGCCGGGGTGAGAGGGCAGTCAGTCTGCTAGGCTGCACCAGGCACATGGGGCCACCACGCTTCAAGATCCTCTACCCCGACTGTGAGTGTGTGAATGGATGAGCTTGGCAGTAGATGCCTTCTTGGCTGCTTCCTTTGTGTGTGTGTGTGTGTGTGTGTACCTTCTTGGCTAGCTGCAGTGTGTCCTGCTTGCCGTTCTCGGCCTTAGCTCTGATTCGCTGAGAGATCCGGGTCACCTGCTCAAACACCAAGTCCTTCTCCAGGAGCAGCTCTTCCCGCTCCGCCAAGCCAACCTCCAGCTGAACACCACACACACACACACACACACACACACACACACACACACACACACACACACACACACACACACACACACACACACACACTAACATGAGACAGCTTCAACCTCAATCAATTATAACGACAGGATATGATTAATTGGTGGTAATCTTGATTGATGACTTCACCTTCCCTCAAGAAAAGTGGCATAGTTTGTGTTCCTAGTCTCCTTCAGATACACTGACCGTTTAGACTCAGACCTTCCCACTGTTCTGAAATCTGCCTGCAGGACTGTAAAGCAGCTTCAGTACTGTAGGCTTTACCTGTTCTATCTTCTGGATGAGTTCAACAGGAGATGGGTCGTTCCCCTCCAGCTCTCTGGCCCTGTTCTCCTGTCCTGGATCCTCCAAGGCCTTCTCTAGCTCCAACATACGCTCCTTACACTCTGACAGCTACAGGACAGGACAGGAGAGGGAAGAGAGGAGACAGAAGAGAGGAGAAGAGAAGAGAGGAGAAGAATAGAGGAGAAGAGAAGAGAGGAGAAGAGAGGAGACAGAAGAGAGAAGAGAAGAGAGGAGAAGAGAAGAGAAGAGAGGAGAAGAATAGAGGAGAAGAGAAGAGAGGAGAAGAGAGGAGACAGAAGAGAGGAGAAGAGAAGAGAAGAGAAGAGAGGAGAAGAATAGAGGAGAAGAGAAGAGAGGAGAAGAGAGGAGACAGAAGAGAGGAGAAGAGAAGAGAAGAGAAGAGAGGAGAAGAATAGAGGAGAAGAGAAGAAAGGAGAGGAGAAAAGAAGGGAGAAGTCGACTTTTATTATCCATGAGAATATTCAGAGACCATTGGAGGCTGCTGAGGGGAGGACGGCTCATAATAATGGCTGGAACGGAGCGAATGGAATGTTATCAAACACTTGGAAACCATGGAAACCATGTGTCTGATGTATTTGATACCATTCCACTGATTCCGGTCCAGCCATTACCACGAGCCTGTCCTCCCCAATTAAGGTGCCACCAACCTCCTGTGTCAGAGACCAACTCAACCTCACAATCATCTGAATTGTGTTGGGATGATGTGTTAGACAACACCATGATAGAAGTCATTATGGTTTGTTTCAGCATGACGAGCAGCTTAACATATATATGTAATGGTTCCTTTCCTGGTAACCATTACATATATTAGCATTCATATGGTTTGTTTCTGCATGATTTGCAAGTTAATATGAGTTGCAGGTTAATAACGTGTAGGTTTCCTATCCTGATAACCATTATATCATTTCTCATTATTCACAGAATTACTGTAACTCAGCTGTTGACCCCAGAATGGAGATTTGGGATGTGCACATCTTTCACACAGCCATGGTTTGTACACATGTCCGTGCATGGAGCTCCACGTCACGCCACGGTATGAATGAACCCGTGGGGAGACACATCACCACCCTCTCCTTCTGCGTGTGTGATGCACATTCTCTTCCAGCTGAAGCTGTCTAATGAAGCAGAGCTGATCGGGAGGAGAAGAGGTCAACAGACAGGAAGTCTTCTGCCTCTAATTTTTTATTTTACCTTTATTTAACAAGGCAAGTCAGTTAAGAACAAATTCTTATTTTCAATGACAGCCTAGGAACAGTGGGTTAACTGCCTGTTCAGGGGCAGAACGACAGATTTGTACCTTGTCAGCTCGGGGGTTTGAACTTGCAACCTTCCAGTTACTAGTCCAACGCTCTAACCACTAGGCTACCCTGCCGAGGGATGATCCTATGATCCTCTGTGACAGGACGAGCGTAGCTGCATTAGTCCTGTTTAACACCATACATCTCATATGATCACGGAGTCCAGTGGAAGTAAGCACGCTCAGAGACAGTCTCACACTTTCTCTGTCTCCAGTGTCTTCGTGTCATGTGATGTAATGTTTTCTAAGGAACATCCTCCATGGACTCTAACAACGGAATGAGATTTTCAAATGCCTCTGCTGTTCATAATCAAACTCTGATGGACTAAAAGACGACTGTTATGTAGACTGAGACCACCCTCGGAGAGAGGCCGAGAGGAAAGAGAGAGACAGAGAAAAAGAGGGAGAGCGTGCGAGAGAGAGAGAGAGAGAGAGAGAGAACAAGAGAATGTGAGAGTGAGAGATTGGATCTGAGACCTTCATTCCATTAGAGGCTGATGATTTACTATGTGATTTAATCACTCTGCACACCGCCCTCACATCACTCACATCAGTCAGAGAGAGAAACAGAGCTGCATGCTGAGGCCCATACTGGAGGACGTCACTGTCTCACTGCCTGACTGGCTGGTTGGTTAACTGTCTCACTGCCTGACTGGCTGTCTGGTTGGTTAACTGTCTCACTGCCTGACTGGCTGGTTGGTTAACTGTCTCACTGCCTGACTGACTGGTTGGTTAACTGTCTCACTGCCTGACTGACTGGGTGGTTAACTGTCTCAATGCCTGACTGGCTGGTTGGTTAACTGTCTCACTGCCTGACTGTCTGGTTGGTTAACTGTCTCACTGCCTGACTGGCTGGTTGGTTAACTGTCTCACTGCCTGACTGTCTGGTTGGTTAACTGTCTCACTGCCTGACTGGCTGTCTGGTTGGTTAACTGTCTCACTGCCTGACTGGCTGTCTGGTTGGTTAACTGTCTCACTGCCTGACTGGCTGTCTGGTTGGTTAACTGTCTCACTGCCTGACTGGCTGACAGTGACTGACTGTCTGATTGGTTAACTGTCTCACTGCCTGACTGGCTGGTTGGATAACTGTCTCACTGCCTGACTGGCTGGTTGGTTAACTGTCTCACTGCCTGACTGGCTGGTTGGTTAACTGTCTCACTGCCTGACTGGCTGACAGTGACTGACTGTCTGGTTGGTTAACTGTCTCACTGCCTGACTGACTGGTTGGTTAACTGTCTCACTGCCTGACTGTCTGGTTGGTTAACTGTCTCAATGCCTGACTGACTGTCTGGTTGGTTAACTGTCTCACTGCCTGACTGTCTGGTTGGTTAACTGTCTCAATGCCTGACTGACTGGCTGGTTGGTTAACTGTCTCACTCCCTGACTGTCTGGTTGGTTAACTGTCTCACTGCCTGACTGGCTGGTTGGTTAACTGTCTCACTGCCTGACTGGCTAGTTGGTTAACTGTCTCACTGCCTGACTGGCTGACAGTGACTGAATGTCTGGTTGGTTAACTGTCTCACTGCCTGACTGACTGGCTGGTTGGTTAACTGTCTCACTGCCTGACTGACTGGCTGGTTGGATAACTGTCTCACTGCCTGACTGGCTGGTTGGTTAACTGTCTCACTGCCTGACTGGCTGGTTGGTTAACTGTCTCACTGCCTGACTGGCTGACAGTGACTGACTGTCTGGTTGGTTAACTGTCTCACTGCCTGACTGACTGGCTGGTTCGTTAACTGTCTCACTGCCTGACTGGCTGGTTGGTTAACTGTCTCACTGCATGACTGTCTGGTTGGTTAACTGTCTCAATGCCTGACTGACTGGCTGGTTGGTTAACTGTCTCACTGCCTGACTGACTGTCTGGTTGGTTAACTGTCTCACTGACTGACTGTCTGGTTGGTTAACTGTCTCACTGCCTGACTGACTGGCTGGTTAGTTAACTGTCTCACTGCCTGACTGACTGTCTGGTTGGTTAACTGTCTCACTGCCTGACTGACTGTCTGGTTAGTTAACTGTCTCAATGCCTGACTGACTCTCTGGTTGGTTAACTGTCTCACTGCCTGACTGACTGTCTGGTTGGCTAACTGTCTCACTGCCTGACTGGTTGACTGGCTAACTGTCTCACTGCCTGCCTGACTGACTGGTTGGCTAACTGTCTCACTGCCTGCCTGCCTGACTGGTTGGCTAACTGTCTCAGTGCCTGACTGTCTGGTTGGCTAACTGTCTCACTGCCTGACTGGCTATCTGTCTGATTGGCTAACTGTCTCAGTGACTGACTGTCTGGTTGGCTAATTGTCTCAGTGCCTGACTGACTGACTGTCTGGTTGGCTAACTGTCTCACTGCCTGACTGACTGTCTGTCTGGCAAACTGTCTCCCTGCCTGACTGACTCTGTACTGTTAAACCCCCATGCCCTCAGAGCACTGATAAACCAGGGTAGCTCTGTACTGTAAAACCCCCACTCCCTCAGAGCACTGATAAACCAGGGCATCTCTGTACTGTTAAACCCCCATGCCCTCAGAGCACTGATAAACCAGGGCATCTCTGTACTGTAAAACCCCCACGCCCTCAGAGCACTGATAAGCCAGGGCATCTCTGTACTGTAAAACCCCCAATTGTTTATTTGGAAGCGATTAAAGATTGCTTCTGGCTTGGTACAAGGAAAGCTATCCAGAGTGTATATTGAATTTCACACACAAACTTTAATATTTTATACTGTGTGATCTTAAGTGCATTCTAACAACAGACACATTCCCCTCTGAAGTGTAAACAGCCTGAGAATAAGATACATCTGTTTCACAGTAACACATTGTTGTTTAATGTGATCACATCATGGTGGATTGTGAACGCTGTTTACTTCCTCTCTGCCAACACCACAATCCCCCTGACTGTCTAAATCACAGTCTCCCCCTGACTGTCTAAACCACACAGTCTCCCCCTACTGTCTAAATCACACAGTCTCCCCTGACTGTCTAAATCACACAGTCTCCCCCTGACTGTCTAAATCACACAGTCTCCCCCTGACTGTCTAAATCACAGTCTCCCCCTGACTGTCTAAATCACACAGTCTCCCCCTGACTGTCTAAATCACACAGTCTCCCCCTACTGTCTAAATCACACAGTCTCCCCCTGACTGTCTAAATCACACAGTCTCCCCCTGACTGTCTAAAACACACAGTCTCCCCCTACTGTCTAAATCACACAGTCTCCCCCTGACTGTCTAAATCACACAGTCTCCCCTGACTGTCTAAATCACACAGTCTCCCCCTGACTGTCTAAAACACACAGTCTCCCCCTACTGTCTAAATCACACAGTCTCCCCCGACTGTCTAAATCACACAGTCTCCCCTGACTGTCTAAACCACACAGTCTCCCCTGACTGTCTAAAACACAGTCTCCCCCTACTGTCTAAATCACACAGTCTCCCCCGACTGTCTAAATCACACAGTCTCCCCTGACTGTCTAAACCACACAGTCTCCCCTGACTGTCTAAAACAGTCTCCCCCTACTGTCTAAATCACACAGTCTCCCCCGACTGTCTAAATCACACAGTCTCCCCTGACTGTCTAAACCACACAGTCTCCCCTGACTGTCTAAAACACAGTCTCCCCCTACTGTCTAAATCACACAGTCTCCCCCGACTGTCTAAATCACACAGTCTCCCCTGACTGTCTAAAACACACAGTCTCCACCTGAATGTCTAAAACACAGTCTCCCCCTGACTGTCTAAACCACACAGTCTCCCCCTGACTGTCTAAATCACACAGTCTCCCCCTGACTGTCTAAATCACACAGTCTCCCCCTGACTGTCTAAATCACACAGTCTCCCCTGACTGTCTAAATCACACAGTCTCCCCTGACTGTCTAAATCACACAGTCTCCCCCTGACTGTCTAAATCACACAGTCTCCCCTGACTGTCTAAATCACACAGTCTCCCCCTGACTGTCTAAATCACACAGTCTCCCCCTGACTGTCTAAATCACACAGTATCCCCCTGACTGTCTAAATCACACAGTCTCCCCTGACTGTCTAAATCACACAGTCTTCCCCTGCCTGACTGTCTAAACCACACAGTCTCCCCCTGACTGTCTAAATCACACAGTCTCCCCCTGACTGTCTAAATCACACAGTCTCCCCTGACTGTCTAAACCACACAGTCTCCCTCTGACTGTCTAAATCACACAGTCTCCCCTTGACTGTCTAAATCACACAGTCTCCCCCTGACTGTCTAAATCACACAGTCTCCCCTGACTGTCTAAATCACACAGTCTCCCCCTGACTGTCTAAATCACACAGTCTCCCCTGACTGTCTAAATCACACAGTCTCCCCTGACTGTCTAAATCACACAGTCTCCCCCTGACTGTCTAAATCACACAGCCTCCCCCTGACTGTCTAAATCACACAGTCTCCCCTGACTGTCTAAATCACACAGTCTCCCTGACTGTCTAAATCACACAGTCTCCCCCTGACTGTCTAAATCACACAGTCTCCCCTGACTGTCTAAATCACACAGTCTCCCCCTAACTGTCTAAATCACACAGTCTCCCCCTGGCTGTCTAAATCACACAGTCTTCCCTGACTGTCTAAATCACACAGTCTCCCCTGACTGTCTAAATCACACAGTCTCCCCCTGACTGTCTAAATCACACAGTCTCCCCCTGGCTGTCTAAATCACACAGTCTTCCCCTGACTGTCTAAATCACACAGTCTTCCCCTGACTGTCTAAATCACACAGTCTCCCCTGACTGTCTAAATCACACAGTCTTCCCCTGACTGTCTAAATCACACAGTCTTCCCCTGCCTGACTGTCTAAATCACACAGTCTTCCCCTGCCTGACTGTCTAAATCACAGTCTTCCCTGACTGTCTAAATCACACAGTCTCCCCTGACTGTCTAAATCACACAGTCTCCCCCTAACTGTCTAAATCACACAGTCTTCCCCTGCCTGACTGTCTAAATCACACAGTCTCCGTCTGACTGTCTAAATCACACAGTCTTCCCCTGCCTGACTGTCTAAACCACAAAGCCAACAGCACAGCTGAGGAACAGAGGGGTGGATGGATAGATGGATGAATGGCTTGACTGATTTATGGATGGAAGGCAACAGCAAAACTATGGTAGAATTTCCCACTGTCAGAAAGCAGCTGGGCGGGGATTGGAGAGTTGAGGAGTCTGTCCCAATTCCACCCATACTCTCCAGTGGGCACTGAGAGCCCTGTGAGACTTGGCCCAATTCCACCCATACTCTCCAGTGGGCACTGACAGCCCTGTGAGACTTGGCCCAATTCCACCCATACTCTCCAGTGGGCACTGAGAGCCCTGTGAGACTTGGTGCCATAAGAAGCCACTGCCCCTTAGTTATTGGGGCCAGGTTCCAGAATCCAGACAGAGACATTGGGGCCATCAGGGGACATCCACTGCCTGTTGGTCATTATGGATGGATTCCAGTAAAGAGCAGTGGGCCAATGCCACCCCAACCCAGGCCTCAACCCTCAGCTCCGGCCCCGGCTCCAATGCCACCCCACCCCAACCCAGGCCTCAACCCTCAGCTCCGGCCCCGGCTCCAATGCCACCCCAACCCAGCCCTCAACCCTCAGCTCCGGCTCCAATGCCACCCCAACCCAGGCCTCAACCCTCAGCTCCGGCTCCAATGCCACCCCAACCCAGGCCTCAACCCTCAGCTACGGCCCCGGCTCCAATGCCACCCCAACCCAGGCCTCAACCCTCAGCTACGGCCCCGGCTCCAATGCCACCCCAACCCAGGCCTCAACCCTCAGCTCCGGCCCCGGCTCCAATGCCACCCCAACCCAGGCCTCAACCCTCAGCTCCGGCCCCGGTTCCAATGCCACCCCAACCCAGGCCTCAACCCTCAGCTCCGGCCCCGGCTCTATAAAAGTGCCAGTGCCATGTCTCTATAAAAGTGCCAGGTTATGGAACAACCGAGGAACAACCGAGGCACGGAATCCTAGAACAGTTCTGAATTCATTCACTCTTAGTAAAAAACTAACTACAGTAACTAAGAGCAATGGGTGAGGTCAGGAAATGAAAGCTCAAATACCACCTGTCTGATGAGGCAACAGAGGCTGTCTCTCTCAGACTTAGCCTTTGTGACAGTGTTTGGGTTATATGATTGGTTACATTGGCACTGTAGCTAATGAGCCTCCTCTCTAACCCATTGGTATTCAAAGTCAGGGTTGCAACCCCTAGTGGGGTCATGGTGGAACTGCAGTGCCTCCCCCAAAAAAATATATACAGATTATTGTTATATGTTTATGAAAAATATAATTTATTGAGTAAAAGTATTTATTGATTTCTTTTCACTTTGATAAAAAAATGCAATGAATTTAAGGTTATTTGTTGATATAAAATCTAAATGTACAGATTTTAAGGTTTAAGATTTGGCCTTGGATGGAGTCACGAGAAATTCTGGCTGAAAAAATGGGATCCCGCTGAATGTTTTGAATAGCATTGCTCTAACCCTTTGAGCACTGAACATCACAGGAGGATGGTGAAGGGAGGACGGTTCATAATAATGCCTGGAATGGAAGAATGAAATGGTATTAAACAAAAGGAAACCATGGAAACCATGTGTTTAATGGGTTTGATACCATTCCATTCAATCCGTTCAGCCCATCCTCTGATTTAGAGGGCCACCAGCCACCACTGCTGAGCTATTTGAATCCATTAAATATATGCTCCGGAACTTTGGTGACTAGTAAATATTTTTTAAACCTCCCGCTTTGGGCCGGATGTATCAATATGTAGTTCATACATGCACAATCTATGAGCAGATTCCTCTCTTAATTAGCCACGAAAGCGACTGTTTTCTGGAAGCTGTGCTGTGCCATTCCCCCCCATGTGGGCCAGACCCTTAGCAAATCGAGTTTCAGCCAATGAGCTTCAGTCCTGCGCCATTTGAGTGACGCACACACAACAGAGAGAGAGAGAGAGAGAGAGCAATGACGTGATGCACATATCTGCACATATGTGACGTAGTACACCATTTTTGGGGACCACTTTTGACTCATGGGTGCTACTTTCAGAACTGCTGGATAAAAAGTATACAAAAGTACCGGAGCATCTCTTTAAGTGTTTTTTCTCCAGGGTGTCCTTGTCAGGTCCCTACTGGCAGATGGTGTCATGGAGAAGCTATCTGAGGAGGCATATACATTACATTTACATTTAAGTCATTTAGCAGACACTCTTATCCAGAGCGACTTATAATATAGTCAGCTACCCATTAGTACAGTACTCTCCAGTCAGATACCCATTAGTACAGTACTCTCCAGTCAGATACCCATTAGTACAGTACTCTCCAGTCAGATACCCATTAGTACAGTACTCTCCAGTCAGATACCCATTAGTACAGTACTCTCCAATCAGATACCCATTAGTACAGTACTCTCCAGTCAGATACCCATTAGTACAGTACTCTCCAGTCAGATACCCATTAGGCTACAGTACTCTCCAGTCAGATACCCATTAGTACAGTACTCTCCAGTCAGATACCCATTAGTACAGTACTCTCCAGTCAGATACCCATTAGTACAGTACTCTCCAGTCAGATACCCATTAGTACAGTACTCTCCAGTCAGATACCCATTAGTACAGTACTCTCCAGTCAGATACCCATTAGTACAGTACTCTCCAGTCAGATACCCATTAGTACAGTACTCTCCAGTCAGCTACCCATTAGTACAGTACTCTCCAGTCAGATACCCATTAGTACAGTACTCTCCAATCAGATACCCATTAGTACAGTACTCTCCAGTCAGATACCCATTAGTACAGTACTCTCCAATCAGATACCCATTAGTACAGTACTCTCCAGTCAGATACCCATTAGTACAGTACTCTCCAATCAGATACCCATTAGTACAGTACTCTCCAGTCAGATACCCATTAGTACAGTACTCTCCAGTCAGCTACCCATTAGTACAGTACTCCCCAGTCAGATACCCATTAGTACAGTACTCTCCAGTCAGCTACCCATTAGTACAGTACTCTCCAGTCAGCTACCCATTAGTACAGTACTCTCCAGTCAGATACCCATTAGTACAGTACTCTCCAGTCAGATACCCATTAGTACAGTACTCTCCAGTCAGATACCCATTAGTACAGTACTCTCCAGTCAGATACCCATTAGTACAGTACTCTCCAGTCAGAGATGTTGGCGAGGGTAGCCATGTTGCCGTACAACAGTACGACAGAGTTAGCAACCAGTTCTCAGAGGTTCCTATCCATTTCCTCCCATCAGATGCTGTCATTCCTACCTGCCCTTTGACTGACAGTCCAGTGTTATCTGACGTCAGACAACAGGATCGTATTCACAAGGCACTAAACGGAAGAAAACTGACTGAAACAGGGAGGGACTAGCTGAACTAACCAATAAGAAAAGGTTTGTTTTTTCTTTTTCTGTTGCAAAGCGTTTTGGAACGGTTTGCCTTAGTGAATATGACCCAGGCTTCTAATGTACCTGTATCTGCAGCATGGTGCTCTCTCCCTTCAGTCTCCTCTGGCAGGGCACCAGGTTCCTGCTGAGGGCTGTCTGTCTTCTTTCTTCCTTGGTGATCATCTGCAGGCAGCGCGTCTCCTCCTCCAGCGCCTGCATCTCTATGTTACCGTCTCTGATCAGGCCCTCCTGAACATTCACCTTCTCGTAGAAAATACACATCTCCTCCTCACGCTCCAGCAACTGTACCCCTCTGTCAGAGACAGAGAGAGTGAGAAACCACTGAGAGAGCTACCAAATTGTAAAGTAGGGATGAGGATAGGTCAAATACCATCAGTAGCCGCCCAATTACCCACATTGTTCAGCATCGTTGCCTGTAGTTAGTCGTAAGCAGTAGCTGCCTTACCCTATCTGATATGTAGAATCTTGGTTGGTGGTCGTGTGGACAGTGCAAACTGATCAACAGAAAGCCAGACTCACCGTCATTGAGGCTCTGCGTGGTCGTGTTTGGGCTCTTCCTCATCTGACAGACAGACAGACAGACTCACCTGTCATTGAGGCTCTGCATGGCCGTGTTTTAGCTCTTCCTCTTCGGACAGACAGACAGACAGACCCACCTGTCATTGAGGCTCTGCATGGCCGTGTTTTAGCTCTTCCTCTTCGGACAGACAGACAGACTCACCTGTCATTGCCGCTCTGCATGGCCGTGTTTTAGCTCTTCCTCTTCGGACAGACAGACAGACTCACCTGTCATTGCCGCTCTGCATGGCCGTGTTTTGGCGCTTCCTCAACTGACAGACAGACAGACTCACCTGTCATTGAGGCTCTGCATGGTCGTGTTTTGGCTCTTCCTCATCTGACAGACAGACAGACAGACAGACAGACAGACAGACAGACAGACTCACCTGTCATTGAGGCTCTGCATGGCCGTGTTTTGGCTCTTCCTCATCTGACAGACAGACAGACAGACAGACAGACAGACAGACTCACCTGTCATTGAGGCTCTGCATGGTCGTGCTTTGGCTCTTCCTCATCTGACAGACAGACAGACAGACAGACAGACAGACAGACAGACTCACCTGTCATTGCCGCTCTGCATGGAGGCGTCATGACTCTTCCTCTTCGGACAGACAGACAGACTCACCTGTCATTGAGGCTCTGCGTGGCCGCGTCATGGCTCTTCCTCTTCGGACAGACAGACAGACTCACCTGTCATTGAGGCTCTGCGTGGCCGCGTCATAGTTCTTCCTCTTCGGACAGACAGACAGACTCACCTGTCATTGAGGCTCTGCGTGGCCGCGTCATGGTTCTTCCTCTTCGGACAGACAGACAGACTCACCTGTCATTGAGGCTCTGCATGGAGGCGTCATGGCTCTTCCTCTTCGGACAGACAGACAGACTCACCTGTCATTGAGGCGCTGCGTGGCCGCGTCATGGTTCTTCCTCTTCGGACAGACAGACAGACTCACCCGTCATTGAGGCTCTGCGTGGCCGCGTCATGACTCTTCCTCTTCGGACAGACAGACAGACTCACCTGTCATTGAGGCTCTGCGTGGCCGCGTCATGACTCTTCCTCTTCGGACAGACAGACAGACAAACTACCAGACTCACCTGTCATTGAGGCTCTGCGTGGCCGCGTCATGGTTCTCCCTCTTCGGACAGACAGACAGACAAACAGACAGACTACCAGACTCACCTGTCATTGAGGCTCTGCGTGGCCGCGTCATGGTTCTCCCTCTTCGGACAGACAGACAGACAAACAGACAGACTACCAGACTCACCTGTCATTGCGACTCTGCACGGCGTTGTCGTGGCTCTTCCTCATCTGTAGCAGGTTCTGTTCATGGTAGTTGATCATGTGGGTCAGCCGGCCCAGGTTCAGCTTCTGCTCCTCCCTCTTCTGTCTCATCTCATGAAGCACCAGGGTCACCTTGGAGATGGGATCAGAACAGAGAAACATCATAACCCAGGTCACCTTGGAGATGGGATCAGAACAGAGAAACATCATAACCCTAACCCAGGTCACCTTGGAGATGGGATCAGAACAGAGAAACATCATAACCCAGGTCACCTTGGAGATGGGATCAGAACAGAGAAACATCATAACCCAGGTCACCTTGGAGATGGGATCAGAACAGAGAAACATCATAACCCTAACCCAGGTCACCTAGGAGATGAGATCAGAACAGAGAAAGATCATAACCCAGGTCACCTTGGAGATGGAATCAGAACAGAGAAACATCATAACCCAGGTCACCTTGGAGATGAGATCAGAACAGAGAAACATCATAACCCAGGTCACCTTGGAGATGAGATCAGAACAGAGAAACATCATAACCCAGGTCACCTTGGAGATGGGATCAGAACAGAGAAACATCATAACCCAGGTCACCTTGGAGATGGGATCAGAACAGAGAATCATCATAACCCTAACCCAGGTCACCTTGGAGATGGGATCAGAACAGAGAAACATCATAACCCAGGTCACCTTGGAGATGGGATCAGAACAGAGAAACATCATAACCCAGGTCACCTTGGAGATGGGATCAGAACAGAGAAACATCATAACCCAGGTCACCTTGGAGATGGGATCAGAACAGAGAAACATCATAACCCTAACCCAGGTCACCTTGGAGATGGGATCAGAACAGAGAAACATCATAACCCAGGTCACCTTGGAGATGGGATCAGAACAGAGAAACATCATAACCCAGGTCACCTTGGAGATGGGATCAGAAAAGAGAAACATCATAACCCAGGTCACCTTGGAGATGGGATCAGAACAGAGAAACATCATAACCCTAACCCAGGTCACCTTGGAGATGGGATCAGAACAGAGAATCATCATAACCCTAACCCAGGTCACCTTGGAGATGGGATCAGAACAGAGAAACATCATAACCCAGGTCACCTTGGAGATGGGATCAGAACAGAGAAACATCATAACCCAGGTCACCTTGGAGATGGAATCAGAACAGAGAAACATCATAGCCCAGGTCACCTTGGAGATGGGATCAGAACAGAGAAACATCATAACACTAACCCAGGTCACCTTGGAGATGGGATCAGAACAGAAAAACATCATAACCCAGGTCACCTTGGAGATGAGATCAGAACAGAGAAACTTCATAACCCAGGTCACCTTGGAGATGGGATCAGAACAGAGAAACATCATAACCCAGGTCACCTTGGAGATGAGATCAGAACAAAGAAACATCATAATCCTAACCCAGGTCACCTTGGAGATGAGATCAGAACAAAGAAACATCATAATCCTAACCCAGGTCACCTTGGAGATGAGATCAGAACAGAGAAACATCATAACCCAGGTCACCTTGGAGATGAGATCAGAACAGAGAAACTTCATAACCCAGGTCACCTTGGAGATGGAATCAGAACAGAGAAACATCATAGCCCAGGTCACCTTGGATATGGGATCAGAACAGAGAAACATCATAACCCTAACCCAGGTCACCTTGGAGATGGGATCAGAACAGAGAAACATCATAACCCAGGTCACCTTGGAGATGGGATCAGAACAGAGAAACATCATAACCCTAGGATTTCCTGATTAATCAGGTAGGATAAATCACCTTGGAGATATCGTTCCTCAGGCTGTCTCTGATGGTGTGGCTGTGGAAGTGCTTCAGACGGGACTTCTGGAGCAGCCTGAGGAGCACACACACACACACACACACACACACACACACACACACACACACACACACACACACACACACACACACACACACACATACACACACAGGATGTTAATCATTTTACATCAAAACAGGGTGGTGAACGTCTGAATGTTCTTTTGAGGAAGGGGATGTACTCTCTATCTCTCTCTCTCACTTCTCTTTGTTGATGGCGTTGGTTCTGAGGATCTCAATCTCGTTGTCCAGGATCTTGAACTTCTCTCTCATCTCAGCCGTTCTCTGGGAGGCCATCTGGATCAGGTTCATACACTTGTTCCTATCACCCTTGATGTTGTCGTACAGCTTGGCAAACACACCAAGCCTAGATGCAGGGAGGGAGGGAGGGAGAAGGAGAGAGAGAGAGAGAGAGAGAGAGAGAGAGAGAGAGAGAGAGAGAGAGAGAGAGAGAGAGAAGGAGAGAGCGAGAGAGAGAGAGAGAGAGAGAGAGAGGAGAGAGAGAGAGCGAGAGAGCGAGGGAGAGCGAGAAAGACACAGGGCGAGAGACAGAGAGAGAGTTGGCACCGAGGAAATACCGAAATTAATCAAGTTAGGTATTCAAATCCTTAGTCACCCAGACACGTTATTTTCCAGGTATGTCTGAACTGGTCCTTATTTAAAGACACTACGTGGTACCAATCGTACTCTGGGATACTGATTTCAACACGCTTGATAAATACCTGGGGATCAAATGACCTAGTTCTGGAGCAGCAGCAGTCACTCATAGGTCGTCAACACACTATCACAGATTATCATGAAATACACACAAATTACTTACTCGACATACGTGACAGGCACACGATTTCCTTCTTCATAACACATTCCGTATCCATTACACAATTTTCTTCCTAACAAATTCCAATTTGTTATGAAGAAACAAAAGTAAGCTAGGTTAGCTAGGTGTTAAGGTTACAGGTTAAGGCTAGGCGTTAAGGTTACAGGTTAAGGGTTAAGGCTAGGTGTTAAGGTTACAGGTTAGGGGTTAAGGCGTTAAGGTTACAGGTTAAGGCTAGGTGTTAAGGTTACAGGTTAAGAGTTAAGGCTAGGCGTTAAGGTTACAGGTAAGGGTTAAGGCTAGGCGTTAAGGTTACAGGTTAAGGCTAGGCGTTAAGGTTACAGGTTAAGGCTAGGCGTTAAGGTTACAGGTAAGAGTTAAGGCTAGGCGTTAAGGTTACAGGTTAAGGCTAGGCGTTAAGGTTACAGGTAAGAGTTAAGGCTAGGCGTTAAGGTTACAGGTTAAGGCTAGGCGTTAAGGTTACAGGTTAAGGCTAGTTCAGGTTAAGGTTACAGGTTACAGGTTAAGGCTAGGCGTTAAGGTTACAGGTTAAGGGTTAAGGTTAGTTGTTAAGGTTACAGGTTAAGGGTTAAGGCGTTAAGGTTACAGGTTAAGGCTAGGCGTTAAGGTTACAGGTTAAGGGTGAAGGCTAGGTGTTAAGGTTACAGGTTAAGGCTAGGCGTTAAGGTTACAGGTAAGGGTTAAGGCTAGGTGTTAAGGTTACAGGTTAAGGGTTAAGGCTAGGCGTTAAGGTCTTCATTCAGCAGTGAGAGCTACCTGGACTGGACCTCCTGGTTCTGCTTCTTGAGTTCATGGATCACCAGACTCTTGCCTCTCAGCTCTTGCTTGATGCGATGGTATCTTTGCTGTTGATACATTAAAATAATACATGATCTTTCTTATCTTCTTAGTAAAAGCTGATGAGTCAATTTTCCCCAGAGTGCAAGAAAGTTAGTCTTAGCTCGTGTGTTTTGTTGTTTTGTTGAGAACATCAACAGGTCACTATGGAAACCATTACCAGAGTCATGCTGAAGCTACACTGTAACTGATTACTGTAGCTGTAGTAAATGATTGCAGCAAAGGCCTGTTACCTCAGGTCTGTTACCTCAGGTCTGTTACCTCAGGTCTGTTACCTCAGGTCTGTTACCTCAGGTCTGTTACCTCAGGTCTGTTACCTCAGGTCTGTTACCTCAGGTCTGTTACCTCAGGCATGTCGCTGTTGTTATTTGGATTACATGTGGACATATTACCTCACAATGTGTGTGTTACTTAACTCAGACTGTGTGTGTTATCTCAGGTTGTGTGTTATCTCATGTTGTATGTTATCTCAGGTTGTTTGTTATTTCATGTTGTATGTTATCTCAGGTTGTTTGTTATTTCATGTTCTGTGTTATTTCATGTTCTGTGTTATCTCATGTTCTGTGTTATCTCATGTTCTGTGTTATCTCATGTTCTGTGTTATCTCATGTTGTATGTTATCTCAGGTTGTTTGTTATTTCATGTTGTGTGTTATTTCATGTTGTGTGTCATCTCAGGTCTATATGCAAATGGCCATTGCTATATATGGATCTGTGCCATTCACTTTGAACTGGACTGTGTTTACAACATGAGTGGTCGTGAGTAGATGTGTTTTGAGATCAAAGCGAGAGCTGTATGTAGCACGTGTGCACATTTTGTTCATATTATTTTCTAGTTAGTGAGTTATTAGCCCAGTTCAAGATCATTTGTAGTCGTCAATAGGGGAGTGATTGCTTTCTACAAGACCACAAAAAGTGTACATTTCTAGCCATCTTTGAAAAGCCAGTCAGGGAAAGAGATTTAGTTTTATCTTAAAGGGACAGTGTTGTATTTTGAGACAGGCTTCAATAATTTGCCTGATTCTCTGTAATAATGGTATGGGAATAATAATGCATTTTATTGTGTAAAGTGGAGTCTTGCATCAAACAACACAACAACATTGTCAGTCAAACAGGTTCAGGTCAAGTCCAACAGGTTTTATTCAAAAGTCTCATGGAATGTAGGCCTACACTGAACACCACACATTGTCTGCTACTGTAGGCTGAACGATAAAACAGATACTTCCATGTTAAAATATTATGGGATACATTTTCTCCATGATGCTAGGCCACTCTGGTAGGCCTACAGACATTATGATCATATAGCTACAGTAGCCTACCTGACCACTGTCAAAACTGTAACTTAAAGAGGGTAGAGCCTCAGTGTTCATTGTAAACACACACTGGAAGTTTCACAGAATTTTAACAACGTTCAAGTTCGCGCTCAGCAGACCTGAAATTTGCCCCCAAAAATGGGAGGGAACATTGATGGTGAGATGTTCTATAGTGATCTGATATGATGTGTTTTACCTCAGCCCTGTGGCGGTCCCTGGACTTCTGCTCTCTCTCATCAGCTTTGATCTGAGTCAGACAGCTGAGGGTGTGGAGCTCCTCTCTGTGTCTGTGAGACTGTCTCATCAGCTCCTGCTCCTGTTCCACACACTGTTCTATCAGCTGGGTCTCCACCTCCGCTACTGGTTGCTATGCACACACACACACACACACACACACACACACACACACACACACACACACACACACACACACACACACACACACACACACACACACACACACACATGCACACCCACACACACACATTAATGCATATATGAATGTATGAATCAAAATACACTACGCAAACACACACACACACACACACACACACACACACACACAACACACACACACACACACACAAACACACACACACACATTATATGCAAAATACACTACGCAAACATATGACACACACATTAATGCATTTATGAATCAAAACACACTACACAATGCATTGCACAAACAGATATGATGTCTCTATAACAACAACACACTATAACACAACCTCTCCTAGTATTAATGTCTCTAACACACAAAAAACACTATAACACACACACAACATTAATGCATATATGAGTCCCTCAAAACAACTAGTATTAACTAAACAGATATGAGCATAACAACACTCTCCTACATTTATGTCTCTTACAACAAATCAAATGTCTCTAAACAGACAAATTCAAACATATGCTTTTTACCTGATGAATCAAGTTTCTCTTCAGCTTGTCCACTTCTAACTGTATCTCCTGTCTTGTCTATAAACAGAATCAGATATGACCTGTCTCTGTCAACTCCTAGGGTTTAAACAGACATCCCTCTATAACAACAACAACCTCTCCTAGTATTAATGTCTCTAAACAGATATGACCTGTCTCTATAACAACAACCTCTCCTAGTATTAATGTCTCTAAACAGATATGACCTGTCTCTATAACAACAACCTCTCCTAGTATTAATGTCTCTAAACAGATATGACCTGTCTCTATAACAACAACAACCTCTCCTAGTATTAATGTCTCTAAACAGATATGACCTGTCTCTATAACAACAACCTCTCCTAGTATTAATGTCTCTAAACAGATATGACCTGTCTCTAACAACAACCTCTCCTAGTAACAAAGTATTAATGTCTCTAAACAGATATGACCTGTCTCAACAACCTCTCCTAGTATTAATGTCTCTAAACAGATATGACCTGTCTCTATAACAACAACCTCTCCTAGTATTAATGTCTCTAAACAGATATGACCTGTCTCTATAACAACAACAACCTCTCTTAGTATTAAAGTCTCTAAACAGATGTGACCTGTCTCTGTTTGATCACAAATACTGTAGAAGAACAAGACTTTATTGTCCTTTTCAGATCACAGAAATTAATCTTATTAACCAGCCAATCACACAGCAGCAACAATGCAGTTATTTCAGAGAGGCTGTTATTACCATTATTACCACTATTACCATGGCTGCCTTCCAAATGGTACACTATTCCCTAACATAGCACCTTTTTTTCTAAGAGTACACTATCTAGAACATAAAAGGGTTCTTTGGCTGTCCCCATAGAAGAACACTTTGAATAATCCTACTTGGTTCCAGGTAGAACACTTTTGGGTTACACATAGAACCCTTTCCACAGAGGGTTCTACATGGAACCCAAAAGGGTTCTTTCTACCTGGAACTATAAAAGGGTTCTTCTATGGGGACAGCCGAAGAATGCTTTTGGAACCCTTTTTTTCTAAGAGTGTGCAGGACTTTTACAGTAGTGCCCTAATTGTCAGGAACAGGGTTCCATTTGGGACCCTTCCCTCCGTTACACAGTGTTTTATACAACTGTGGCAGACGGAGAAGCTCAATCACATCACAATTCCACTGAGGAAATAAATACTGACAGGTAAATCATTGGATTGAGTTCATAAAACCGGGAGAACATTATATTGTGTGAGGTTTCCTTCATTAATAGGGGAAGTTCCACATGCGTCACTACACCAACGTCTGTCGTGTTTTATGGTGTCAAATCTGCTGACGCTTTTCCAGTTCCTCACTCTGTCTGTCACTCATGTCCCATGTGGACATTTATGATCCTGTGAGTGACGTGTGTCACTGCCACTTTGATCTCTGGACACATCATCAAGGAAGCACAGAGGCTAATGAGGAGATGACATGTCAACCAATTAAAATCTATAAAATAACATATTTTAAAGTGAGAGAGAGATAGTTACAGAGTCCATGAACATAGTGAAAGTGGAGGTGGGCCTGTTTAGTGTTAGTGTGGAGCTGTAGACTTGGTGAACTGACCAGAACTCCATTGACTTGTAACGTGCAGCAGAGCTGTGGACCAGAACACTGTGGGCCTGTTTAGTGTTAGTGTGTGAACTGTGAACTAACTGTAGACTTGGTCTTGTCATGGGCAGTAGCTGAGTGTGGAGCCAGAACACTGTGGGCCTGTTTAGTGTTAGTGTGTGAACTGTGAACTAACTGTAGACTTGGTCTTGTCATGCAGTAGCTGAGTGTGGACCAGAACACTGTGGGCCTGTTTGGTGTTAGTGTGTGAACTGTGAACTAACTGTAGACTTGGTCTTGTCATGCAGTAGCTGAGTGTAGACCAGAACACTGTGGGCCTGTTTGGTGTTAGTGTGTGAACTGTGAACTAACTGTAGACTTGGTCTTGTCATGCAGTAGCTGAGTGTGGACCAGAACACTGTGGGCCTGTTTAGTGTTAGTGTGTGAACTGTGAACTAACTGTAGACTTGGTCTTGTCACCAGTGTGGACCAGAACACTGTGGGCCTGTTTAGTGTTAGTGTGTGAACTGTGAACTAACTGTAGACTTGGTCTTGTCATGCAGTAGCTGAGTGTGGACCAGAACACTGTGGGCCTGTTTGGTGTTAGTGTGTGAACTGTGAACTAACTGTAGACTTGGTCTTGTCATGCAGTAGCTGAGTGTAGAACACTGTGGGCCAGTGTGTGAACTGTGAACTAACTGTCCTGGGCCTGTTTGATGCAGTAGCTGAGTGTGGACCAGACACTGTCCTGGGCTGCAGCTCCACCTTCTTCAGCTCTCTGAGCTGCCGGTCCCTCTCACGCTGCTTTTGTGCCAGGTTCTCATGCACGGTCTTCCTTTCCATGATGCAGTGGCCTGTATTGATGTCCAGCATACCTCTGACAAACAGAGAGAGAGAGAGAGAGAGAGAGAGAGAGAGAGAGAGAGAGAGAGAGAGAGAGAGAGAGAGAGAGAGAGAGAGAGAGACACAGAGAGAGAGAGACACAGAGAGAGAGAGACACAGAGAGAGAGACACAGAGAGAGGACACAGAGAGAGAGAGAGACACAGAGAGAGAAAGAGAGAGAGAGAGACAGAGAGAGAGAAAGAGAGGACACAGAGAGAGAGAGAGAGAGAGAGAGAGAGAGAGAGAGAGACACAGAGAGAGAGAGAGAGAGAGACAGAGAGAGAGAGAGACACAGAGAGAGAGAGACACAGAGAGAGAGAGAGAGACACAGAGAGACACAGAGAGAGAGACATAGAGAGAGAGAGAGAGAGAGAGACAGAGAGAGAGAGAGACACAGAGAGAGAGAGAGAGACACAGAGAGAGAGAGACACAGAGAGAGAGACACACAGAGAGAGAGAGAGAGAGAGAGAGAGAGAGAGAGAGAGAGAGACAGAGAGAGAGAGAGACACAGAGAGAGAGACACAGAGAGACACAGAGAGAGACATAGAGAGAGACACAGAGAGAGAGAGAGAGAGACAGAGAGAGAGAGAGAGACATACAGAGAGAGAGAGAGAGACACACACAGAGGGACAGAGAGAGAGACACACACAGAGGGACAGAGAGAGAGACACACACAGAGGGACAGAGAGAGAGACAGACAGAGGGACAGAGAGAGAGAGAGAGAGAGAGAGAGAGAGAGAGAGAGAGAGCATACAGAGAGAGAGAGAGAGCCAGAGGGACAGAGAGAGAGAGACATACAGAGAGAGAGAGAGAGAGACAGAGAGTCAGAGAGAGAGCATACAGAGAGAGAGAGACAGAGAGAGAGAGAGAGAGGAGAGACATACAGAGAGAGAGACATACAGAGAGAGAGATAGAGACAGAGAGAGAAATAGAGAGCGAAAGAGAGAACTCATAGGAAAACCCCATTATCATTGTTCCCCACAGCACTGTCCCCTTATATCTGCCAAAGCCTACATAGAACCAGTAAGATAGAGAATATGCATGAGAATAGGTTCCCATCTCAGTCTAGTTACAGTGGAATGGGTTTTTGTGCCGTCCTTGTGCTAAGGCCAGAGGGGAGAAACAGTAAAGGCCCTGCAGGACAGGTCCCAGTGGGGGGCTCTGAGAGACAGCATCTGGACTAATGGGGACAATACAACCTAATGTATCCACATCACAATGATTGAAAACCTTGTCAAAATGAATGGGGGATAATTAGAAAATGTTCTGACTCTTACTGGACAAATCAAGCTCTGTCTGTTCTGTGCATGTGGCCCCAACATTTTGTGTTTTTATTCATTGTTGTTTATTCTGCACTTCACAAAATAGATGGCATCATGAGGGAGGAAAATGATGTGGATATATTGAAGCAACATCTCAAGACATTAGTCAGGAAGTTAAAGCTTGGTCCAAATGGACAATGACCCCAAGCATACTTCCAAAGTTGTGGCAAAATGGCTTAAGGACAAAGTCAAGGTATTGGAGTGGCCATCACAAAGCCCTGACCTCAATCCTATAGAAAATGTGTGGGCAGAACTGTAAAAGCGTGTGCGAGCAAGGAGGCCTACAAACCTGACTCATTACACCAGCTCTGTCAGGAGGAATGGGCCAAAATTCACCCATTGTGGGAAGCTTGTGAAAGGCTACCCGAAACGTTTGACCCAAGTTCAACAATTTAAAGGCAATGCAAGCAAATACTAATTGAGTGTATGTAAACTTCTGACCCACTGGGAATGTGATGAAGAAAATAAAAGCTGAAATAAATAATAATAATAATAATAATTCTATTATTCTGATATTTCACATTCTTAAGATAAAGTGGTGATCCTAACTGACCTAAGACAGGGAATTCTTTACTAGGATTAAATGTCAGGAATTGTGAAAAACGTAGTTTAAATGTATCTGGCTACGGTGCATGTAAACTTCCGACTTCGCTGCATACAGATGCTGCTCTAGATACATGGACATTGTCTGCCGCCTGTCCTGTACCTCTGTCCCATCATAATGACCTCCTTCTCCTTGGTCATCTCCTGCTCTTTCTGCAGCATGCTGTGTTCCCTCTCGGCAGCCTCCAGGTGTGCCCTGCGCCCCTCCACCTGCCTCCTCACCTCCCTCTTCTCCTCCTCCAGGGAGCGACAGCGGGCCTCTGTCATCTTCTGCAGAGCCGCCACCTCAGACAGCTGCTCGTCTAGGGCCGCCTTACTTTTCTCAACCTCCCTGGCCACCACAGAGGAAGACATACATGACACCAGGCTGGTAGACTGTAGGCTTAACCCAGCGAGCAAAACAGCCTGCAAAGACGTCATTCCAGACAGTTTTGACAGAGACATTGGTCTGTAGGGTTAGCCGTTTACTCTTGGTAGGTGCCCCCAAAAAATGTGGACTGGTTCAAGATTTATGTTGGGAGTCTCCCTTCCATGACTCATGAACATGGCCTTACTTCCTGCTTTAGTAGCTACAGAGTTAGTTATGAAGGTTATGTATAGCACATCACTAATACATGAATTCATAGTCAGCCACATCTTACATACATCTTCTTCCTGTTGATCCTCTCAATCTCCTTCCCCAACTGGCCAGGAACAGACAGAAGCTGGGCCAACTCAGCCTGGTGACACAAGACAACACGCCGTAGAGAAGGACATTATAGGAAGGCTAATGAGCTCTTCTACTTCAATGGTTTTAGATAATGCCCTTCTCTATGTTGTTTTAAACACAAGACTGACCCTCTACCACCCTCTACCACTCTCTAACACCCTCTACCACCCTCTGTCCTCCCTCTGCCCTCCCTCTACCACTCTCTACCACCCTCTACCACTCTCTACCACCCTCTACCACTCTCTAACACCCCTCTACCACTCTCTAACACCCCTCTACCACTCTCTAACACCCCTCTACCACTCTCTAACACCCCTCTACCACTCTCTAACACCCCTCTACCACCCTCTACCACCCTACCACTCTCTACCACCCTCTACCACTCTCTAACACCCCTCTACCACCCTCTAACACCCCTCTACCACTCTCTACCACCCTCTACCACTCTCTAACACCCCTCTACCACCCTCTAACACCCCTCTACCACTCTCTACCACTCTCTGCCACCCTCTACCACCGTCTGCCACCCTCTACCACTCTCTAACACCCCTCTACCACCCTCTGCCACTCTCTAACACCCCTCTACCACTCTCTACCACTCTCTAACACCACTCTACCACTCTCTGCCACCCTCTACCACTCTCTAACACCCCTCTACCACTCTCTGCCACCCTCTAACACCCCTCTAACACTCTCTGCCACCCTCTACCACTCTCTAACACCCCTCTACCACTCTCTGCCTCCCTCTACCACTCTCTAACACCCCTCTACCACTCTCTGACACCCTCTACCACTCTCTAACACCCCTCTACCACTCTCTAACACCCCTCTACCACTCTCTGCCACCCTCTACCACTCTCTAACACCCCTCTACCACTCTCTAACACCCCTCTACCACTCTCTGCCACCCTCTACCACTCTCTAACACCCCTCTACCACTCTCTGCCACCCTCTACCACTCTCTAACACCCCTCTGCCTCCCTCTGCCTCCCTCTACCACCCTCTGCCTCCCTCTACCACCCTCTGCCTCCCTCTGCCCTCCCTCTGCCTTCCCTCTACCACCCTCTGCCTCCCTCTTGCCCTCCCTCTGCCTTCCCTCTACCACCCCCTGCCCTCCCTCTACCACCCTGTACCACCCCTGCCCACCCTCTGCCTCCCTCTACCACCCCCTGCCCTCCCTCTACCCACCCTCTACCACCCTCTGCCTCCCTCTACCACCCCCTGCCCTCCCTCTACCCACCCTCTACCACCCTCTGCCTCCCTCTACCACCCCCTGCCCTCCCTCTACCCACCCTCTACCACCCTCTACCACCCTCTACCCTCCCTCTACCACCCCCTGCCCACCCTCTACCACCCTCTGCCCGCTCCAACCTGTCACCTGGTTGTTTACTATGCTGTCCTTCTTGTGGTCCAGTTCTCTCTGCTCCCTGGTCATCAGTTTGTGTCTGGCCTCCATGTCCTCCAGCAGGCTGTGTATCTCCTGTCTCCTCTGAGACACCTCCTTCCTCAGCTCCTCACTGCTGTCCTTCAGGGCCTTCGCACGTTTCTCCAGCTCCTGAGGACACACCAGGAGCAATGGCTTATGGGACATACAAAATACATCAACATTGACACAAATACACATTCATGCAAGTGCAAATCATGGACACACACACAGTACTGTGCCAGCTATTTGAAGGGGATATCAAAGGTAATAGCTGAGTCGTGACTTTCCTGGGAGTCTGACTATATACATCCATGTGATTATAGTGTAGCTGTACTGGGTGTTAAAAAGTAACTACTATTTAACTGTAACCAAACCAACTGTAATAACAAGTTCATTAAAGGAGTAATGTAAAATATCATTAGATCAATGATCGGGCCTCTCTTAGTGGTAGACACAGAACCATGTATGGTACCACAACCCAGTGACAACGAGGAGACGGAACCGGCAAGAAGCCAGCCTCATCAATCAAGCATTTGGACAAGGATGCCTCGCAGCAAAGATACCGTCTGTTTCTCTGTCCTCTCACTGTGTGTGTCATTTCTCTGCTTCTAAATGAGGGATTTACTGCTGTAGGTGACATGAAGGAATGTCATGCTGTGGTGTATGATGGGACAGATCATGTGAATGACTATCAACAGGAGATAAATCTGTGAGATACTTACAACTGGTTTGGGTTGAGACTCATACTCTTTCTCCAGGCAAAGCTTCTCTTCTGTGAGACTGTAAACAGACACGACATCATTTACAGCACGTGTCAGACTCCTTCCACGGAGGGCCGAGTGTCTGCAGGCTTTCACTTGTACTTGACTGATGAATTAAGGTCACTGATTAGTAAGGAACTCCCCTTACCTGGTTGTCTAGGTCTTCATTGAAAAGAAAAACCTAAAACCCACAGACACTAGGACCTCCGTGGAAGGATGTCGACACCCCTGATTTAGAGGAAGGAACAAGAGGAAGGAACTTGAACATAAATTCTCAGAAATACAGAGAAGATGAAAAAGTGACCAACGTTGACGACAAGCTTAAGAAACAAGTGGCTGTGCAATATGCTCAAGTAACCTTGTCTCTGCCTGAGCTCAACCCCCTAACACAGTGGTGGAGGACAGACGACCAGGGTTCCACTGTAACTCAGTTGATAAAAACAGGCAGGGAAATATAGCCATGTAGCCATACTGAAAATATGTATTGCTTTCAGAAAAGTGTTGGTCAAATTCTGAGAGTTTCTTGGCAACATCTGAGTGAAACAGTGGTTTGTCAGTGGTTGCTACTATGTGAAAGGTTCAACTGAGTTCAACTGTTGACAGGATTCAGGTATTTAAGTCCAGCGGCAGATATGAAATTCCTGACACTTGTAAAATCTCCTCAGTGAGAAATTGCTGGGTGGACAGACAGCCCTCCAGGCTACTTTCACAGCACTTGTGTTGCTTCCTGGTCATCTGTAAATACTACATTTGAAGCTAAAATGACTGACAGTTGAATTCCTGTTAATCTGTCTGGCTTGTGATCAAGGGCTTAACATTGCACATCTGAAGACATATCTTCTTCCCAGTGAGCATCTGTCTGTCGTATGGAGGGTAGATCACCAGGGGAAGAGAGGAGGCTGCCAAACGGACTGTCAGAGCTATACGCATCCACAAGATAATATACAACAAGAGACAGGGGAAGAGAGGAGGCTGCCAAACGGACTGTCAGAGCTATACGCATCCACAAGATAATATACAACAAGAGACAGGGGAAGAGAGGAGGCTGCCAAACGGACTGTCAGAGCTGTACGCATCCACAAGATAATATACAACAAGAGACAGGGGAAGAGAGGAGGCTGCCAAACGGACTGTCAGAGCTATACGCATCCACAAGATAATATACAACAAGAGACAGGGGAAGAGAGGAGGCTGCCAAACGGACTGTCAGAGCTATACGCATCCACAAGATAATATACAACAAGAGACAGGGGAAGAGAGGAGGCTGCCAAACGGACTGTCAGAGCTATACGCATCCACAAGATAATATACAACAAGAGACAGGGGAAGAGAGGAGGCTGCCAAACGGACTGTCAGAGCTGTACGCATCCACAAGATAATATACAACAAGAGACAGGGGAAGAGAGGAGGCTGCCAAACGGACTGTCAGAGCTATACGCATCCACAAGATAATATACAACAAGAGACAGCCGAGTTCATTACAACATCTAGTCAGAATGCAATCTAAGCAATGGTTTTCATTTAGCCTCATATTTCAATTACTGCTGTAGGCCTTCTCATCTTAACAATAGGAACAACATTTACCCACAGATACGAAGGTCATATCTTTAGGAACAATGTGAATATAATTTACCCACAGATAGGAAGGTCATATCTTTAGGAACAATGTGAATATCATTTACCCACAGATACGAAGGTCATATCTTCAGGAACAATGTGAATATCATTTACCCACAGATAGGAAGGTCATATCTTTAGGAACAATGTGAATATCATTTACCCACAGATAGGAAGGTCATATCTTTAGGAACAATGTGAATATCATTTACCCACAGATAGGAAGGTCATATCTTTAGGAACAATGTGAATATCATTTACCCACAGATAGGAAGGTCATATCTTTAGGAACAATGTGAATATAATTTACCCACAGATAGGAAGGTCATATCTTTAGGAACAATGTGAATATCATTTACCCACAGATAGGAAGGTCATATTTTCAGGAACAATGTGTTCTAGGCCCCGTCCCTGGTGAATCATAGTGTACGTCTCAAATGGTACCCTAATCTCTATGTAGTGCACTACTTTTGACCAGAGCCCTATGGTCCCTGGTCTAATGTAGTGCATTATATAGAGAATAGGCTGCCATTTGGGACAGCCAGAGCCGTATTCTAGTCCTTGCTGATTAAATGACTGATGAAGAGACCTTTCCTTTCATGTCCTCTTTCTTAGTTTTTTACACAAGCTTGTTTCATCAGTTGCTAAGCAATGTTCCAATGGCCTCTCCGTGGCCTTTCTAACTGTGTGTGTTGTGCAGAGAGAGGACAGCGGCGTTCTTTTCCGTGCTGTGTTTCGGAGGCGTGCTTGACCTTTCGGACACAAGGACAGGAGTGTTGTTGAGAACAAGTGGAGAAGACGAGTGACACAGCTGGCTAGAGCCAGAGGCACACCTAATAATGAATCATTTGGTGGGTTATATTTGTCCTGTTTCATTATACGCATGTGTGAAATGGAAATGTGTTTATTGCATATCCCCCTGAGACACCCTCAGAGACTGGGGTCACAGCCAGGGTCAGCCATTATCAACAGCAACCTTGGAGCAATTAGGGTTAAGGGCCTTGTCAAGGGCACAATGGCAGATTTTTCACTTTGTCGCTAAGGGATTCAAACTAGTGACCTTTCAGTTACTGGCCCAATGCTCTTCCCCCTAGGCTACATGCCGCACATACCACTTCCAGGACTGACTGGACTAAAGTGGCTCAAGAGCTGGGCATACCCTTAACCTCAGACAGAGACAGACACAGACAGACAGACACACAGACAGACACAAAGACAGATAGACACACAGACAGATAGACACACAGACACACAGACACACACACACACACACACGCACACGCACACACACACACACACACACACACACACAGACAGACAGACAGACAGACAATCTCTCTCTCTCTCTACGCTAGGCTCTAGTCAGTGTGTGTGTCCTCACCACTCTAGCTGGTAGTTCATCTGGTAGTCCCTCTCCTCTGCCTGTCGCAGGTCGTTGTGGAACTTGAGGAGCTGCTGTCTCATACGGCTGACCTCTGTGTCCGGCCCCTCAGGGAACTGCTCAGCCGTCTCCAGATCTCTCTGCTGGCGCTCCAGCTCTGCTCTGAACCGCTTGGCCTCCTGCAGCAGCCGGATTTCTGACTGCTGAGAGCTGGGGTGGGGAGATGGGAGTCACAGACAGACACAGACAGACCTCTGACTGCTGAGAGCTGGGGTGGGGAGATGGGAGTCACAAACAGATCTCTGACTGCTGAGAACTGGGGTGGGGAGATGGGAGTCACAGACAGACACAGACAGATCTCTGACTGCTGAGAGCTGGGGTGGGGAGATGGGAGTCACAGACAGATCTCTGACTGCTGAGAGCTGGGGTGGGGAGATGGGAGTCACAGACAGACACAGACAGATCTCTGACTGCTGAGAGCTGGGGTGGTGAGATGGGAGTCACAGACAGATCTCTGACTGCTGAGAGCTGGGGTGGGGAGATGGGAGTCACAGACAGATCTCTGACTGCTGAGAGCTGGGGTGGGGAGATGGGAGTCACAGACAGATCTCTGACTGCTGAGAGCTGGGGTGGGGAGATGGGAGTCACAGACAGATCTCTGACTGCTGAGACCTGGGGTGGGGAGATAGGAGTCACAGACAGACACAGACAGATCTCTGACTGCTGAGAGCTGGGGTGGGGAGATGGGAGTCACAGACAGATCTCTGACTGCTGAGAGCTGGGGTCACAGACAGGGGAGATGGGAGTCACAGACAGATCTCTGACTGCTGAGAGCTGGGGTGGGGAGATGGGAGTCACAGACAGACACAGACAGATCTCTGACTGCTGAGAGCTGGGGTGGTGAGATGGGAGTCACAGACAGATCTCTGACTGCTGAGAGCTGGGGTGGGGAGATGGGAGTCACAGACAGACACAGGTACTTATGGGTCATATGACAGGGCAGAGATGTGGTCAGTTGGCTCAGCTCATCACCCTCAGGTAGGAGGGGAATCACACAGGTCCTAGTGGCACACAGACACAGATGCTGGTAGGGACCAGCGTCTGTCACAGACTATCACCTCAACTGGGTGTCCAAGGGTAGTTATACACTGAGTCTACAAAACAATAAGAACACCTTCCCAATATTGAGTTTCACCCTCTTTTGCCCTCAGAACAGCCTCAATGTG